>NC_073268.2:6455833-6785000 GCF_029289425.2 Pan paniscus | reverse complement strand
TACATGTTTATACAGATGGTAGTGTAGATATTTTCATGTTTATACAGATATTGGTGTAGATATTTCCAGGTTTATGCAGATGACTGTGTAGTTATTTCCATGTTTATACAGATGGCGGTGAAGATATTTCCATGTTTATAGAGACAGCCATGTAGATATTTCCATGTTTATACAGATAGCGGTGTAGACATTTCCATGTTTATAGAGATAGCGGTGTAGATATTTCCTTATGTATACAGATAGCGGTGTCACTATTTCCATGTTTATACAGATAGCGGTGGAGATATTTCCATGTTTATACAGATATCGGTGGAGATATTCCCATGTTTATAGAAATAGCGGTGTTGATATTTCCATGTTTATACAGATAGATGTGTGGCTATTTCCATGTTTATACAGATAGCGTTGGAGTTATTTCCATGTTTATACAGATGGCAGTGTAGATACTTCCATGTTTATGCAGAAGGCGTTGTAGATATTTCCATGTTTTTACAGATAGCGGTGTACATATTTCCATATTTATACAGATGACTGTCTGGTTATTTCCATTTTTATACAGATGGCAGTGTAGATATTTCCATGTTTATACAGATGGAGGTGTAGATATTTCCATGTTTATACAGATGACTGTTTAGATATTTCCATGTTTTTACAGATGGCCGTGTAGATATTTCCATGTTTATACAGAGAGCGGTGTGGCTATTTCCATGTTCATACAGATAGCGGTGTAGATATTTCCATGTTTATAGAGATGGCTGTGTAGATATTTACATGTTTATGCAGATGGCAGTGTAGATATTTTCATGTTTATACAGATAGTGGTGTAGATATTTCCAGGTTTATACAGATGACTGTATAGTTATTTCCATGTTTATACAGATGGCGGTGAAGATATTTCCATGTTTATAGAGATGGTTGTGTAGATATTTCCATGTTTATACAGATAGCGGTGTAGACATTTCCAAGTTTATAGAGATAGCGGTGTAGATATTTCCATATTTATACAGATAACGGTGTCACTATTTCCATGTTTATACAGATAGCGGTGGAGATATTTCCATGTTTATAGAGATAGCGGTGTAGACATTTCCATGTTTATACAGATAGCTGTGTGGCGATTTCCATGTTCATACAGATAGCGTTGGAGCTATTTCCAAGTTTATACAGATAGCGGTGGAGATATTTCCATGTTTATACAGATAGCGGTGGAAATATTTCCATGTTTAAAGAGATAGCAGTGTATATATTAACATGTTTATACAGATAGCTGTGTGGCTATTTCCATGTTTATACAGATAGCGGTGTATATATTTCCATGTTTATAGAGATGGCTGTGTAGATATTTACATAATTATACAGATGGCAGTGAAGATATTTCCATATTTAGACAGATAATGGTGTAGATATTTCCATGTTTATGGAGATTGCGGTGTAGGTATTTCCATGTGTATAGAGATAGCGGTGTAGATATTTCCATGTTTATACAGATGGCTGTATAGATATTTCCATGTGTATACAGATGGCAGTGTAGATATTTCCATGTTTACACAGATGGATGTGTAGATATTTCCATGTTTATACAGATGACTGTGTACATATTTCCATGTTTTTACAGATGGCAGTGTACCTATTTCCATGCTTATACAGATAGCGGTGTGGCTACTTCCATGTTTATACAGATAGCGATGGAGTTATTTCCATGTTTATAGAGATAGCGTTGTAGATATTTCCATGTTTATACAGATAGCTGTGTGGCTATTTCCATGTTTATACAGATGGCGTTGGAGATATTTCCATGTTTATTCAGAAGGAGGTGTAGATATTTCAATGTTTATACAGATGACTGTGTAGATATTTCCATGTTTTTACAGATGGCGGTGTAGATATTTCCATGCTTATACAGATAGCGGTGTGGCTACTTCCATGTTTATACTGATAGCTGTGGAGATATTTCCATGTTTATAGAGATAGCGGTGTAGATATTTCCATGTTTATACAGATAGCTGTGTGGCTATTTCCATGTTTATACAGATAGCGTTGGAGATATTTCCGTGTTTATACACATAGCGGTGGAGTTATTTCCATGTTTATAGAGATGGCTTTGTACATATTTACATGTTTATACAGATGGCAGTGTAGATATTTTCATGTTTATACAGATAGTGGTGTAGATATTTCCAGGTTTATACAGATGACTGTGTAATTATTTCCATGTTTATACAGATGGCGGTGAAGATATTTCCATGTTCATAGAGACAGCCATGTAGATATTTCCATGTTTATACAGATAGCGGTGTAGACATTTCCATGTTTATAGAGATAGCGGTGTAGATCTTTCCATATTTATACAGATAGCGTTGTCACTATTTCCATGATTATACAGATAGCGGTGGAGATATTTCCATGTTTATACAGATAGCGGTGGAGATATTTCCATGTTTATAGAGATAGCGGTGTAGGTATTTCCATGTTTATAAAGATAGCTGTGTGGCTATTTCCATGTTTATACAGATAGCGTTGGAGATATTTCCATGTTTATAGAGATGGCGGTGTAGATATTTCCATGTTTATGCAGATGACGGTGCGGATATTTCCATGTTTATACAGATAGCGGTGTACATATTTCCATATTTATACAGATGACTGTGTAGTTATTTCCATTTTTATACAGATGGCGGTGTAGATATTTCCATGTTTATACAGATAGCGGTGGAGATATTTCCATGTTTATAGAGATGACTGTGTAGATATTCCCATGTTTATACAGATAGCGGTGGAGATATTTCCATGTTTATATAGATAGCGGTGTAGATATTTCCAAGTTTATACAGATAGCGGTGTGGCTATTTCCATGTTCATACAGATAGCGGTGTAGATATTTCCATGTTTATAGAGATGGCTGTGTAGATATTTACATATTTATACAGATGGCAGTGTAGATATTTCCATGTTTAGACAGATAATGGTGTAGATATTTCCATGTTTATACAGATTGCGGTGTAGTTATTTCCATGTTTATGGAGATAGCGGTGTAGATATTTCCAAGTTTATAGAGATGGCTGTGTGGATATTTCCATGTGTATACAGATGGCAGTGTAGATATTTCCATGTTTATACAGATGGAGGTGTAGATATTTCCATGTTTATACAGATGACTGTGTAGATATTTCCATGTTTATACAGATAGCGGTGTGGGTATTTCCATGTTCATATAGATAGCGGTGTAGATATTTCCATGTTTATAGAGATGGCTGTGTAGATATTTACATGTTTATACAGATAGTGGTGTAGATATTTCCAGGTTTATACAGATGATTGTTTAGTTATTTCCATGTTTATACAGATGGCGGTGAAGGTATTTCCATGTTTATAGAGACAGCCATGTAGATATTTCCATGTTTATACAGATAGCGGTGTAGACGTTTCCATGTTCATAGAGATAGCGGTGTAGATATTTCCATATTTATACAGATAGCGGTGTCACTATTTCCATGTTTATACAGATAGCGGTGGAGATATTTCCATGTTTATACAGATAGCGGTGGTGATATTTCCATGTTTATAGAGATAGCAGTGTATATATTTCCATGTTTATACAGATATCTGTGTGGCTATTTCCATGTTTATACAGATAGCGGTGTAGATATTTCCATGTTTATAGAGATGGCTGTGTAGATATTTACATATTTTTAAAGATGGCAGTGTAGATATTTCCATGTTTAGACAGATAATGGTGTAGATATTTCCAAGTTTATACAGATTGCGGTGTATGTATTTCCATGTTTACACAGATAGCGGTGTAGATATTTCCATGTTTATTCAGATGGCTGTGTAGATATTTCCACGTGTATACAGATGGCAGTGTAGATATTTCCATGTTTATACAGATGGAGGTGTAGATGTTTCCATGTTTATACAGATGACTGTGTAGATATTTCCATGTTTATACAGATAGCGGTGTGGCTATTTCCATGTTTATACAGATAGCTGTGGAGATATTTCCATGTTTATAGAGATGGCTGCATAGATATTTACATCTTTATACAGATGGCAGTGTAGATATTTTCATGTTTATATTGATAGTGGTGTAGATATTTCCAGATTTATACAGATGACTGTGTAGTTATTTCCATGTTTATACAGATGGCGGTGAAGATATTTCCATGTTTATAGAGACAGCCATGTAGATATTTCCATGTTTATACAGATAGCGGTGTAGAAATTTCCATGTTTATAGAGATAGCGGTGTAGATATTTTCATATTAATACAGATAGCGGTGTTACTAATTCCATGTTTATACAGATAGAGGTGGAGATATTTCCATGTTTAAACAGATAGCGGTGGAAATATTTCCATGTTTATAGAGATAGCGATGTAGATATTTCCATGTTTATTCAGATAGCTTTGGAGATATTTCCATGTTTATACAGATGGCGGTGTAGATATTTCCATGTTTATGCAGATGGCGGTGCAGATATTTCCATGTTTATACAGATAGCGGTGTACATATTTCCATATTTATACAGATGACTGTGTAGTTATTTCCATTTTATACAGATGGCGGTGTAGTTATTTCCATGTTTATACAGATAGCGGTGGAGATATTTCCATGTTTATACAGATGACTGTGTAGATATTTCCACGTTTATACAGATAGTGGTGGAGATATTTCCATGTTTATAGAGATAGCGGTGTAGATATTTCCATGTTTATACAGATAGCAGTTTAGGTATTTCCATGTTTATAGACATGGCTGTGTATATATTTACAAATTTTACAGATGGCAGTGTAGATATTTCCATGTTTAGACAGATAATGTTGTAGATATTTCCATGTTTATACAGATTGCGGTGTAGGTATTTCCATGTTTATAGAGATAGCGATGTAGATATATCCATGTTTATACAGTTGGCTGTGTGGATATTTCCATGTGTATACAGATGGCCGTAGAGATATTTCCATGTTTATACAGATGGATGTGTAGATATTTCCATGTGTATACAGATGACTGTGTAGATATTTCCATGTTTTTACAGATGGCGGTGTATATATTTCCATGTTTATACAGATAGCGGTGTGGCTATTTCCATGTTCATACAGATAGCGGTGTAGATATTTCCATGTTTATAGAGATGGCTGTGTAGATATTTACATGTTTATACAGATGGCAGTGTAGATATTTTCATGTTTATACAGATAGTGGTGTAGATATTTCCAGGTTTATGCAGATGACAGTGTAGTTATTTCCATGTTTATACAGATGGCGGTGAAGATATTTCCATGTTTATAGAGACAGCCATGTAGATATTTCCATGTTTATACAGATAGCGGTGTAGACATTTCCATGTTTATAGAGATAGCAGTGTAGATATTTCCATATTTATACAGATAGCGGTGTCACTATTTCCATGTTTATACAGATAGCGGTGGAGATATTTCCATGTTTATACAGATCGCGGTGGAGATATTTCCATGTTTATAGAGATAGCGGTGTAGATATTTCCATGTTTATACAGATAGCGGTGTGGCTATTTCCATGTTTATACAGATATCGGTGTAGATATTTCCATGTTGATAGAGATGGCTGGGTAGATATTTACATATTTATAAAGATGGCAGTGCAGTTATTTCCATGTTTAGACAGATAATGGTGTAGATATTTCCATGTTTATAAAGATTGCGGTGTAGGTATTTCCATGTTTATAGAGATAGCGGTGTAGACATTTCCATGTTTCTACAGATGGCTGTGTGGATATTTCCATGTGTATACAGATGACAGTGTAGATATTTCCATGTTTATACAGATGGAGGTGTAGATATTTCCATGTTTATACAGATTGCGGTGTAGGTATTTCCATGTTTATAGAGATAGCGGTGTAGATATTTCCATGTTTATACAGATGGCTGTGTAGGTATTTCCATGTGTATACAGATGGCAGTATAGATATTTCCATGTTTATACAGATGGAGGTGTAGGTATTTCCATGTTTATACAGATGACTGTGTAGATATTTCCGTGTTTTTACAGATGGCGGTGTAGATATTTCCATGTTTATACAGATAGCGGTGTGGCTATTTCCATGTTTATACAGATAGCGGTGGAGATATTTCCATGTTTATAGAGATAGCGGTGTAGATATTTCCATGTTTGTACAGATAGGTGTGTGGCTATTTCCATGTTTATACAGATAGCGTTGGAGATATTTCCATGTTTATACAGATAGCGGTGGAGATATTTCCATGTTTATACAGATAGCAGTGGAGATATTTCCATGTTTATAGAGATAGAAGTGTGTATATTTCCATGTTTATAGAGATATCTGTGTGGCTATTTCCATGTTTATACAGATAGCGGTGTAGATATTTCCATGTTTATAGAGATGGCTGTGTAGATATTTACATATTTATACAGATGGCAGTGTAGATATTTCCATGTTTAGACAGATAATGGTGTAGGTATTTCCATGTTTATACAGATTGCGGTGTAGGTATTTCCATGTTTATACTGATAGCGGTGTAGATATTTCCATGTTTATACAGATGGCTGTGTAGATATTTCCACGTGTATACAGATGGCAGTGTAGATATTTCAATGTTTATACAGATGGAGGTGTAGATATATCCATGTTTATACAGAGGACTGTGTAGATATTTCCATGTTTTTACAGATGGCGGTGTAGATATTTCCATGTTTATACAGATAGCGGTGTGGCTATTTCCATGTTTATACAGATAGCTTTGGAGCTATTTCCATGTTCATAGAGATGGCTGTGTAGATATTTACATGTTTTTACAGATGGCGGTGTAGATATTTTCATGTTTATATAGATAGTGGTGTAGATATTTCCAGGTTTATACAGATAGCGGTGGAGATATTTCCATGTTTATACAGATAGCGGTGGAGATATTTCCATGTTTATAGAGATAGCGGTGTAGATATTTCCATGTTTATACAGATAGCGGTGTGGTTATTTCCATGTTTATACAGATAGCGGTGTAGATATTTCCATGTTTATAGAGATGGCTGTGTATATATTTACATATTTATACAGATGGCAGTGTAGTTATTTCCATGTTTAGACAGATAATGGTGTAGATATTTCCATGTTTATACAGATTGCGGTGTAGGTATTTCCATGTTTATAGAGATAGCGGTGTAGACATTTCCATGTTTCTTCAGATGGCTGTGTGGATATTTCCATGTGTATACAGATGGCAGTGTAGATATTTCTATGTATATACAGATGGAGGTGTAAATATTTCCATGTTTATACAGATTGCGGTGTAGGTATTTCCATGTGTATACAGATGGCAGTATAGATATTTCCATGTTTATACAGATGGAGGTGTAGATATTTCCATGTTTATACAGATGTCTGTGTAGATATTTCCATGTTTTTACAGATGGCGGTGTAGATATTTCCATGTTTATACAGATAGCGGTGTGGCTATTTCCATGTTTATACAGATAGCAGTGGAGATATTTCTATGTTTACAGAGATAGCGATGTAGATATTTCCATGTCTATTCAGATAGCTGTGTGGCTATTTCCATGTTTATACAGATAGCGTTGGAGATATTTCCATGTTTATACAGATAGCGGTGGAGATATTTCCATGTTTATACAGATAGCGGTGGAGATAATTCCATGTTTATAGAGATTGCAGTGTGTATATTTCCATGTTTATACAGATATCTGTGTGGCTATTTCCATGTTTATACAGATAGCGGTGTAGATATTTCAAGGTTTATACAGATGAGTGTGTAGATATTTACATATTTATACAGATGGCAGTGTAGATATTTCCATGTTTAGACAGATAATGGTGTAGATATTTCCATCTTTATACAGATTGCGGTGTAGGTATTTCCATGTTTATACAGATAGTGGTGTAGATATTTCCATGTTTATACAGATGGCTGTGTAGATATTTCCATGTTTATACAGATGGAAGTGTAGATATTTCCTTGTTTATACAGATGACTGTGTAGATATTTCTATGTTTTTAAGATGGCGGTGTAGACATTTCCATGTTTATACAGATAACGGTGTGGCTATTTCCATGTTTATACAGATAGCGGTGGAGATATTTCCATGTTTATAGAGATGGCTGTGTAGATATTTACATGTTTATACAGATGGCAGTTTAGTTATTTCCATGTTTATACAGATAGTGGTGTAGATATTTCCAGGTTTATACAGATGACTGTGTTGTTATTTCCATGTTTATACAGATGGTGGTGAAGATATTTCCATGTTCATAGAGACAGCCATGTAGATATTTCCATGTTTATACCGATAGTGTTGTAGACATTTCCATGTTTATAGAGATAGCGGTGTAGATAATTTCTTATTTATACAGATAGAGGTGTCACTATTTCAATGTTTATACAGATAGCGATGTAGATATTTCCATGTTTATAGAGCTGGGTGTGTAGATATTTACATGTTTATACTGATGGCAGTGTAGATATTTCCATGTTTATACAGATAGTGGTGTAGATATTTCCAAGTTTATACAGATGACTGTGTAGGTATTTCCATGTTTATACAGATGGCGGTGTAGATATTTCCATGTTTATTGAGATAGCCATGTAGATATTTCCATGTTTATACAGATAGCGGTGTAGACATTTCCATGTTTATAGATATAGCGGTGTAGATATTTCCATATTTACAGATAGCGGTGTCACTATTTCCATGTTTATACTGATAGCGGTGGAGATATTTCCATTTTAATACAGATAGTGGTGGAGATATTTCCATGTTTATTCAGATAGCGGTGTAGATATTTCCATGTTTATACAGATAGCTGGGTGGCTATTTCCATGTTTATACAGATAGCGGTGTAGATATTTCCATGTTTATAGAGATGGCTGTGTAGATATTTACATATTTATACAGATGGCAGTGTAGATATTTCCATGTTTAGACAGACAATGTTGTAGATATTTCCATGTTTATACAGATTGCGGTGTAGGTATTTCCATGTTTCTAGAGATAGCGGTGTACATATTTCCATGTTTATACAGATGGCAGTGTAGATATTTTCATGTTTATACAGATAGTGGTGTAGATATTTCCAGGATTATACAAATGACTGTGTAGTTATTTCCATGTTTATACAGATGGCGGTGAAGATATTTCCATGTTTATAGAGACAGCCATGTAGATATTTCCATGTTTATACAGATAGTGGTGTAGACATTTCCATGTTTATAGAGATAGCGGTGTAGATATTTCCATATTTATACAGATAGTGGTGTCACTATTTCCATGTTTATACAGATAGCGGTGGAGATATTTCCATGTTTATAGAGATAGCGGTGGAGGTATTTCCATGTTTATTGAGATAGCGGTGTAGATATTTCCATGTTTATACAGATAGCTGTGTGGCGATTTCCATGTTCATACAGATAGCGCTGGAGATATTTCCATGTTTATACAGATAGCGGGGGAGACATTTCCATGTTTATACAGATAGCGATGGTGATATTTCCATGTTAATAGATATAGCAGTATATATATTTCCATGTACATACAGATAGCTGTGTGGCTATTTCCAAGTTTATACAGATAGCGGTGTAGATATTTTCATGTTTATAGAGATGGCTGTGTAGATATTTACATATTTATACAGATGGCAGTGTAGATATTTCCATGTTTAGACAGATAATGGTGTAGATATTTCCATGTTTATACATATGACTGTGTAGATATTTCCATGTATTTACAGATGGTGGTGTAGATATTTCCATGTTTATACAGATAGCGGTGTGGCTATTTCCATGTTTATACAGATAGCGGTGGAGATATTTCCATGTTTATAGAGATAGCGGTGTAGATATTTCCATGTTTATACAGATAGCTGTGTAGCTATTTCCATGTTTATACAGATAGCGTTGGAGATATTTCCATGTTTATACAGATAGCGGTGGAGATATGTCCATGTTTATACAGATAGCGGTGGAGATATTTCCATGTTTATAGAGATAGCAGTGTATATATTTCCATGTTTATACAGATATCTGTGTGGCTATTTCCATGTTTATACAGATAGCGGTGTAGATATTTCCATGTTTATAGATATGGCTCTGTAGATATTTACATATTTATACTGATGGCAGTGTAGATATTTCCATGTTTAGACAGATAATGGTGTAGATATTTCCATGTTTATACAGATTGCGGTGTAGGTATTTCCATGTTTATAGAGATAGCGGTGTAGATATTTCCATGTTTATGCAGATAGTTGTGTGGCTATTTCCATGTTTATGCAGATAGCGTTGGAGATATTTCCATGTTTATACAGATAGCGGTGGAGATGTTTCCATGTTTACAGAGATAGCAGTGTATATATTTCCATGTTTATACAAATAGCTGTGTGGTTATTTTCCTGTTTATACAGATAGCGGTGTAGATATTTCCATGTTTATAGAGATGCCTGTGTTGATATTTACATATTTACATAGATGGCAGTGTAGATATTTCCATGTTTAGACAGATAATGGTGTAGATATTTCCATGTTTATACAGATGGCTGTGTAGATATTTCCATGTGTATACATATGGCAGTATAGATATTTCCATGTTTATAAAGATGGAGGTGTAGATATTTCCATATTTATACAGATGACTGTGTAGATATTTCCATGTTTTTACAGATGGCGGTGTAGATATTTCCATGTTTATACAGATAGCGGTGTGGCTATTTCCATGTTTATACAGATAGCGGTGTAGATATTTCCATGTTTATAGAGATGGCTGTGTAGATATTTACATGTTTATACAGATGGCAGTGTAGATATTTTCATGTTTATACAGATAGTGGTGTAGATATTTCCAGGTTTATGCAGATGACTGTGTAGTTATTTCCATGTTTATACAGATGGCGGTGAAGATATTTCCATGTTTATAGAGACAGCCATGTAGATATTTCCATGTTTTCACAGATAGCGGTGTAGACATTTCCATGTTTATAGAGATAGCGGTGTAGATATTTCCTTAAGTATACAGATAGCGGTGTCACTATTTCCATGTTTATACAGATAGCGGTGGAGATATTTCCATGTTTATACAGATATCGGTGGAGATATTCTCATGTTTATAGAAATAGGGGTGTAGATATTTCCATGTTTATACAGATAGCTGTGTGGCTATTTCCAAGTTTATACAGATAGTGTTGGAGATATTTCCATGTTTATACAGATGGCGGTGTAGATATTTCCATGTTTATGCAGATGGCGGTGCAGATATTTCCATGTTTATACAGATAGCGGTGTACATATTTCCATATTTATACAGATGACTGTCTAGTTATTTCCATTTTTATACAGATGGCGGTGTAGATATTTCCATGTTTATAGAGATAGCGGTGGAGATATTTCCATGTTTATACAGATGACTGTGTAGATATTTTCATATTTTTACACATGTCGGTGTAGATATTTCCGTGTTTATAAAGATAGCAGTGTAGATATTTCCATGTTTATAGAGATGGCTGTGTAGATATTTCCATGTTTATACAGATGGCAGTGTAGATATTTCCATGTTTGTACAGACAGTGGTGTAGATATTTCCATGTTTATACAGATGACTGTGTAGTTATTTCCATGTTTATACAGATGGCGGTGTAGATATTTCCATGTTTATACAGATAGCGGTGTGGCTATTTCCATGTTTATACAGATAGCGGCGTAGATATTTCCATGTTTATAGAGATGGATGTGTAGATATTTACATGTTTATACAGATGGCGGTGGAGATATTTCCATGTTTATACAGATAGCGGTGGAGAGATTTCCATGTTTATAGTGATAGCAGTGTATATATTTCCATGTTTATGCAAATAGCTGTGTGGCTATTTCCCTGTTTAAACAGATAGCGGTGTAGATATTTCCATGTTTATACAGATGGCTGTGTAGATATTTCCATGTGTATACAGATGGCAGTATAGATATTTCCATGTTTATAAAGATGGAGGTGTAGATATTTCCATGTTTATACAGATGACTGTGTAGATATTTCCATGTTTTTACAGATGGCGGTATAGATATTTCCATGTTTATACAGATAGCGGTGGAGATATTTCCATGTTTATACAGATGACTGTGTAGATATTTTCATATTTTTACACATGTCGGTGTAGATATTTCCGTGTTTATACAGATAGCGGTGTGGCTATTTCCATGTTTATACAGATAGCAGTGTAGATATTTCCATGTTTATAGAGATGGCTGTGTAGATATTTCCATGTTTATACAGATGGCAGTGTAGATATTTCCATGTTTGCACAGACAGAGGTGTAGATATTTTCATGTTTATAGAGATGGCTGTGTAGATATTTACATATTTATACAGATGGCAGTGTAGATATTTCCATGTTTAGACAGATAATGGTGTAGATATTTCAATGTTTATACAGATGACTGTGTAGATATTTCCATGTTTTTACAGATGGCGGTGTAGATATTTCCATGTTTATACAGATAGCGGTGTGGCTATTTCCATGTTTTTACAGAGAGCGTTGGAGATATTTTCATGTATATACAGATAGCGGTGGAGATATGTCCATGTTTATACAGATAGCGGTGGAGATATTTCCATGTTTATAGAGATAGCAGTGTATATATTTCCATGTTTATACAGATATCTGAGTGGCTATTTCCATGTTTATACAGATAGCGGTGTAGATATTTCCATGTTTATAGAGATGGCTGTGTAGATATTTACATATTTATACAGATGGCACTGTAGATATTTCCATGTTTAGACAGATAATGGTGTAGATATTTCCATGCTTATACAGATTGCGGTGTAGGTATTTCCATGTTTATAGAGATAGCGGTGTAGATATTTCCATGTTTACACAGATAGTTGTGTGGCTATTTCCATGTTTATGCAGATAGCGTTGGAGATATTTCCATGTTTATACAGATAGCGGTGGAGATATTTCCATGTTTATACAGATAGCGGTGTAGATTTTTCCATGTTTATAGAGATAGCAGTTTATATATTTCCATGTTTATAGAAATAGCTGTGTGGCTATTTCCCTGTTTATACAGATAGCGGTGTAGATATTTCCATGTTTATAGAGATGGCTGTGTAGATATTTACAAATTTACATAGATGGCAGTGTAGATATTTCCATGTTTAGACAGATAATGGTGTAGATATTTCCATGTTTATACAGATGGCTGTGTAGATATTTCCATGTGTATACAGATGGCAGTATAGATATTTCCATGTTTATAAAGATGGAGGTGTAGATATTTCCATGTTTATACATATGACTGTGTAGATATTTCCATGTTTTTACAGATGGCGGTGTAGATATTTCCATGTTTATACAGATAGCGGTGTGGCTATTTCCATGTTTATACAGATAGCGGTGTAGATATTTCCATGTTTATAGAGATGGCTGTGTAGATATTTACATGTTTATACAGATGGCAGTGTAGATATTTTCATGTTTATACAGATAGTGGTGTAGATATTTCCAGGTTTATGCAGATGACTGTGTAGTTATTTCCATGTTTATACAGATGGCGGTGAAGATATTTCCATGTTTATAGAGACAGCCATGTAGATATTTCCATGTTTTCACAGATAGCGGGGTAGACATTTCCATGTTTATAGAGATAGCGGTGTAGATATTTCCTTATGCATACAGATAGTGGTGTCACTATTTCCATGTTTATACAGATAGCGGTGTAGATATTTCCATGTTTATACAGATGGCTGTGTAGATATTTCCATGTGTATACAAATGGCAGTGTAGATATTTCAATGTTTATACAGATGGAGGTGTAGATATTTCCATGTTTATACAGATGACTGTGTAGATATTTCCATGTTTTTACAGATGGAGGTGTATATATTTCCATGTTTATACAGATAGCGGTGTGGCTATTTCCATGTTTATACAGAAAGCGGTGTAGATATTTCCATGTTTATAGAGATGGATGTGTAGATATTTACATGTTTATACAGATGGCAGTGTAGATATTCTCATGTTTATATAGATAGTGGTGTAGATATTTCCAGGTTTATACAGATGACTGTGTAGTTATTTCCATGTTTATACAGATGGCGGTGAATATATTTCCATGTTTATAGAGACAGCCATGTAGATATTTCCATGTTTATACAGATAGCGGTGTAGGCATTTCCATGTTTATAGAGACAGCCATGTAGATATTTCCATATTTATACAGATAGCGGTGTCACTATTTGCATGTTTATACAGATAGCGGTGGAGATATTTCCATGTTTATAGAGATGGCTGTGTAGATATTTACATGTTTATACAGATGGCAGTGTAGATATTTTCATGTTTATACAGATAGTGGTGTAGATATTTCCAGGTTTATACAGATGACTGTGTAGTTATTTCCATGTTTATACAGATGGCGGTGAAGATATTTCCATGTTTAAAGGGATAGCCATGTAAATATTTCCATGTTTATACAGAAAGCGGTGTAGACATTTCCATGTTTATAGAGATAGCGGTGTAGATATTTCCATGTTTATACAGATAGCTCTGTGGTTATTTCCATGTTTATACAGATAGCGTTGGAGATATTTCCATGTTTATACAGATGGCGGTGTAGATATTTTCAAGTTTATGCAGATGTCGGTGCAGATATTTCCATGTTTATACAGATAGCGGTGTACATATTTCCATATTTATACAGATGTCTGTGTAGTTATTTCCATTTTTATACACATGGCGGTGTAGATATTTCCATGTTTATACAGATAGCGGTGGAGATATTTCCATGTTCATACAGATAGCGGTGGAGATATTTCCATGTTTATAGAGATAGCGGTGTAGATATTTCCATGTTTATACAGATAGCGGTGTGGCTATTTCCAAGTTTATACAGATAGCGGTGTAGATATTTCCATGTTTATAGAGATGGCTGTGTAGATATTTACATATTTATACAGATGGCAGTGTAGATATTTCCATGTTTAGACAGATAATGGTGTAGATATTTCCATGTTTATACAGATTGCGGTGTAGGTATTTCCATGTTTATAGAGATAGCGGTGTAGATATTTCCATGTTTATACAGATGGCTGTGTGGATATTTCCATGTTTATACAGATGGAAGTGTAGATATTTCCATGTTTATGCAGATGGAGGTGTAGATATTTCCATGTTTATACAGATGACTGTGTAGATATTTCCATGTTTTTACAGATGGCGGTGTAGACATGTCCATGTTTATACAGATAGTGGTGTGGCTATTTCCATGTTTATACAGATAGCGGTGTAGATATTTCCATGTTTATACAGATGGCTGTGTAGATATTTTCATGTTTATACAGATGGCAGTGTAGATGTTTTCATGATTATACAGATAGTGGTGTAGATATTTAAAGGTTTATACAGATGACTGTGTAGTTATTTCCATGTTTATACAGATGGGGGTGTAGATATTTCCATGTTTATACAGATAGCGGTGTGGCTATTTCCATGTTTATACAGATAGCAATGGAGATATTTCCATGTTTATACAGATAGCGGTGGAGATATTTCCATGTTTATAGAGATAGCGGTGTAGATATTTCCATGTTTATACAGAGAGCTTTGTGGCTATTTCCATGTGAATACAGATAGCGTTGGAGATATTTCTATGTTTATACAGATAGCTGTGTAGATGTTTCCATGTGTATACAGATGGCAGTGTAGATATTTCCATGTTTATACAGATGGAGGTGTAGATATTTCCATGTTTATACAGTTGACTGTGTAGAAATTTCCATGTTTTTACAGATGGCGGTGTCGATATTTCCATGTTTATACAGATAGTGGTGTGGCTATTTCCATGTTTATACAGATAGCGGTGTAGATATTTCCATGTTTATAGAGATGGCTGTGTAGATATTTTCATGTTTATACAGATGGCAGTGTAGTTATTTTCATGTTTATACAGATAGTGGTGTAGATATTTCCAGGTTTATACAGATGACTGTGTATTTATTTCCATGTTTATACAGATAGCGTTGTAGATATTTCCATGTTTATAGAGATAGCCATGTAGATATTTCCATGTTTATACAGATAGCGGTGTAGACATTTCCATGTTTGTAGACATAGCGGTGTAGAGATTTCCATATTTATACAGATAGCGTTGTCACTATTTCCATGTTTATACAGATAGCGGTGTAGATATTTCCATGTTTATACAGATAGCGGTGGAGATATATCCATGTTTATACAGATACCGGTGGAGATATTTCCATGTTTATAGAGATAGCGGTGTAGATATTTCCATATTTATAAAGATAGCTGTGTGGGTATTTCCATGTTTATACAGATAGCGGTGTAGATATTTCCATGTTTATAGAGATGGCTGTGTAGATATTTACATGTTTATACAGATGGCAGTGTAGATATTTCCATGTTTAGACAGATAATGGTGTAGATATTTCCATGTTTATACAGATTGCGGTGTAGGCATTTCCATGTTTATAGAGAGAGCGGTGTAGGTATTTCCATGTTTATACAGATGGCTGTGTAGATATTTCCATGTTTATACAGATGGAAGTGTAGATATTTCCATGTTTATACAGATGACTGTGTAGATATTTCCATGTTCTTACAGATGGAGGTGTAGATATTTCCATGTTTATACAGATAGCGGTGTGGCTATTTCCATGTTTATACAGATAGCGGTGTAGATATTTCCATGTTTATAGAGATGACTGTGTAGATATTTTCATGTTTATTCAGATGGCAGTGTAGATATTTTCATGTTTATACAGATAGTGGTGTAGATATTTCCAGGTTTATACAGACGACTGTGTAGTTATTTCCATGTTTATACAGATGGCGGTGAAGATATTTCCATGGTTATAGAGACAGCCATGTAGATATTTCCATGTTTATAGAGATAGCGGTGTAGACCTTTTCTTGTTTATAGAGATAGCGCTGTAGCTATTTCCATATTTATACAGATAGCGGTGTCACTATTTCCATGTATTTAACAGATAGTGGTGGAGATATTTCCATGTTTATACAGATAGCGGAGGTGATATTTCCATGTTTATAGAGATAGTAGTGTATATATTTCCATGTTTATACAGATAGCTCTGTGGGTATTTCCATGTTTATACAGATAGCGGTGTAGATATTTCCATGTTTATAGAGATGGCTGTGTAGATATTTACATATTTACGCAGATGGCAGTGTAGATATTTCCATGTTTAGACAGATAATGGTGTAGGTATTTCCATGTTTATACAGATTGCGGTGTAGACATTTCCATGTTTATAGAGATTGCGGTGTAGATATTTCCATGTTTATACAGATAGCGGTGTGGCTATTTCCATGTTTATACAGAAAGCGGTGTGGATATTTCCATGTTTATAGAGATGGCTGTGTAGATATTTACATGTTTATACATATGCCAGTGTAGATATTTTCATGTTTATACAGATAGTGGTGTAGATATTTCCAGGTTTATACAGATGACTGTGTAGTTATTTCCATGTTTATACAGATGGCGGTGAAGATATTTCCATGTTTATAGAGACAGCCATGTAGATATTTCCATGTTTATACAGATAGCGGTGTGGCTATTTCCATGTTTATACAGAAAGCGGTGTGGATATTTCCATGTTTATAGAGATGGCTGTGTAGATATTTACATGTTTATACAGATGGCAGTGTAGATTTTTTCATGTTTATACAGATAGTGGTGTAGATATTTCCAGGTTTATACAGTTGACTGTGTAGTTATTTCCATGTTTATACAGATGGCGGTGAAGATATTTCCATGTTTATAGAGACAGCCATGTAGATATTTCCATGTTTATACAGATAGCGGTGTAGACATTTCCATGTTTATAGAGATAGCGCTGTAGATATTTCCATATTTATACAGATAGCGGTGTCACTATTTCCATGTTTATACAGATAGCATTGGAGATATTTCCATGTTCATACAGATAGCGGAGGAGATATTTACATGTTTATAGAGATAGCGGTGTAGATATTTCCATGTTTATACAGATAGGGATGTGGCTATTTCCATGTTTATACAGATAGCATTGGAGATATTTCCATGTTTATACGGATAGCGGTGGAAATATTTCCATGTTTATACAGATAGCGGTGGAGGTATTTCCATGTTTATAGAGATAGCAGTGTATATATTTCCATATTTATACAGATATCTGTGTGGCTATTTCCATGTTTATACAGATAGTGTTGTAGATGTTTCCATGTTTATAGAGATGGCTGTGTAGATATTTACATATTTACACAGATGGCAGTGTAGATATTTTCATGTTTAGACAGATAATGGTGTAGATATTTACATGTTTATACAGATTTCAGTGTAGGAATTTCCATGTTTATAGAGATAGCGGTGTAGATAATTCCATCTTTATACAGATGGCTGAGTAGATATTTCCATGTGTATACAAACGACAGCGTAGATATTTGCATGTTTATTCAGATGGAGGTGAAGATATTTCCATGTTTATACAGATGACTTTGTAGATATTTCCATGTTTTTACAGATGGCGGTGTAGATATTTCCATGATTATACAGATAGCGGTGTGGCTATTTCCATTTTTATACAGATAGCGGTATAGATATTTCCATGTTTATAGAGATGGCTGTGTAGATATATACATGTTTATACAGATGGCAGTGTAGATATTTTCATGTTTATACAGATAGTGGTGTAGATATTTCCAGGTTTATTCAGATGACTGTGTAGTTATTTTCATGTTTATACAGATGGCGGTGAAGATATTTCCATGTTTATAGAGACAGCCATGTAGATATTTCCATGTTTATACAGATAGCGGTGAAGACATTTCCATGTTTATAGAGATAGCGGTGTAGATATTTCCATATTTATACAGATAGCGGTGTCACTATTTCCATGTTTATACAGATAACGGAGGAGGTATTTCCATGTTTATAGAGATAGTAGTGTATATATTTCCATGTTTATACAGATAGCTGTGTGGCTATTTCCATGTTTATACAGATAGCGGTGTAGATATTTCCATGTTTATAGAGATGGCTGTGTAGATATTTACATGTTTATACAGATGGCTGTGTAGATATTTTCATGTTTATACAGATAGTGGTGTAGATATTTCCAGGTTTATACAGATGACTGTGTAGTTAATTCCATGTTTATACAGATGGCGGTGAAGATATTTCCATGTTTATAGAGACAGCCATGTAGATATTTCCATGTTTATACAGAAAGCGGTGTAGACATTTCCATGGTTATAGAGATAGCGATGTTGATATTTCCATATTTATAAAGATAGCGGTGTCACTATTTCCATGTTTATACAGATAGCGGTGGAGATATTTCCATGTTTATACAGATAGCGGTGGAGATATTTCCATGTTTGTACAGATAGCGGTGGAGATATTTCCATGTTTATAGAGATAGTAGTGTATATATTTCCATGTTTATACAGATAGCTCTGTGGGTATTTCCATGTTTATACAGATAGCGGTGTAGATATTTCCATGTTTATAGAGATGTCTGTGTAGATATTTACATATTTATACAGATGGCAGTGTAGATATTTCCATGTTTAGACAGATAATGGTGTAGATATTTCCATGTTTATACAGATTGCGGTGTAGGTATTTCCATGTTTATACTGATAGCGGTGTAGATATTTCCATGTTTATACAGATGGCTGTGTAGATATTTCCACGTGTATACAGATGGCAGTGTAGATATTTCAATGTTTATACAAATGGAGGTGTAGATATATCCATGTTTATACAGAGGACTGTGTAGATATTTCCATGTTTTTACAGATGGCGGTGTAGATATTTCCATGTTTATACAGATAGCGGTGTGGCTATTTCCATGTTTATACAGATAGCTTTGGAGCTATTTCCATGTTCATAGAGATGGCTGTGTAGATATTTACATGTTTTTACAGATGGGGTGTAGATATTTTCATGTTTATATAGATAGTGGTGTAGATATTTCCAGGTTTATACAGATAGCGGTGGAGATATTTCCATGTTTATACAGATAGCGGTGGAGATATTTCCATGTTTATAGAGATAGCGGTGTAGATATTTCCATGTTTATACAGATAGCGGTGTGGTTATTTCCATGTTTATACAGATAGCGGTGTAGATATTTCCATGTTTACAGAGATGGCTGTGTATATATTTACATATTTATACAGATGGCAGTGTAGTTATTTCCATGTTTAGACAGATAATGGTGTAGATATTTCCATGTTTATACAGATTGCGGTGTAGGTATTTCCATGTTTATAGAGATAGCGGTGTAGACATTTCCATGTTTCTTCAGATGGCTGTGTGGATATTTCCATGTGTATACAGATGGCTGTGTAGATATTTCTATGTATATACAGATGGAGGTGTAAATATTTCCATGTTTATACAGATTGCGGTGTAGGTATTTCCATGTGTATACAGATGGCAGTATAGATATTTCCATGTTTATACAGATGGAGGTGTAGATATTTCCATGTTTATACAGATGTCTGTGTAGATATTTCCATGTTTTTACAGATGGCGGTGTAGATATTTCCATGTTTATACAGATAGCGGTGTGGCTATTTCCATGTTTATACAGATAGCAGTGGAGATATTTCTATGTTTACAGAGATAGCGATGTAGATATTTCCATGTTTATTCAGATAGCTGTGTGGCTATTTCCATGTTTATACAGATAGCGGTGGAGATATTTCCATGTTTATACAGATAGCGGTGGAGATAATTCCATGTTTATAGAGATAGCAGTGTGTATATTTCCATGTTTATACAGATATCTGTGTGGCTATTTCCATGTTTATACAGATAGCGGTGTAGATATTTCAAGGTTTATACAGATGAGTGTGTAGATATTTACATATTTATACAGATGGCAGTGTAGATATTTCCATGTTTAGACAGATAATGGTGTAGATATTTCCATCTTTATACAGATTGCGGTGTAGGTATTTCCATGTTTATACAGATAGCGGTGTAGATATTTCCATGTTTATACAGATGGCTGTGTAGATATTTCCATGTTTATACAGATGGAAGTGTAGATATTTCCTTGTTTATACAGATGACTGTGTAGATATTTCTATGTTTTTAAGATGGCGGTGTAGACATTTCCATGTTTATACAGATAACGGTGTGGCTATTTCCATGTTTATACAGATAGCGGTGGAGATATTTCCATGTTTATAGAGATGGCTGTGTAGATATTTACATGTTTATACAGATGGCAGTTTAGTTATTTCCATGTTTATACAGATAGTGGTGTAGATATTTCCAGGTTTATACAGATGACTGTGTTGTTATTTCCATGTTTATACAGATGGTGGTGAAGATATTTCCATGTTCATAGAGACAGCCATGTAGATATTTCCATGTTTATACCGATAGTGGTGTAGACATTTCCATGTTTATAGAGATAGCGGTGTAGATAATTCCTTATTTATACAGATAGAGGTGTCACTATTTCAATGTTTATACAGATAGCGATGTAGATATTTCCATGTTTATAGAGCTGGGTGTGTAGATATTTACATGTTTATACTGATGGCAGTGTAGATATTTCCATGTTTATACAGATAGTGGTGTAGATATTTCCAAGTTTATACAGATGACTGTGTAGGTATTTCCATGTTTATACAGATGGCGGTGTAGATATTTCCATGTTTATTGAGATAGCCATGTAGATATTTCCATGTTTATACAGATAGCGGTGTAGACATTTCCATGTTTATAGATATAGCGGTGTAGATATTTCCATATTTACAGATAGCGGTGTCACTATTTCCATGTTTATACTGATAGCGGTGGAGATATTTCCATTTTAATACATATAGTGGTGGAGATATTTCCATGTTTATTCAGATAGCGGTGTAGATATTTCCATGTTTATACAGATAGCTGGGTGGCTATTTCCATGTTTATACAGATAGCGGTGTAGATATTTCCATGTTTATAGAGATGGCTGTGTAGATATTTACATATTTATACAGATGGCAGTGTAGATATTTCCATGTTTAGACAGACAATGTTGTAGATATTTCCATGTTTATACAGATTGCGGTGTAGGTATTTCCATGTTTCTAGAGATAGCGGTGTACATATTTCCATGTTTATACAGATGGCAGTGTAGATATTTTCATGTTTATACAGATAGTGGTGTAGATATTTCCAGGATTATACAAATGACTGTGTAGTTATTTCCATGTTTATACAGATGGCGGTGAAGATATTTCCATGTTTATAGAGACAGCCATGTAGATATTTCCATGTTTATACAGATAGTGGTGTAGACATTTCCATGTTTATAGAGATAGCGGTGTAGATATTTCCATATTTATACAGATGGTGGTGTCACTATTTCCATGTTTATACAGATAGCGGTGGAGATATTTCCATGTTTATACAGATAGCGGTGGAGGTATTTCCATGTTTATAGAGATAGCGGTGTAGATATTTCCATGTTTATACAGATAGCTGTGTGGCGATTTCCATGTTCATACAGATAGCGCTGGAGATATTTCCATGTTTATACAGATAGCGGGGGAGACATTTCCATGTTTATACAGATAGCGATGGTGATATTTCCATGTTAATAGATATAGCAGTGTATATATTTCCATGTACATACAGATAGCTGTGTGGCTATTTCCAAGTTTATACAGATAGCGGTGTAGATATTTTCATGTTTATAGAGATGGCTGTGTAGATATTTACATATTTATACAGATGGCAGTGTAGATATTTCCATGTTTAGACAGATAATGGTGTAGATATTTCCATGTTTATACATATGACTGTGTAGATATTTCCATGTATTTACAGATGGTGGTGTAGATATTTCCATGTTTATACAGATAGCGGTGTGGCTATTTCCACGTTTATACAGATAGCGGTGGAGATATTTCCATGTTTATAGAGATAGCGGTGTAGATATTTCCATGTTTATACAGATAGCTGTGTAGCTATTTCCATGTTTATACAGATAGCGTTGGAGATATTTCCATGTTTATAAAGATAGCGGTGGAGATATGTCCATGTTTATACAGATAGCGGTGGAGATATTTCCATGTTTATAGAGATAGCAGTGTATATATTTCCATGTTTATACAGATATCTGTGTGGCTATTTCCATGTTTATACAGATAGCGGTGTAGATATTTCCATGTTTATAGATATGGCTCTGTAGATATTTACATATTTATACTGATGGCAGTGTAGATATTTCCATGTTTAGACAGATAATGGTGTAGATATTTCCATGTTTATACAGATTGCGGTGTAGGTATTTCCATGTTTATAGAGATAGCGGTGTAGATATTTCCATGTTTATACAGATAGTTGTGTGGCTATTTCCATGTTTATGCAGATAGCGTTGGAGATATTTCCATGTTTATACAGATAGCGGTGGAGATGTTTCCATGTTTATAGAGATAGCAGTGTATATATTTCCATGTTTATACAAATAGCTGTGTGGTTATTTTCCTGTTTATACAGATAGCGGTGTAGATATTTCCATGTTTATAGAGATGCCTGTGTTGATATTTACATATTTACATAGATGGCAGTGTAGATATTTCCATGTTTAGACAGATAATGGTGTAGATATTTCCATGTTTATACAGATGGCTGTGTAGATATTTCCATGTGTATACATATGGCAGTATAGATATTTCCATGTTTATAAAGATGGAGGTGTAGATATTTCCATGTTTATACAGATGACTGTGTAGATATTTCCATGTTTTTACAGATGGCGGTGTAGATATTTCCATGTTTATACAGATAGCGGTGTGGCTATTTCCATGTTTATACAGATAGCGGTGTAGATATTTCCATGTTTATAGAGATGGCTGTGTAGATATTTACATGTTTATACAGATGGCAGTGTAGATATTTTCATGTTTATACAGATAGTGGTGTAGATATTTCCAGGTTTATGCAGATGACTGTGTAGTTATTTCCATGTTTATACAGATGGCGGTGAAGATATTTCCATGTTTATAGAGACAGCCATGTAGATATTTCCATGTTTTCACAGATAGCGGTGTAGACATTTCCATGTTTATAGAGATAGCGGTGTAGATATTTCCTTAAGTATACAGATAGCGGTGTCACTATTTCCATGTTTATACAGATAGCGGTGGAGATATTTCCATGTTTATACAGATATCGGTGGAGATATTCTCATGTTTATAGAAATAGGGGTGTAGATATTTCCATGTTTATACAGATAGCTGTGTGGCTATTTCCAAGTTTATACAGATAGCGTTGGAGATATTTCCATGTTTATACAGATGGCGGTGTAGATATTTCCATGTTTATGCAGATGGCGGTGCAGATATTTCCATGTTTATACAGATAGCGGTGTACATATTTCCATATTTATACAGATGACTGTCTAGTTATTTCCATTTTTATACAGATGGCGGTGTAGATATTTCCATGTTTATAGAGATAGCGGTGGAGATATTTCCATGTTTATACAGATGACTGTGTAGATATTTTCATATTTTTACACATGTCGGTGTAGATATTTCCGTGTTTATAAAGATAGCAGTGTAGATATTTCCATGTTTATAGAGATGGCTGTGTAGATATTTCCATGTTTATACAGATGGCAGTGTAGATATTTCCATGTTTGTACAGACAGTGGTGTAGATATTTCCATGTTTATACAGATGACTGTGTAGTTATTTCCATGTTTATACAGATGGCGGTGTAGATATTTCCATGTTTATACAGATAGCGGTGTGGCTATTTCCATGTTTATACAGATAGCGGCGTAGATATTTCCATGTTTATAGAGATGGATGTGTAGATATTTACATGTTTATACAGATGGCGGTGGAGATATTTCCATGTTTATACAGATAGCGGTGGAGAGATTTCCATGTTTATAGTGATAGCAGTGTATATATTTCCATGTTTATGCAAATAGCTGTGTGGCTATTTCCCTGTTTAAACAGATAGCGGTGTAGATATTTCCATGTTTATACAGATGGCTGTGTAGATATTTCCATGTGTATACAGATGGCAGTATAGATATTTCCATGTTTATAAAGATGGAGGTGTAGATATTTCCATGTTTATACAGATGACTGTGTAGATATTTCCATGTTTTTACAGATGGCGGTATAGATATTTCCATGTTTATACAGATAGCGGTGGAGATATTTCCATGTTTATACAGATGACTGTGTAGATATTTTCATATTTTTACACATGTCGGTGTAGATATTTCCGTGTTTATACAGATAGCGGTGTGGCTATTTCCATGTTTATACAGATAGCAGTGTAGATATTTCCATGTTTATAGAGATGGCTGTGTAGATATTTCCATGTTTATACAGATGGCAGTGTAGATAATTCCATGTTTGCACAGACAGAGGTGTAGATATTTTCATGTTTATAGAGATGGCTGTGTAGATATTTACATATTTATACAGATGGCAGTGTAGATATTTCCATGTTTAGACAGACAGTGGTGTAGATATTTCAATGTTTATACAGATGACTGTGTAGATATTTCCATGTTTTTACAGATGGCGGTGTAGATATTTCCATGTTTATACAGATAGCGGTGTGGCTATTTCCATGTTTTTACAGAGAGCGTTGGAGATATTTTCATGTATATACAGATAGCGGTGGAGATATGTCCATGTTTATACAGATAGCGGTGGAGATATTTCCATGTTTATAGAGATAGCAGTGTATATATTTCCATGTTTATACAGATATCTGAGTGGCTATTTCCATGTTTATACAGATAGCGGTGTAGATATTTCCATGTTTATAGAGATGGCTGTGTAGATATTTACATATTTATACAGATGGCAGTGTAGATATTTCCATGTTTAGACAGATAATGGTGTAGATATTTCCATGCTTATACAGATTGCGGTGTAGGTATTTCCATGTTTATAGAGATAGCGGTGTAGATATTTCCATGTTTACACAGATAGTTGTGTGGCTATTTCCATGTTTATGCAGATAGCGTTGGAGATATTTCCATGTTTATACAGATAGCGGTGGAGATATTTCCATGTTTATACAGATAGCGGTGTAGATTTTTCCATGTTTATAGAGATAGCAGTGTATATATTTCCATGTTTATAGAAATAGCTGTGTGGCTATTTCCCTGTTTATACAGATAGCGGTGTAGATATTTCCATGTTTATAGAGATGGCTGTGTAGATATTTACAAATTTACATAGATGGCCGTGTAGATATTTCCATGTTTAGACAGATAATGGTGTAGATATTTCCATGTTTATACAGATGGCTGTGTAGATATTTCCATGTGTATACAGATGGCAGTATAGATATTTCCATGTTTATAAAGATGGAGGTGTAGATATTTCCATGTTTATACATATGACTGTGTAGATATTTCCATGTTTTTACAGATGGCGGTGTAGATATTTCCATGTTTATACAGATAGCGGTGTGGCTATTTCCATGTTTATACAGATAGCGGTGTAGATATTTCCATGTTTATAGAGATGGCTGTGTAGATATTTACATGTTTATACAGATGGCAGTGTAGATATTTTCATGTTTATACAGATAGTGGTGTAGATATTTCCAGGTTTATGCAGATGACTGTGTAGTTATTTCCATGTTTATACAGATGGCGGTGAAGATATTTCCATGTTTATAGAGACAGCCATGTAGATATTTCCATGTTTTCACAGATAGCGGGGTAGACATTTCCATGTTTATAGAGATAGCGGTGTAGATATTTCCTTATGCATACAGATAGCGGTGTCACTATTTCCATGTTTATACAGATAGCGGTGTAGATATTTCCATGTTTATACAGATGGCTGTGTAGATATTTCCATGTGTATACAAATGGCAGTGTAGATATTTCCATGTTTATACAGATGGAGGTGTAGATATTTCCATGTTTATACAGATGACTGTGTAGATATTTCCATGTTTTTACAGATGGAGGTGTATATATTTCCATGTTTATACAGATAGCGGTGTGGCTATTTCCATGTTTATACAGAAAGCGGTGTAGATATTTCCATGTTTATAGAGATGGATGTGTAGATATTTACATGTTTATACAGATGGCAGTGTAGATATTCTCATGTTTATATAGATAGTGGTGTAGATATTTCCAGGTTTATACAGATGACTGTGTAGTTATTTCCATGTTTATACAGATGGCGGTGAATATATTTCCATGTTTATAGAGACAGCCATGTAGATATTTCCATGTTTATACAGATAGCGGTGTAGGCATTTCCATGTTTATAGAGACAGACATGTAGATATTTCCATATTTATACAGATAGCGGTGTCACTATTTGCATGTTTATACAGATAGCGGTGGAGATATTTCCATGTTTATAGAGATGGCGGTGTAGATATTTACATGTTTATACAGATGGCAGTGTAGATATTTTCATGTTTATACAGATAGTGGTGTAGATATTTCCAGGTTTATACATATGACTGTGTAGTTATTTCCATGTTTATACAGATGGCGGTGAAGATATTTCCATGTTTAAAGGGATAGCCATGTAAATATTTCCATGTTTATACAGAAAGCGGTGTAGACATTTCCATGTTTATAGAGATAGCGGTGTAGATATTTCCATGTTTATACAGATAGCTCTGTGGTTATTTCCATGTTTATACAGATAGCGTTGGAGATATTTCCATGTTTACAGATGGCGGTCTAGATATTTTCAAGTTTATGCAGATGTCGGTGCAGATATTTCCATGTTTATACAGATAGCGGTGTACATATTTCCATATTTATACAGATGTCTGTGTAGTTATTTCCATTTTTATACACATGGCGGTGTAGATATTTCCATGTTTATACAGATAGCAGTGGAGATATTTCCATGTTCATACAGATAGCGGTGGAGATATTTCCATGTTTATAGAGATAGCGGTGTAGATATTTCCATGTTTATACAGATAGCGGTGTGGCTATTTCCAAGTTTATACAGATAGCGGTGTAGATGTTTCCATGTTTATAGAGATGGCTGTGTAGATATTTACATATTTATACAGATGGCAGTGTAGATATTTCCATGTTTAGACAGATAATGGTGTAGATATTTCCATGTTTATACAGATTGCGGTGTAGGTATTTCCATGTTTATAGAGATAGCGGTGTAGATATTTCCATGTTTATACAGATGGCTGTGTGGATATTTCCATGTTTATACAGATGGCAGTGTAGATATTTCCATGTTTATGCAGATGGAGGTGTAGATATTTCCATGTTTATACAGATGACTGTGTAGATATTTCCATGTTTTTACAGATGGCGGTGTAGACATGTCCATGTTTATACAGATAGCGGTGTGGCTATTTCCATGTTTATACAGATAGCGGTGTAGATATTTCCATGTTTATACAGATGGCTGTGTAGATATTTTCATGTTTATACAGATGGCAGTGTAGATGTTTTCATGATTATACAGATAGTGGTGTAGATATTTAAAGGTTTATACAGATGACTGTGTAGTTATTTCCATGTTTATACAGATGGGGGTGTAGATATTTCCATGTTTATACAGATAGAGGTGTGGCTATTTCCATGTTTATACAGATAGCAATGGAGATATTTCCATGTTTATACAGATAGCGGTGGAGATATTTCCATGTTTATAGAGATAGTGGTGTAGATATTTCCATGTTTATACAGAGAGCTTTGTGGCTATTTCCATGTGAATACAGATAGCGTTGGAGATATTTCTATGTTTATACAGATAGCTGTGTAGATGTTTCCATGTGTATACAGATGGCAGTGTAGATATTTCCATGTTTATACAGATGGAGGTGTAGATATTTCCATGTTTATACAGTTGACTGTGTAGAAATTTCCATGTTTTTACAGATGGCGGTGTCGATATTTCCATGTTTATACAGATAGTGGTGTGGCTATTTCCATGTTTATACTGATAGCGGTGTAGATATTTCCATGTTTATAGAGATGGCTGTGTAGATATTTTCATGTTTATACAGATGGCAGTGTAGTTATTTTCATGTTTATACAGATAGTGGTGTAGATATTTCCAGGTTTATACAGATGACTGTGTATTTATTTCCATGTTTATACAGATAGCGTTGTAGATATTTCCATGTTTATAGAGATAGCCATGTAGATATTTCCATGTTTATACAGATAGCGGTGTAGACATTTCCATGTTTGTAGACATAGCGGTGTAGAGATTTCCATATTTATACAGATAGCGTTGTCACTATTTCCATGTTTATACAGATAGCGGTGTAGATATTTCCATGTTTATACAGATAGCGGTGGAGATATATCCATGTTTATACAGATACCGGTGGAGATATTTCCATGTTTATAGAGATAGCCGTGTAGATATTTCCATATTTATAAAGATAGCTGTGTGGGTATTTCCATCTTTATACAGATAGCGGTGTAGATATTTCCATGTTTATAGAGATGGCTGTGTAGATATTTACATATTTACGCAGATGGCAGTGTAGATATTTCCATGTTTAGACAGATAATGGTGTAGGTATTTCCATGTTTATACAGATTGCGGTGTAGACATTTCCATGTTTATAGAGATTGCGGTGTAGATATTTCCATGTTTATACAGATAGCGGTGTGGCTATTTCCATGTTTATACAGAAAGCGGTGTGGATATTTCCATGTTTATAGAGATGGCTGTATAGATATTTACATGTTTATACATATGGCAGTGTAGATATTTTCATGTTTATACAGATAGTGGTGTAGATATTTCCAGGTTTATACAGATGACTGTGTAGTTATTTCCATGTTTATACAGATGGCGGTGAAGATATTTCCATGTTTATAGAGACAGCCATGTAGATATTTCCATGTTTATACAGATAGCGGTTTGGCTATTTCCATGTTTATACAGAAAGCGGTGTGGATATTTCCATGTTTATAGAGATGGCTGTGTAGATATTTACATGTTTATACAGATGGCAGTGTAGATTTTTTCATGTTTATACATATAGTGGTGTAGATATTTCCAGGTTTATACAGTTGACTGTGTAGTTATTTCCATTTTTATACAGATGGCGGTGAAGATATTTCCATGTTTATAGAGACAGCCAAGTAGATATTTCCATGTTTATACAGATAGCGGTGTAGACATTTCCATGTTTATAGAGATAGCGCTGTAGATATTTCCATATTTATACAGATAGCGGTGTCACTATTTCCATGTTTATACAGATAGCATTGGAGATATTTCCATGTTCATACAGATAGCGGAGGAGATATTTACATGTTTATAGAGATAGCGGTGTAGATATTTCCATGTTTATACAGATAGGGATGTGGCTATTTCCATGTTTATACAGATAGCATTGGAGATATTTCCATGTTTATACGGATAGCGGTGGAAATATTTCCATGTTTATACTGGTAGCGGTGGAGGTATTTCCATGTTTATAGAGATAGCAGTGTATATATTTCCATATTTATACAGATATCTGTGTGGCTATTTCCATGTTTATACAGATAGTGTTGTAGATGTTTCCATGTTTATAGAGATGGCTGTGTAGATATTTACATATTTACACAGATGGCAGTGTAGATATTTTCATGTTTAGACAGATAATGGTGTAGATATTTACATGTTTATACAGATTTCAGTGTAGGAATTTCCATGTTTATAGAGATAGCGGTGTAGATAATGCCATCTTTATACAGATGGCTGAGTAGATATTTCCATGTGTATACAAACGACAGCGTAGATATTTGCATGTTTATTCAGATGGAGGTGAAGATATTTCCATGTTTATACAGATGACTTTGTAGATATTTCCATGTTTTTACAGATGGCGGTGTAGATATTTCCATGATTATACAGATAGCGGTGTGGCTATTTCCATTTTTATACAGATAGCGGTGTAGATATTTCCATGTTTATAGAGATGGCTGTGTAGGTATATACATGTTTATACAGATGGCAGTGTAGATATTTTCATGTTTATACAGATAGTGGTGTAGATATTTCCAGGTTTATTCAGATGACTGTGTAGTTATTTTCATGTTTATACAGATGGCGGTGAAGATATTTCCATGTTTATAGAGACAGCCATGTAGATATTTCCATGTTTATACAGATAGCGGTGTAGACATTTCCATGTTTATAGAGATAGCGGTGTAGATATTTCCATATTTATACAGATAGCGGTGTCACTATTTCCATGTTTATACAGATAACGGAGGAGGTATTTCCATGTTTATAGAGATAGTAGTGTATATATTTCCATGTTTATACAGATAGCTGTGTGGCTATTTCCATGTTTATACAGATAGCGGTGTAGATATTTCCATGTTTATAGAGATGGCTGTGAAGATATTTACATGTTTATACAGATGGCTGTGTAGATATTTTCATGTTTATACAGATAGTGGTGTAGATATTTCCAGGTTTATACAGATGACTGTGTAGTTAATTCCATGTTTATACAGATGGCGGTGAAGGTATTTCCATGTTTATAGAGACAGCCATGTAGATATTTCCATGTTTATACAGATAGCGGTGTAGACATTTCCATGTTTATAGAGATAGCGATGTTGATATTTCCATATTTATAAAGATAGCGGTGTCACTATTTCCATGTTTATACAGATAGCGGTGGAGATATTTCCATGTTTATACAGATAGCGGTGGAGATATTTCCATGTTTGTACAGATAGCGGTGGAGATATTTCCATGTTTATAGAGATAGTAGTGTATATATTTCCATGTTTATACAGATAGCTCTGTGGGTATTTCCATGTTTATACAGATAGCGGTGTAGATATTACCATGTTTATAGAGATGGCTGTGTAGATATTTACATATTTACGCAGATGGCAGTGTAGATATTTCCATGTTTAGACAGATAATGGTGTAGGTATTTCCATGTTTATACAGATTGCGGTGTAGACATTTCCATGTTTATAGAGATTGCGGTGTAGATATTTCCATGTTTATACAGATAGCGGTGTGGCTATTTCCATGTTTATACAGAAAGCGGTGTGGATATTTCCATGTTTATAGAGATGGCTCTGTAGATATTTACATGTTTATACATATGGCAGTGTAGATATTTTCATGTTTATACAGATAGTGGTGTAGATATTTCCAGGTTTATACAGATGACTGTGTAGTTATTTCCATGTTTATACAGATGGCGGTGAAGATATTGCCATGTTTATAGAGACAGCCATGTAGATATTTCCATGTTTATACAGATAGCGGTGTGGCTATTTCCATGTTTATACAGAAAGCGGTGTGGATATTTCCATGTTTATAGAGATGGCTGTGTAGATATTTACATGTTTATACAGATGGCAGTGTAGATTTTTTCATGTTTATACAGATATTGTTGTAGATATTTCCAGGTTTATACAGTTGACTGTGTAGTTATTTCCATGTTTATACAGATGGCGGTGAAGATGTTTCCATGTTTATAGAGACAGCCATGTAGATATTTCCATGTTTATACAGATAGCGGTTTAGACATTTCCATGTTTATAGAGATAGCGCTGTAGATATTTCCATATTTATACAGATAGCGGTGTCACTATTTCCATGTTTATACAGATAGCAGTGGAGATATTTCCATGTTCATACAGATAGCGGAGGAGATATTTACATGTTTATAGAGATAGCGGTGTAGATATTTCCATGTTTATACAGATAGGGATGTGGCTATTTCCATGTTTATACAGATAGCATTTGAGATATTTCCATGTTTATACGGATAGCGGTGGAAATATTTCCATGTTTATACAGATAGCGGTGGAGGTATTTCCATGTTTATATAGATAGCAGTGTATATATTTCCATATTTATACAGATATCTGTGTGGCTATTTCCATGTTTATACAGATAGTGTTGTAGATGTTTCCATGTTTATAGAGATGGCTTTGTAGATATTTATATATTTACACAGATGGCAGTGTAGATATTTTCGTGTTTAGACAGATAATGGTGTAGATATTTACATGTTTATACAGATTTCGGTGTAGGAATTTCCATGTTTATAGAGATAGCGGTGTAGATAATTCCATCTTTATACAGATGGCTGAGTAGATATTTCCATGTGTATACAAACGACAGTGTAGATATTTGCATGTTTATTCAGATGGAGGTGAAGATATTTCCATGTTTATACACATGACTTTGTAGATATTTCCATGTTTTTACAGATGGCGGTGTAGATATTTCCATGATTATACAGATAGCGGTGTGGCTATTTCCATTTTTATACAGATAGCGGTGTAGATATTTCCATGTTTATAGAGATGGCTGTGTAGATATATACATGTTTATACAGATGGCAGTGTAGATATTTTCATGTTTATACAGATAGTGGTGTAGATATTTCCAGGTTTATTCAGATGACTGTGTAGTTATTTTCATGTTTATACAGATGGCGGTGAAGATATTTCCATGTTTATAGAGACAGCCATGTAGATATTTCCATGTTTATACAGATAGCGGTGTAGACATTTCCATGTTTATAGAGATAGCGGTGTAGATATTTCCATATTTATACAGATAGCGGTGTCACTATTTCCATGTTTATACAGATAACGGTGGAGGTATTTCCATGTTTATAGGGATAGTAGTGTATATATTTCCATGTTTATACAGATAGCTGTGTGGCTATTTCCATGTTTATACAGATAGCGGTGTAGATATTTCCATGTTTATAGAGATGGCTGTGTAGATATTTACATGTTTATACAGATGGCTGTGTAGATATTTTCATGTTTATACAGATAGTGGTGTAGATATTTCCAGGTTTATACAGATGACTGTGTAGTTAATTCCATGTTTATACAGATGGCGGTGAAGATATTTCCATGTTTATAGAGACAGCCATGTAGATATTTCCATGTTTATACAGATAGCGGTGTAGACATTTCCATGTTTATAGAGATAGCGATGTAGATATTTCCATATTTATAAAGATAGCGGTGTCACTATTTCCATGTTTATACAGATAGCTGTGGAGATATTTCCATGTTTATAGAGATAGCGGTGTAGATATTTCCATGTTTATAGAGATAGTAGTGTATATATTTCTATGTTTATACAGATAGCTCTGTGGGTATTTCCATGTTTATACAGATAGCGGTGTAGATATTTCCATGTTTATAGAGATGTCTGTGTAGATATTTACATATTTACGCAGATGGCAGTGTAGATATTTCCATGTTTAGACAGATAATGGTGTAGGTATTTCCATGTTTATACAGATTGCGGTGTAGACATTTCCAAGTTTATAGAGATTGCGGTGTAGATATTTCCATGTTTATACAGACGGCTGTGTAGATATTTCCATGTGTATACAGATGGCAGTGTAGATATTTCCATGTTTATACAGATGGAGGTGTAGATACTTCCATGTTTAGACAGATGATGGTGTAGATATTTCCATGTTTTTACAGATGGCGGTGTAGATATTTCCATGTTTAAAAAGATAGAGGTGTGGCTATTTCCATGTTTATTCAGATAGCGTTGGAGATATTTCCATGTTTATACAGATAGCTGTGGGGATATTTCCATGTTTATACAGATTGCGGTGGAGATATTTCCATGTTTATAGAGATAGCAGTGTATATATTTCCATTTTTATACAGATAGCTGTGTGGCTATTTCCATGATTATACAGATAGCGGTGTAGATATTTCCATGTTTATAGAGATGGCTGTGAAGATATTTACATATTTATACAGATGCCAGTGTAGATATTTCCATGTTTAGCAGATAATGGTGTAGATATTTCCATGTTTATACAGATTGTGGTGTAGGTATTTCCATGTTTATAGAGATAGCGGTGTAGATATTTCAATGTTTATACAGATGGCTGTGTAGATGTTTTCATGTTTATTCAGATGGCAGTGTAGATATTTTTATGTTTATACAGATAGTGGTGTAGATATTTCCAGGTTTATACAGATGACTGTGTAGTTATTTCCATGTTTATACAGATGGCGGTGAAGATATTTCCATGGTTATAGAGACAGCCATGTAGATATTTCCATGTTTATACAGATAGCGGTGTAGACATTTCCATGTTTATAGAGATAGCGGTGTAGATATTTCCATATTTATACAGATAGCGGTGTCACTATTTCCATGTTTTTACAGATAGCGGTGGAGATATTTCCATGTTTATACATATCGCGGTGGAGATATTTCCATGTTTATAGAGATAGCGATGTAGATATTTCCATGTTTATACAGATAGCTGTGTGGCTATTTCCATGTTTATACAGATAGCGTTGGAGATATTTCCATGTTTATACAGATAGCGGTGGAGATATTTCCATGTTTATACAGATAGCGGTGGAGATATTTCCATGTTTATAGAGATAGCGGTGTAGATATTTCCATGTTTATACAGATAGCTGTGTCTATTTCCATGTTTATACAGATAGCGTTGGAGATATTTCCATGTTTATACAGATAGCGGTGGAGATATTTCCATGTTTATACAGATAGCATTGGAGATATTTCCATGTTTATAGAGATAGTAGTGTATATATTTCCATGTTTATACAGATAGCTGAGTGGCTATTTCCATGTTTATACAGATAGCGGTGTAGATATTCCCATGTTTATAGAGATGGATGTGTAGATATATACATATTTACGCAGATGGCAGTGTAGATATTTCCATGTTTAGACAGATAATGGTGTAGGTATTTCCATGGTTAAACAGATGGCGGTGTAGATATTTCCATGTTTATAGAGATAGCGGTGTAGATATTTCCATGTTAATACAGATGGCTGTGTAGATATTTCCATGTGTATACAGATGGCAGTGTAGATATTTCCATGTTTATACAGATGGAGGTGTAGATATTTCCATGTTTATACAGATGACTGTGTAGATATTTCCATGTTTTTACAGATGGCGGTGTATATATTTCCGTGTTTATATAGATAGCGGTGTGCATATTTCCATGTTTATACAGAAAGCGGTGTAGATATTTCCATGTTTATAGAGATGGCTGTGTAGATATTTACATGTTTATACAGATGGAGGTGTAGATATTTCCATGTTTATACAGATGGAGGTGTAGATATTTCCATGTTTATACAGATGACTGTGTAGATATTTCCATGTTTTTACAGATGGCGGTGTAGATATATCCATGTTTATACAGATAGCGGTGTGGTATTTCTAAGTTTATACAGATGACTCTGTAGGTATTTCCATGTTTATACAGATGGCAGTGAAGATATTTCCATGTTTATAGGGACAGTCATGTACATATTTCCATGTTTATACAGATAGCGGTGTAGTCATTTCCATGTTTATAGAGATAGCGGTGTAGATATTTCCATATTTATACAGATAGCTGTGTCACTATTTCCATGTTTATACAGATAGCAGTGGAGATATTTCCATGTTTATACAGATAGGGGTGGAGATATTTCCATGTTCATAGAGATAGCGGTGTAGAAATTTCCAGGTTTATACAGATAGCTCTGTGGCTATTTCCATGTTTATACAGATAGCTTTGGAGATATTTCCATGTTTATACTGATGGCGGTGTGGATATTTCCATGTTTATGCAGATGTCGGTGCTGATATTTCCATGTTTATACAGATAGCGCTGTACATATTTCCATATTTATACAGATGACAGTGTAGCTATTTCCATTTTTATACAGATGGTCGTGAAGGTATTTCCATGTTTATACAGATAGCGGTGGAGATATTTCCATGTTTATATAGATAGCGGTGGTGATATTTCCATGTTTATAGAAATAGCGGCGTAGATATTTCCATGTTTATACAGATAGCTTTGTGGCTATTTCCATGTTTTTAGAGATAGCGGTGTAGATATTTCCATGTTTATAGAGATGGCTGTGTAGATATTTACATATTTATACAGATGGTAGTGTAGATATTTCCATGTTTGGACAGATAATTTTGTAAATATTTCCATGTTTATACAGATTGCGGTGTATGTATTTCCATGTTTATAGAGAGAGCGGTGTAGATATTTCCATGTTTATACAGATGGCTGTGTAGATATTTCCATGTTTATACAGATGGAAGTGTAGATATTTCCATGTTTATACAGATGACTGTGTAGATATTTCCATGTTTTTACAGATGGCGGTGTAGATATTTCCATGTTTATACAGATAGCGGTGTGGCTATTTCAATGTTTATACAGATAGCGGTGTAGATATTTCCATGTTTATAGAGATGACTGTGTAGATATTTTCAAGTTTATACAGATGGCAGTGTAGATATTTTCATGTATATACAGATAGTGGTGTAGATATTTCCAGGTTTATACAGATGACTGTGTAGTTATTACCATGTTTATACAGATGGCGGTGAAGATATTTCCATGGTTATAGAGACACCCATGTAGATATTTCCATGTTTATAGAGATAGCGGTGTAGACCTTTTCTTGTTTATAGAGATAGCGCTGTAGCTATTTCCATATTTATACAGATAGCGGTGTCACTATTTCCATGTTATTACAGATAGTGGTGGAGATATTTCCATGTTTATACAAATAGCGGTGGTGATATTTCCATGTTTATAGAGATAGCGGTGTAGATATTTCCATGTTTATACAGATAGCTGTGTGGCTATTTCCATGTTTATACAGATAGCGTTGGAGATATTTCCATGTTTTTACAGATAGCGGTGGAGATATTTCCATGTTTGTACAGATAGCGGTGGAGATATTTCCATGTTTATAGAGATAGTAGTGTATATATTTCCGTGTTTATACAGATAGCTCTGTGGGTATTTCCATGTTTATACACAAAGCGGTGTAGATATTTCCATGTTTATAGAGATGGCTGTGTAGATATTTACATATTTACGCAGATGGCAGTGTAGATATTTCCATGTTTAGACAGATAATGGTGTAGGTATTTCCATGTTTCTACAGATTGCGGTGTAGACATTTCCATGTTTATAGAGATAGCGGTGTAGATATTTCCATGTTTATAGAGATGGCTTTGTAGATATTTCCATGTGTATACAAATGGCAGTGTAGATATTTCCATGTTTATACAGATGGAGGTGTAGATATTTCCATGTTTATACAGATGACTGTGTAGATATTTCCATGTTTTTACAGATGGCGGTGTATATATTTCCATGTTTATACAGATAGCGGTGTGGCTATTTCCATGTTTATACAGAAAGCGGTGTGGATATTTCCATGTTTATAGAGATGGCTGTGTAGATATTTACATGTTTATACAGATGGCAGTGTAGATATTTTCATGTTTATACAGATAGTGGTGTAGATATTTCCAGGTTTATACAGATGACTGTGTAGTTATTTCCATGTTTATACAGATGGCGGTGAAGATATTTCCATGTTTATAGAGACAGGCATGTAGATATTTCCATGTTTATACAGATAGCGGTGTAGACATTTCCATGTTTATAGAGATAGCGCTGTAGATATTTCCATATTTATACAGATAGCGGTGTCACTATTTCCATGTTTATACAGATAGCAGTGGAGATAATTCCATGTTTATACAGATAGCGGAGGAGATATTTACATGTTTATAGAGATAGCGGTGTAGATATTTCCATGTTTATACAGATAGGGGTGTGGCTATTTCCATGTTTATACAGATAGCGTTGGAGATATTTCCATGTTTATAGAGATAGCGGTGTAGATATTTCCATGTTTATACAGATAGCTGTGTCTATTTCCATGTTTATACAGATAGCGTTGGAGATATTTCCATGTTTATACAGATAGCGGTGGAGATATTTCCATGTTTATACAGATAGCATTGGACATATTTCCATGTTTATAGAGATAGTAGTGTATATATTTCCATGTTTATACAGATAGCTGAGTGGCTATTTCCATGTTTATACAGATAGCGGTGTAGATATTTCCATGTTTATAGAGATGGATGTGTAGATATGTACATATTTACGCAGATGGCAGTGTAGATATTTCCATGTTTAGACAGATAATGGTGTAGGTATTTCCATGGTTATACAGATTGCGGTGTAGATATTTCCATATTTATACAGATAGCGGTGTCACTATTTCCATGTTTATACAGATAACAGTGGAGATATTTCCATGTTTATACAGATAGCGGTGGAGATATTTCCATGTTCATAGAGATAGCGGTGTAGAAATTTCCATGGTTATACAGATAGCTCTGTGGCTATTTCCATGTTTATACAGATAGGTTTGGAGATATTTCCATGTTTATACTGATGGCGGTGTGGATATTTCCGTGTTTATGCAGATGTCGGTGCTGATGTTTCCATGTTTATACAGATAGCGCTGTACATATTTCCATATTTATACAGATGACTGTGTAGCTATTTCCATTTTTATACAGATGGTGGTGAAGATATTTCCATGTTTATACAGATAGCGGTGGAGATATTTCCATGTTTATATAGATAGCGGTGGTGATATTTCCATGTTTATAGAAATAGCGGTGTAGATATTTCCATGTTTATACAGATAGCTTTGTGGCTATTTCCATGTTTTTACAGATAGCGGTGTAGATATTTCCATGTTTATAGAGATTGCTGTGTAGATATTTACATATTTATTCAGATGGTAGTGTAGATATTTCCATGTTTAGACAGATAATTGTGTAAATATTTCCATGTTTATACAGATTGCGGTGTAGGTATTTTCATGTTTATAGAGAGAGCGGTGTAGATATTTCCATGTTTATACAGATGGCTGTGTAGATATTTTCATGTTTATACAGATGGAAGTGTAGATATTTCCATGTTTATACAGATGACTGTGTAGATATTTCCATGTTTTTACAGATGGCGGTGTAGATATTTCCATGTTTATACAGATAGCGGTGTGGCTATTTCAATGTTTATACAGATAGCGGTGTAGATATTTCCATGTTTATAGAGATGACTGTGTAGATATTTTCATGTTTATACAGATGGCAGTGAAGATATTTTCATGTTTATACAGATAGTGGTGTAGATATTTCCAGGTTTATACAGATGACTGTGTAGTTATTTCCATGTTTATACAGATGGCGGTGAAGATATTTCCATGGTTATAGAGACAGCCATGTAGATATTTCCATGTTTATAGAGATAGCGGTGTAGACCTTTTCTTGTTTATAGAGATAGCGCTGTAGCTATTTCCATATTTATACAGATAGCGGTGTCACTATTTCCATTTTTTTTCCGATAGTGGTGGAGATATTTCCATGTTTATACAGATAGCGGTGGTGATATTTCCATGTTTATAGAGATAGCGGTGTAGATATTTCCATGTTTATACAGATAGCTGTGTGGCTATTTCCATGTTTATACAGATAGCGTTGGAGATATTTCCATGTTTATACAGATAGCGGTGGAGATATTTCCATGTTTGTACAGATAGCGGTGGAGGTATTTCCATGTTTATAGAGATAGCAGTGTATATATTTCCATATTTATACAGATATCTGTGTGGCTATTTCCATGTTTATACAGATAGTGTTGTAGATATTTCCATGTTTATAGAGATGGCTGTGTAGATATTTACATATTTACACAGATGGCAGTGTAGATATTTTCATGTTTAGACAGATAATTGTGTAGATATTTACATGTTTATACAGATTTCGGTGTAGGAATTTCCATGTTTATAGAGATAGCGGTGTACATAATTCCATATTTATACAGATGGCTGTGTAGATATTTCCATGTGTATACAAACGACAGTGTAGAAATTTCCATGTTTATACAGATGGAGGTGAAGATATTTCCATGTTTATACAGATGACTGTGTAGATATTTCCATGTTTTTACAGATGGCGGTGTAGATATTTCCATTATTATACAGATAGCGGTGTGGCTATTTCCATGTTCATACAGATAGCGGTGTAGATATTTCCATGTTTATAGAGATGGGTGTGTAGATATTTACATGTTTATACAGATGGCAGTGTAGATATTTTCATGTTTATACAGATAGTGGTGTAGATATTTCCAGGTTTATTCAGATGACTGTGTAGTTATTTCCATGTTTATACAGATGGCGGTGAAGATATTTCCATGTTTATAGAGACAGCCATGTAGATATTTCCATGTTTATACAGATAGCGGTGTAGACATTTCCATGTTTATAGAGATAGCGCTGTAGATGTTTCCATATTTATACAGATAGCGGTGTCACTATTTCCATGTTCATACAGATAACGGTGGAGGTATTTCCATGTTTATAGGGATAGTAGTGTATATATTTCCATGTTTATACAGATAGCTGTGTGGCTATTTCCATGTTTATACAGATAGCGGTGTAGATATTTCCATGTTTATAGAGATGGCTGTATAGATATTTACATGTTTATACAGATGGCAGTGTAGATATTTTCATATTTATACAGATAGTGGTGTAGATATTTCCAGGTTTATACAGATGACTGTGTAGTTAATTCCATGTTTATACAGATGGCGGTGACGATATTTCCATGTTTATAGAGACAGCCATGTAGATATTTCCATGTTTATACAGATAGCGGTGTAGACATTTCCATGTTTTTAGAGATAGCGATGTAGATATTTCCATATTTATAAAGATAGCGGTGTCACTATTTCCATGTTTATACAGATAGCGGTGGAGATATTTCCATGTTTATAGAGATAGCGGTGTAGATATTTCCATGTTTATAGAGATAGTAGTGTATATATTTCTATGTTTATACAGATAGCTCTGTGGGTATTTCCATGTTTATACAGATAGCGGTGTAGATATTTCCATGTTTATAGAGATGTCTGTGTAGATATTTACTTATTTACGCCGATGGAAGTGTAGATATTTCCATGTTTAGACAGATAATGGTGTAGGTATTTCCATGTTTATACAGATTGCGGTGCAGACATTTCCATGTTTATAGAGATAGCGGTGTAGATATTTCCATGTTTATACAGATGGCTGTGTAGATATTTCCATGTGTATACAGATGGCAGTGTAGATATTTCCATGTTTATACAGATGGAGGTGTAGATACTTCCATGTTTAGACTGATGATGGTGTAGATATTTCCATGTTTTTACAGATGGCGGTGTAGATATTTCCATGTTTAAAAAGATAGAGGTGTGGCTATTTCCATGTTTATACTGATAGCGTGTAGATATTTCCATGTTTAGAGAGATGGCTGTGTAGATATTTTCATGTTTATACAGATGGCAGTGTAGATATTTTCATGTTTACACAGATAGTGGTGTAGAGATTTCCAGGTTTAAACAGATGACTGTGTAGTTATTTCCATGTTTATACAGATGGCGTTGAAGATATTTCCATGTTTATGGAGACAGCCATGTAGATATTTCCAAGTTTATACAGATAGCGGTGTAGACATTTCCATGTTTATAGAGATAGCGGTGTAGATAGTTCCATATTTATACAGATAGCGGTGTCACTATTTCCATGCTTATACAGATAGCGGTGGAGGTATTTCCATGTTTATACAGATAGCGGTGGAGATATTTCCATGTTTATAGAGATAGCGGTGTAGATATTTCCATGTTTATACAGATAGCGTTGGAGATATTTCCATGTTTATAGAGATAGCGGTGTAGATATTTCCATGTTCATACAGATAGCTGTGTGGCTATTTCCATGTTTATACAGATAGCGTTGGAGATATGTCCATGTATATACAGATGGCGGTGTAGATATTTCCATGTTTATGCAAATGGCGGTGCAGATATTTCCATTTTGATACAGATATCGGTGTACATATTTCCTTATTTATACAGATGACTGTGTAATTATTTCCATTTTTATACAGATGGCGGTGAAGATATTTCCATGTTTATACAGATAGCGGTGGAGATATTTCCATGTTTATACAGATGACTGTGTAGATATTTTCATATTTTTACACAAGTAGGTGAAGATATTTCCATGTTTATACAGATAGCGGTGTGGCTATTTCCATGTTTATACAGATAGCAGTGTAGATATTTCCATGTTTATAGAGATGGCTGTGTAGATATTTCCATGTTTATACAGATGGCAGTGTAGATATTTCCATGTTTGTTCAGACAGTGGTGTAGATATTTCCATATTTATACAGATGACTGTGTAGGTCTTTCCATGTTTATACAGATGGCGGTGTAGATATTTCCATGTTTATACAGATAGCGGTGTGGCTATTTCAATGTTTATACAGATAGCGGTGTAGATATTTCCATGTTTATAGAGATGGCTGTGCAGATATTTACATGTTTATACAGATAGCAGTGTAGATATTTCCATGGTTATACAGATAGTAGTGTATATTTTTCCAGGTTTATACAGATTACTGTGTAGGTATTTTGATGTTTATACAGATGGCGGTGTAGATATTTCCATGTTTATAGAGATAGCCATGTTGATATTTCCATGTTTATACAGATAGCGGAGTAGACATTTCCATGTTTATAGAGATAGCGGTGTAGATATTTCCATATTTATACAGATAGCGTTGTCACTATTTCCATGTTTATACAGATAGCGGTGTCACTATTTCCATGTTTATACAGATAGCGGTGGAGATATTTCCATGTTTATACAGATAGCGGTGGAGATATTTCCATGTTTATAGAGATAGCGGTGGAGATATTTCCATGTTTATACAGATAGCTATGTGGCTATTTCCATGTTTATACAGATAGCGTTGGAGGTATTTCCATGTTTATACAGATAGCAGTGGGGATATTTCCATGTTTATACAGATAGCGGTGGAGATATTTCCATGTTTATAGAGATAGCAGTGTATATATTTCCATTTTTATACAGATAGCTGTATGGCTATTTCCATGTTTATACAGAGAGCGGTGTAGATATTTCCATGTTTATAGAGATGGCTGTGAAGATATTTACATATTTATACAGATGCCAGTGTAGTTATTTCCATGTTTAGCAGATAATGGTGTAGATTTTTCCATGTTTATACAGATTGTGGTGTAGGTATTTCCATCTTTATAGAGATAGCGGTGTAGATATTTCGATGTTTATACAGATGGCTGTGTAGATGTTTTCATGTTTATTCAGATGGCAGTGTAGATATTTTTATGTTTATACAGATAGTGGTGTAGATATCTCCAGGTTTATACAGATGACTGTGTAGTTATTTCCATGTTTATACAGATGGCGGTGAAGATATTTCCATGGTTATAGAGACAGCCATGTAGATATTTCCATGTTTATACAGATAGCGGTGTAGACATTTCCATGCTTATAGAGATAGCGGTGTAGATATTTCCATATTTATACAGATAGCGGTGTCACTATTTCAATGTTTTTACAGATAGCGGTGGAGATATTTCCATGTTTATACATATCGCGGTGGAGATATTTCCATGTTTGTACAGACAGTGGTGTAGATATTTCCATGTTTATACAGATGACTGTGTAGGTATTTCCATGTGCATACAGATGGAGGTGTAGACATTTCCATGTTTATACAGATAGCGGTGTGGCTATTTCCGTGTTTATACAGATAGCGGTGCAGATATTTCCATCTTTATAGAGATGGCTGTGTAGATATTTACATGTTTATACAGATGGAGGTGTAGATACTTCCATGTTTAGACTGATGATGGTGTAGATATTTCCATGTTTTTACAGATGGCGGTGTAGATATTTCCATGTTTAAAAAGATAGAGGTGTGGCTATTTCCATGTTTATACTGATAGCGGTGTAGATATTTCCATGTTTAGAGAGATGGCTGTGTAGATATTTTCATGTTTATACAGATGGCAGTGTAGATATTTTCATGTTTACACCGATAGTGGTGTAGAGATTTCCAGGTTTAAACAGATGACTGTGTAGTTATTTCCATGTTTATACAGATGGCGTTGAAGATATTTCCATGTTTATGGAGACAGCCATGTAGATATTTCCAAGTTTATACAGATAGTGGTGTAGACATTTCCATGTTTATAGAGATAGCGGTGTAGATAGTTCCATATTTATACAGATAGCGGTGTCACTATTTCCATGTTTATACAGATAGCGGTGGAGGTATTTCCATGTTTATACAGATAGCGGTGGAGATATTTCCATGTTTATAGAGATAGCGGTGTAGATATTTCCATGTTTATACAGATAGCGTTGGAGATATTTCCATGTTTATAGAGATAGCGGTGTAGATATTTCCATGTTCATACAGATAGCTGTGTGGCTATTTCCATGTTTATACAGATAGCGTTGGAGATATGTCCATGTATATACAGATGGCGGTGTAGATATTTCCATGTTTATGCAAATGGCGGTGCAGATATTTCCATTTTGATACAGATATCAGTGTACATATTTCCTTATTTATACAGATGACTGTGTAGTTATTTCCATTTTTATACAGATGGCGGTGAAGATATTTCCATGTTTATACAGATAGCGGTGGAGATATTTCCATGTTTATACAGATGACTGTGTAGATATTTTCATATTTTTACACAAGTAGGTGAAGATATTTCCATGTTTATACAGATAGCGGTGTGGCTATTTCCATGTTTATACAGATAGCAGTGTAGATATTTCCATGTTTATAGAGATGGCTGTGTAGATATTTCCATGTTTATACAGATGGCAGTGTAGATATTTCCATGTTTGTTCAGACAGTGGTGTAGATATTTCCATATTTATACAGATGACTGTGTAGGTCTTTCCATGTTTATACAGATGGCGGTGTAGATATTTCCATGTTTATACAGATAGCGGTGTGGCTATTTCAATGTTTATACAGATAGCGGTGTAGATATTTCCATGTTTATTGAGATGGCTGTGCAGATATTTACATGTTTATACAGATAGCAGTGTAGATATTTCCATGGTTATACAGATAGTAGTGTATATATTTCCAGGTTTATACAGATTACTGTGTAGGTATTTCGATGTTTATACAGATGGCGGTGTAGATATTTCCATGTTTATAGAGATAGCCATGTTGATATTGCCATGTTTATACAGATAGCGGAGTAGACATTTCCATGTTTATAGAGATAGCGGTGTAGATATTTCCATATTTATACAGATAGCGTTGTCACTATTTCCATGTTTATACAGATAGCGGTGTCACTATTTCCATGTTTATACAGATAGCGGTGGAGATATTTCCATGTTTATACAGATAGCGGTGGAGATATTTCCATGTTTATAGAGATAGCGGTGGAGATATTTCCATGTTTATACAGATAGCTATGTGGCTATTTCCATGTTTATACAGATAGCGTTGGAGGTATTTCCATGTTTATACAGATAGCAGTGGGGATATTTCCATGTTTATACAGATAGCGGTGGAGATATTTCCATGTTTATAGAGATAGCAGTGTATATATTTCCATTTTTATACAGATAGCTGTATGGCTATTTCCATGTTTATACAGAGAGCGGTGTAGATATTTCCATGTTTATAGAGATGGCTGTGAAGATATTTACATATTTATACAGATGCCAGTGTAGTTATTTCCATGTTTAGCAGATAATGGTGTAGATTTTTCCATGTTTATACAGATTGTGGTGTAGGTATTTCCATCTTTATAGAGATAGCGGTGTAGATATTTCGATGTTTATACAGATGGCTGTGTAGATGTTTTCATGTTTATTCAGATGGCAGTGTAGATATTTTTATGTTTATACAGATAGTGGTGTAGATATTTCCAGGTTTATACAGATGACTGTGTAGTTATTTCCATGTTTATACAGATGGCGGTGAAGATATTTCCATGGTTATAGAGACAGCCATGTAGATATTTCCATGTTTATACAGATAGCGGTGTAGACATTTCCATGCATATAGAGATAGCGGTGTAGATATTTCCATATTTATACAGATAGCGGTGTCACTATTTCAATGTTTTTACAGATAGCGGTGGAGATATTTCCATGTTTATACATATCGCGGTGGAGATATTTCCATGTTTGTACAGACAGTGGTGTAGATATTTCCATGTTTATACAGATGACTGTGTAGGTATTTCCATGTGCATACAGATGGAGGTGTAGACATTTCCATGTTTATACAGATAGCGGTGTGGCTATTTCCGTGTTTATACAGATAGCGGTGCAGATATTTCCATCTTTATAGAGATGGCTGTGTAGATATTTACATGTTTATACAGATGGCAGTGTAGTTATTTCCATGTTTATGTAGATAGTGGTGTAGATATTTCCAGCTTTATACAGATGACTGTGTAGTTATTTCCATGTTTATACAGATGGCGGTGAAGATATTTCCATGTTTATAGAGACAGCCATGTAGATATTTCCATGTTTATACAGATAGCGGTGTAGACATTTCCATGTTTATAGAGATAGCGGTGTAGATATTTCCATATTTATACAGATAGCGGTGTCACTATTTCCATGTTTATACATATAGCGGTGGAGATATTTCCATGTTTATACAGATAGCGGTGGAGATATTTCCATGTTTATAGAGATAGCGGTGTAGATATTTCCATGTTTATACAGATAGCTGTGTGGCTATTTCCATGTTTATTCAGATAGCGTTGGAGATATTTCCATGTTTATACAGATAGCGGTGGAGATATTTCCATGTTTATACAGATAGCGGTGGAGATATTTCCATGTTTATAGAGATAGCGGTGTAGATATTTCCATGTTTATACAGATAGCTGTGTCTATTTCCATGTTTATACAGATAGCGTTGGAGATATTTCCATGTTTATACAGATAGCGGTGGAGATATTTCCATGTTTATACAGATAGCGGTGGAGATATTTCCATGTTTATAGAGATAGTAGTGTATATATTTCCATGTTTATACAGATAGCTGAGTGGCTATTTCCATGGTTATACAGATAGCGGTGTAGATATTTCCATGTTTATAGAAATGGATGTGTAGATATATACATATTTACGCAGATGGCAGTGTAGATATTTCCATGTTTAGACAGATAATGGTGTAGGTATTTCCATGGTTATACAGATTGCGGTGTAGATATTTCCATGTTTATAGAGATAGCGGTGTAGATATTTCCATGTTAATACAGATGGCTGTGTAGATATTTCCATGTGTATACAGATGGCAGTGTAGATATTTCCATGTTTATACAGATGGAGGTGTAGATATTTCCAGGTTTATACTGATGACTGTGTAGTTATTTCCATGTTTATACAGATGGCGGAGTAGATATTTCCATGTTTATAGAGATAGCGGTGTGGCTATGTCCATGTTTATACAGATAGCGGTGGAGATATTTCCATGTTTATAGAGATAGCGGTGTAGATATTTCCATGTGTATACAGATAGCTGTGTGGCTATTTCCATGTTTATACAGATAGCTTTGGAGATATTTCCATGTTTATACAGATGGCGGTGTAGATATTTCCATGTTTATGCAGATGGCGGTGCAGATATTTCCATGTTTATACAGATCGCGGTGTACATATTTCCATATTTATTCAGATGACTGTGTAGTTATTTCCATTTTTATACAGATGGTGGTGAAGATATTTCCATGTTTATACAGATAGCGGTGGAGATATTTCCATGTTTATACAGATGACTGTGTAGATATTTTCATATTTTTACACATGTCAGTGTAGATATTTCCATGTTTATACAGATAGCGGTGTGGCTATTTCCATGTTTATACACATAGCATTGTAGATATTTCCATGTTTATAGAGATGGCTGTGTAGATATTTCCATGTTTATACAGATGGCAGTGTAGATATTTCCATATTTGTACAGACAGTGATGTAGGTATTTCCATGTTTATACAGATGACTCTGTAGGTATTTCCGTGTTTATAGAGATAGCGGTGTAGTTATTTCCATGTGTATACAGATAGCTGTGTGGCTATTTCCATGTTTATACAGATAGCGGTGGAGATATTTCCATGTTCAACCAGATAGCGGTGGAGATATTTCCATGTTTATACAGATAGCGGTGGAGATATTTCCATGTTTATAGAGATAGCAGTGCATATATTTCCATGTTTTCCAGATATCTGTGTGGCTATTTCCATGTTTATACAGATAGCGGTGTAGATATTTCCATGTTTATACAGATGGCTGTGTAGATATTTACATATTTATAGAGATGGCAGTGTAGATATTTCCATGTTTATACAGATAGTGGTGTAGCTATTTCCAGGTTTATACAGATGAATGTGTAGGTATTTCCATGTTTATACAGATGGCGGGGTAGATATTTCCATGTTTATTGAGATAGCGATGTAGATATTTCCATGTTTATACAGGTAGCGGTGTAGACATTTCCATGTTTATAGAGATGGCTGTGTAGATATTTACATGTTTATACTGATGGCAGTGTAGATATTTCCATGTTTATACAGATAGTGGTGTAGCTATTTCCAGGTTTATACAGATGAATGTGTAGGTATTTCCATGTTTATACAGATGGCGGGGTAGATATTTCCATGTTTATTGAGATAGCGATGTAGATATTTCCATGTTTATACAGGTAGCGGTGTAGACATTTCCATGTTTATAGAGATAGCGGTGTAGATATTTGCATATGTATACAGATAGCGGTGTCACTATTTCCATGTTTATACTGATAGCGGTGGAGATATTTCCATGTTTATACAGATAGCGGTGGAGATATTTCCATGTTTATACAGATAGCGATGGAGATATTTCCATGTTTATAGAGATAGCGGTGTTGATATTTCCATGTTTATACAGATAGCTGTGTGGCTATTTCCATGTTTATACAGATAGCGGTGTAGATATTTCCATGTTTATAGAGATGGCTGTGTAGATATTTACATATTTATACAGAGGGCAGTGTAGATATTTCCATGTTTAGACAGATAATGGTGTAGATATTTCCATGTTTATACAGATTGAGGTATAGGTATTTCCATGTTTATAGAGATAGCGGTGTAGATATTTCCATGTTTATACAGATAGCTGTGTGGCTATGTCCATGTTTATACAGATAGCGTTGGAGTTATTTCCAAGTTTATAGAGATGGTGGTGTAGATTCTTCCATGTTTATGCAGAAGGCGGTGCAGATATTTCCATGTTTATACAGATAGCGGTGTACATATTTCCATATTTATACAGATGACTGTGTAGTTATTTCCATTTTTATACAGATGGCGGTGTAGATATTTCCATGTTTATGCAGATAGCGGTGGAGGTATTTCCATGTTTATACAGATGACTGTGTAGGTATTTTCATATTTTTACACATGTCGGTGTAGATATTTCCATGTTTATACAGATAGCGGTGTGGCTATTTCCATGTTTATACAGAAAGCAGTGTAGTTATTTCCATGTTTATAGAGATGGCTGTGTAGATATTTCCATGTTTATACAGATGGCAGTGTAGATATTTCCATGTTTGTACAGACAGTGGTGTAGATATTTCCATGTTTATACAGATGACTGTGTAGGTATTTCCATGTTTATACAGATGGCGGTGTAGACATTTCCATGTTTATACAGATAGCGGTGTGGCTATATCCGTGTTTATACAGATAGCAGTGCAGATATTTCCCTGATTATAGAGATGGCTGTGTAGATATTTACATGTTTATACAGATGGCACTGTAGTTACTTCCATGTTTATATAGATATTGGTGTAGATATTTCCAGGTTTATACAGATGACTGTGTAGTTATTTCCATGTTTATACAGATGGCGGTGAAGATATTTCCATGTTAATAGAGACAGCCATGTAGATATGTCCATGTTTATACTGATAGCGGTGTAGATATTTCCATGTTTATACAGATAGCTGTGTGGCTATTTCCATGTTTATACAGATAGCGTTGGAGATATTTCCATGTTTATACAGATAGCGGTGGAGATATTTCCATGTTTTTACAGATAGCGGTGGAGATATTTCCATGTTTATACAGATAGCGGTGGAGATATTTCCATGTTTATAGAGATAGCGGTGTAGATATTTCCATGTTTATACAGATAGCTGTGTGGCTATTTCCATGTTTATACAGATAGCGTTGGAGATATTTCCATGTTTATAGAGATGGCGGTGTAGATTCTTCCATGTTTATGCAGAAGGCGGTGCAGATATTTCCATGTTTATACAGATAGCGGTGTACATATTTCCATATTTATACAGATGACTGTGTAGTTATTTCCATTTTTATACAGATGGCGGTGTAGATATTTCCATGTTTATGCAGATAGCGGTGGAGGTATTTCCATGTTTATACAGATGACTGTGTAGATATTTTCATATTTTTACACATGTCGGTGTAGATATTTCCATGTTTATACAGATAGCGGTGTGGCTATTTCCATGTTTATACAGATAGCAGTGTAGTTATTTCCATGTTTATAGAGATGGCTGTGTAGATATTTCCATGTTTACACAGATGGCAGTGTAGATATTTCCATGTTTGTACAGACAGTGGTGTAGATATTTCCATGTTTATACAGATGACTGTGTAGGTATTTCCATGTTTATACAGATGGCGGTGTAGACATTTCCATGTTTATACAGATAGCGGTGTGGCTATTTCCGTGTTTATACAGATAGCAGTGCAGATATTTCCATGATTATAGAGATGGCAGTGTAGATATTTACATGTGTATACAGATGGCACTGTAGTTACTTCCATGTTTATATAGATAGTTGTGTAGGTATTTCCAGGTTTATACAGATGACTGTGTAGTTAATTCCATGTTTATACAGATGGCGGTGAAGATATTTCCATGTTAATAGAGACAGCCATGTAGATATGTCCATGTTTATACAGATAGCGGTGTAGACATTTCCATGTTTATAGAGATAGCGGTGTAGATATTTCCACGTTTATACAGATAGCTGTGTGGCTATTTCCATGTTTATACAGATAGCGTTGGAGATATTTCCATGTTTACACAGATAGCGGTGGAGATATTTCCATGTTTTTACAGATAGCGGTGGAGATATTTCCATGTTTATACAGATAGCGGTGGAGATATTTCCATGTTTATAGAGATAGCGGTGTAGATATTTCCATGTTTATACAGATAGCTGTGTGGCTATTTCCATGTTTATACAGATAGCGTTGGAGATATTTCCATGTTTATACAGATAGCGGTTTGGCTATTTCCATGTTTATACAGATAGCGGTGGAGATATTTCCATGGTTATAGAGATAGTGGTGTAGATATTTCCATGTTTATACAGATAGCTCTGTGGCTTTTTCCATGTTTATACAGATAGCGTTGTAGATATTTCCATGTTTATACAGATAACGGTGGAGATATTTCCATGTTTATACAGATAGCGGTGGAGATATTTCCATGTTTATAGAGATAGCAGTGTATATATTTCCATGTTTATGCAGATATCTGTGTGGCTATTTCCATGTTTTTACAGATAGCGGTGTAGATATTTCCATGTTTATAGAGATGGCTGTGTAGATATTTACATATTTATACAGATGGCAGTGTAGATATTTCCATGTTTATACAGATAGCGGTGTAGATATTTCCATGTTTATACAGATGGCTGTGTAGATATTTCCACGTGTATACAGATGTCAGTGTAGATATTTCCATGTTAATACAGATGGAGGTGTAGATATTTCCATGTTTATATTGATGACTGTGTAGATATTTCCATGTTTTTACTGATGGCGGTGTAGATATTTCCATGTTTATACAGATAGCGCTGTGGTTTTTTCCATGTTTTTACAGATAGCTGTGGAGATATTTACATGTTTATAGAGATGGCTGTGTAGATATTTACATGTTTATACAGATGGCAGTGTAGATATTTTCATGTTTATATAGATAGTGGTGTAGATATTTCCAGGTTTATACAGATGACTGTGTAGTTATTTCCATGTTTATACAGATGGCGGTGAAGTTATTTCCATGTTTATAGAGAGCCATGTAGATATTTCCATGTTTATAAAGATAGCGGTGTAGAAATTTCCATGTTTATAGAGATAGCGGTGTAGATATTTCCATATTTATACAGATAGCGGTGTCACTATTTCCATGTTTATACAGATAGAGGTGGAGATATTTCCATGTTTATACAGATAGCGGAGGAGATATTTCCATGTTTATAGAGATAGCGATGTAGATATTTCCATGTTTATACAGATTGATGTGTGGCTATTTCCATGTTTATACAGATAGCTTTGGAGATATTTCCATGTTTATACAGATGGCGGTGTAGATATTTCCATGTTTATGCAGATGGCGGTGCAGATATTTCCATGTTTATACAGATAGCGGTGTACATATTTCCATATTTATACAGATGACTGTGTAGTTATTTCCATTTTTATACAGATGGCGGTGTAGATATTTCCATGTTTATACAGATAGCGGTGTGGCTATTTCCATCTTTATACAGACAGCAGTGTAGATATTTCCATGTTTATAGTGATGGCTGTGTAGATATTTACATGTTTATACAGATGGCGGTGTAGTTATTTCCATGTTTATACACATAGCGTTGGAGATATTTCCATGTTTATACAGATGACTGTGTAGATATTTCCATGTTTATACAGATAGCGGTGGAGATATTTCCATGTGTATAGAGATAGCGGTGTAGATATTTCCATGTTTATACAGATAGCGGTGTAGATATTTCCATGTTTATAGAGATGGCTGTGTATATATTTACATATTTATACAGATGGCAGTGTAGATATTTCCATGTTTAGACAGATAATGGTGTAGATATTTCCATGTGTATACAGATTGCGGTGTAGTTATTTCCATGTTTATAGAGATAGCGGTGTAGATATTTCCATGTTTATACAGATGGCTGTGTGGATATTTCCATGTGTATACAGATGGCAGTGTAGATATTTCCATGTTTATACAGATGGAGGTGTAGATATTTCCATGTGTATACAGATGACTGTGTAGATATTTCCATGTTTTTACAGATGGCGGTGAAGATATTTCCATGTTTATACAGATAGCGGTGTGGCTATTTCCATGTTCATACAGATAGCGGTGTAGATATTTCCAGGTTTATACAGATGACTGTGTAGTTATTTCCATGTTTATACAGATGGCGGTGAAGATATTTCGAAGTTTATAGAGACAGCCATGTAGATGTTTCCATGTTTATACAGATAGCGGTGTAGACATTTCCATGTTTATAGAGATAGCGGTGTAGATATTTCCATATTCATACAGATAGCGGTGTCACTGTTTCCATGTTTATACAGATAGCGGTGGAGATATTTCCATGTTTATACAGATAGCGGTGGAGATATTTCCATGTTTATAGAGGTAGCGGTGTAGATATTTCCATGTTTATAGAGATGGCTGTGTATATATTTACATATTTATACAGATGGCAGTGTAGTTATTTCCATGTTAAGACAGATAATGGTGTAGATATTTCCATGTTTATACAGATTGCGGTGTAGGTATTTCCATGTTTATAGAGATAGCGGTGTAGACATTTCCATGTTTCTTCAGATGGCTGTGTGGATATTTCCATGTGTATACAGATGGCAGTGTAGATATTTCTATGTTTATACAGATGGAGGTGTAGATATTTCCATGTTTATACAGATTGCGGTGTAGGTATTTCCATGTGTATACAGATGGCAGTATAGATATTTCCATGTTTATACAGATGGAGGTGTAGATATTTCCATGTTTATACAGATGTCTGTGTAGATATTTCCATGTTTTTACAGATGGCGGTGTAGATATTTCCATGTTTATACAGATAGCGGTGTGGCTATTTCCATGTTTATACAGATAGCAGTGGAGATATTTCTATGTTTACAGAGATAGCGATGTAGATATTTCCAAGTTTATTCAGATAGCTGTGTGGATATTTCCATGTTTATACAGATAGCGTTGGAGATATTTCCATGTTTATACAGATAGCGGTGGAGATATTTCCATGTTTATACAGATAGCGGTGGAGATAATTCCATGTTTACAGAGATAGCAGTGTGTATATTTCCATGTTTATACAGATATCTGTGTGGCTATTTCCATGTTTATACAGATAGCGGTGTAGATATTTCAAGGTTTATACAGATGAGTGTGTAGATATTTACATATTTATACAGATGGCAGTGTAGATATTTCCATGTTTAGACAGATAATGGTGTAGATATTTCCATCTTTATACAGATTTCGGTGTAGGTATTTCTATGTTTATACAGATAGCGGTGTAGATATTTCCATGTTTATACAGATGGCTGTGTAGATATTTCCATGTTTATACAGATGGAGGTGTAGATATTTCCTTGTTTATACAGATGACTGTGTAGATATTTCCATGTTTTTAAGATGGCGGTGTAGATATTTCCATGTTTATACAGATAACGGTGTGGCTATTTCCTTGTTTATACAGATAGCGGTGGAGATATTTCCATGTTTATAGAGATGGCTGTGTAGATATTTACATGTTTATACTGATGGCAGTTTAGTTATTTCCATGTTTATACAGATAGTGGTGTAGATATTTCCAGGTTTATATAGATGACTGTGTTGTTATTTCCATGTTTATACAGATGGTGGTGAAGATATTTCCATGTTCATAGAGACAGCCATGTAGATATTTCCATGTTTACACCGATAGTGGTGTAGACATTTCCATGTTTATAGAGATAGCGGTGTAGATAATTCCTTATTTATACAGATAGAGGTGTCACTATTTCAATGTTTATACAGATAGCGATGTAGATATTTCCATGTTTATAGAGCTGGGTGTGTAGATATTTACATGTTTATACTGATGGCAGTGTAGATATTTCCATGTTTATACAGATAGTGGTGTAGATATTTCCAAGTTTATACAGATAGCGGGGGAGACATTTCCATGTTTATACGGATAGCGATGGTGATATTTCCATGTTAATAAATATAGCAGTGTATATATTTCCATGTACATACAGATAGCTGTGTGGCTATTTCCAAGTTTATACAGATAGCGGTGTAGATATTTTCATGTTTATAGAGATGGCTGTGTAGATATTTACATATTTATACAGATGGCAGTGTAGATATTTCCATGTTTAGACAGATAATGGTGTAGATATTTCCATGTTTATACAGATGACTGCGTAGATATTTCCATGTATTTACAGATGGCGGTGTAGATATTTCCATGTTTATACAGATAGCGTTGTGGCTATTTCCATGTTTATAGAGATAGCGGTGGAGATATTTCCATGTTTATAGAGATAGCGGTGTAGATATTTCCATGTTTATACAGATAGCTGTGTAGCTATTTCCATGTTTATACAGATAGCGTTGGAGATATTTCCATGTTTATACAGATAGCGGTGGAGGTATTTCCATGTTTATACACATAGCGGTGGAGATATTTCCATGTTTATAGAGATAGCAGTGTATATATTTCCATGTTTATACAGATATCTGTGTGGCTATTTCCATGTTTATACAGATAGCGGTGTAGATATTTCCATGTTTATAGAGATGGCTGTGTAGATATTTACATGTTTATACAGATGGCACTGTAGTTATTTCCATGTTTATATAGATAGTGGTGTAGATATTTCCAGGTTTATACAGATGACTGTGTAGTTATTTCCATGTTTATACAGATGGCGGTGAAGATATTTCCATGTTTATAGAGACAGCCATGTAGATATTTCCATGTTTATACAGATAGCGGTTTAGACATTTCCATGTTTATAGAGATAGCGGTGTAGATATTTCCATGTTTATACAGATAGCTGTGTGGCTATTTCCATGTTTATACAGATAGCGTTGGAGATATTTCCTTGTTTATACAGATAGCGGTGGAGATATTTCCATGTTTTTACAGATAGCGGTGGAGATATTTCCATGTTTATACAGATAGCGGTGGAGATATTTCCGTGTTTATAGAGATAGCGGTGTAGATATTTCCATGTTTATACAGATAGCTGTGTGGCTATTTCCATGTTTATACAGATAGCGTTGGAGATATTTCCATGTTTATACAGATAGCGGTTTGGCTATTTCCATGTTTATACAGATAGCGGTGGAGATATTTCCATGGTTATAGAGATAGTGGTGTAGATATTTCCATGTTTATACAGATAGCTCTGTGGCTTTTTCCATGTTTATACAGATAGCGTTGTAGATATTTCCATGTTTATACAGATAACGGTGGAGATATTTCCATGTTTATACAGATAGCGGTGGAGATATTTCCATGTTTATAGAGATAGCAGTGTATATATTTCCATGTTTATGCAGATATCTGTGTGGCTATTTCCATGTTTTTACAGATAGCGGTGTAGATATTTCCATGTTTATAGAGATGGCTGTGTAGATATTTACATATTTATACAGATCTCAGTGTAGATATTTCCATGTTTAGACAGATAATGGTGTAGATATTTCCATGTGTATACAGACTGCGGTGTAGGTATTTCCATGTTTATAGAGATAGCGGTGTAGATATTTCCATGTTTATACAGATGGCTGTGTAGATATTTCCATGTGCATACAGATGGCAGTGTAGATATTTCCATGTTTATACAGATGGAGGTGTAGATATTTCCATGTTTATACAGATGACTGTGTAGATATTTCCATGTTTTTACAGATGGCGGTGTAGGTATTTCCATGTTTATACAGATAGCGGTGTGGCTATTCCTATGTTTATACAGATAGCGGTGTAGATATTTCCATGTTTTTAGAGATGGCTGTGTAGATATTTTCATGTTTATACAGATGGCAGTGTAGATATTTTCATGTTTATACAGATAGTGGTGTAGATATTTCCAGGTTTATACAGATGACTGTGTAGTTATTTCCATGTTTATACAGATGGCGGTGAAGGTATTTCCATGTTTATAGAGACAGCCATGTAGATATTTCCATTTTTATACAGATAGCGGTGTAGACACTTCCATGTTTATAGAGATAGCGGTGTAGATACTTCCATATTTATACAGATAGCGGTGTGATTATTTCCATGTTTATACAGATAGCGGTGGATATATTTCCATGTTTATACAGATAGCGGTGGAGATATTTCCATGTTAATAGAGGTAGCGGTGTAGATATTTCCATGTTTATACAGATAGCTGTGTGGCTATTTCCAAGTTTTTACAGATAGCTTTGGAGATATTTCCATGTTTATACAGATGGCGGTGTAGATATTTCCATGTTTATGCAGATGGCGGTGCAGATATTTCCATGTTTATACAGATGACTGTGTAGATATTTTCATATTTTTACACATGTCGGTGTAGATATTTCCATGTTTATACAGATAGTGGTGTAGATATTTCCATGTTTATAGAGATTGCGGTGTAGGTATTTCCATGTTTATAGAGATAGCGGTGTAGATATTTCCATGTTTATACAGATGGCTGTGTAGGTATTTCCATGTTTATACAGATGGCGGCGAAGATATTTCCATGTTTATACAGATAGCGGTGAAGATATTTCCATGTTCATACAGATGACTGTGTAGATATTTTCATATTTTTACACATGTCGGTGTAGATATTTCCATGTTTATACAGATAGCGGTGTGGCTATTTCCATGTTTAAACATATAGCAGTGTAGATATTTCCATGTTTATAGAGATGGCTGTGTAGACATTTCCATGTTTATACAGATGGCAGTATAGATATTTCCATGTTTGTACAGACAGTGGTGTAGATATTTCCATGTTTATAGAGATGGCTGTGTAGATATTTACATGTTTATACTGATGGCAGTGTAGATATTTCCATGTTTATACAGATAGTGGTGTAGCTATTTCCAGGTTTATACAGATGAATGTGTAGGTATTTCCATGTTTATACAGATGCCGGGGTAGATATTTCCATGTTTATTGAGATTGCGATGTAGATATTTCCATGTTAATACAGATAGCGGTGTAGACATTTCCATGTTTATAGACATAGCGGTGTAGATATTTCCATATGTATACAGATAGCGGTGACACTATTTCCATGTTTATACTGATAGCGGTGGAGATATTTCCATGTTTATACAGATAGCGGTGGAGATATTTCCATGTTTATACAGATTGAGGTATAGGTATTTCCATGTTTATACAGATAGCTCTGTGGCTATTTCCATGTTTATACAGATAGCGGTGTAGATATTTCCATGTTTATAGAGATGGCTGTGTAGATATTTACATGTCTATACAGATGGCAGTGTGGATATTTTCATGTTTATACAGATAGTGTTGTAGATATTTCCAGGATTATACAGATGACTGTGTAGTTTTTTCCATGTTTTTACAGATGGCGATGAAGATATTTCCATGTTTATAGAGACAGCCATGTAGATATTTCCATGTTTATACATATAGCGGTGAAGAAATTTCCATGTTTATACAGATGACTGTGAAGATATTTTCATATTTTTACACATGTCGGTGTAGATATTTCCATGTTTGTACAGATAGCGGTGTGGCTATTTCCATGTTTATACATATAGCAGTGTAGATATTTCCATGTTTATAGAGATGGCTGTGTAGATATTTCCATGTTTATACAGATGGCAGTGTAGATATTTCCATGTTTGTACAGACAGTGGTGTAGATATTTCCATGTTTATACAGATTACTGTGTAGGTATTTCCATGTTTAGAGAGATGGCGGTGTAGATATTTCCATGTTTATACAGATAGCGGTGTGGCTATTTCCATGTTTATACAGATAGCGGTGTAGATATTTCCATGTTTATAGAGATGGCTGTGTAGATATTTACATGTTTATACTGATGGCAGTGTAGATATTTCCATGTTTATACAGATAGTGGTGTAGGTATTTCCAGGTTTATACAGATGAATGTGTAGGTATTTCCATGTTTATACTGATGGCGGGGTAGATATTTCCATGTTTATTGAGATAGCGATGTAGATATTTCTATGTTTATACAGATAGCGGTGTAGAATTTCCATGTTTAAAGAGATAGCGGTGTAGATATTTCCATATGTATACAGATAGCGGTGTCACTATTTCCATGTTTATACTGATAGCGGTGGAGATATTCCCATGTTTATACAGATAGCGGTGGAGATATTTCCATATTTATACAGATAGCGATGGAGATATTTCCATGTTTATAGAGATAGCGGTGTAGATATTTCCATGTTTATACAGATAGCTGTGTGGCTATTTCCATGTTTATACAGATAGCGGTGTAGATATTTCCATGTTTATAGAGATGGCTGTGTAGATATTTACATATTTATACAGAGGGCAGTGTAGATATTTCCATGTTTAGACAGATAATGGTATAGATATTTCCATGTTTATACAGATTGAGGTATAGGTATTTCCATGTTTATAGAGATAGCGGTGTAGATATTTCCATGTTTATACAGATAGCTGTGTGGCTATTTCCATGTTTATACAGATAGCGTTGGAGATATTTCCAAGTTTATACAGATGGCGGTGTAGATACTTCCGTGTTTATGCAGAAGGCGGTGCAGATATTTCCATGTTTATACAGATAGCGGTGTACATATTTCCATATTTATACAGATGACTGTGTAGTTATTTCCATTTTTATACAGATGGCGGTGTAGATATTTCGATGTTTATGCAGTCAGCGGTGTAGGTATTTCCAAGTTTATACAGATGACTGTGTAGATATTTTCATATTTTTACACATGTCGGTGTAGATATTTCCATGTTTATACAGATAGCGGTGTGGCTATTTCCATGTTTATTCAGATAGCAGTGTAGTTATTTCCATGTTTATAGAGATGGCTGTGTAGATATTTCCATGTTTATACAGATGGCAGTGTAGATATTTCCATGTTTGTACAGACAGTGGTGTAGATATTTCCATGTTTATACAGATGACTGTGTAGGTATTTCCATGTTTATACAGATGGCGGTGTAGACATTTCCATGTTTATGCAGATAGCGGTGTGGCTATTTCCGTGTTTATACAGATAGCAGTGCAGATATTTCCATGTTTATAGAGATGGCTGTGTAGATATTTACATGTTTATACAGATGGCACTGTAGTTATTTCCATGTTTATATATATAGTGGTGTAGATATTTCCAGGTTTATACAGATGACTGTGTAGTTATTTCCATGTTTCTACAGATGGCGGTGAAGATATTTCCATGTTTATAGAGACAGCCATGTAGATATTTCCATGTTTATACAGATAGCGGTTTAGACATTTCCATGTTTATAGAGATAGAGGTGTAGATATTTCCATGTTTATACAGATAGCTGTGTGGCTATTTCCATGTTTATACAGATAGCGTTGGAGATATTTCCTTGTTTATACAGATAGCGGTGGAGATATTTCCATGTTTTTACAGATAGCGGTGGAGATATTTCCATGTTTATACAGATAGCGGTGGAGATATTTCCGTGTTTATAGAGATAGCGGTGTAGATATTTCCATGTTTATACAGATAGCTGTGTGGCTATTTCCATGTTTATACAGATAGCGTCAGAGGTATTTCCATGTTTATACAGATAGAGGTGGAGATATTTCCATGTTTATAGAGATAGCAGTGTATGTATTTCCATTTTTATACAGATACCTGTGTGGCTATTTCCATGTTTATACAGATAGCGGTGTAGATATTTCCATGCTTATAGAGATGGCTGTGTAGATATTTACATATTTATACAGATGGCGGTGTAGATATTTCCATGTTTAGACAGATAATGGTGTAGATATTTCCATGTTTATACAGATTGTGGTGTAGGTATTTCCATGTTTATAGAGATAGCGGTGTAGCTATTTCCATGTTTATACAGATGGCTGTGTAGATATTTCCATGTGTACAGATGGCAGTGTAGATATTTCCATGTTTATAAAGATGGAGGTGTAGATATTTCCATGTTTATACAGATGACTGTGTAGATATTTCCATGTTTTTTCAGATGGCGGTGTAGATATTTCCATGTTTATACAGATAGTGGTGTGGCTATTTCCATGTTCATAGTGATAGCAGTGTAGACATTTCCATGTTTATAGAGATGGCTGTGTAGATATTTACATGTTTATACACATGGCAGTGTAGATATTTTCATGTTTATACAGATAGTGGTGTGGCTATTTCCATGTTTATACTGATAGCAGTGTAGATATTTCCATGTTTATAGAGATGGCTGTGTAGATATTTACATGTTTATACACATGGCAGTGTAGATATTTTCATGTTTATACAGATAGTGGTGTAAATATTTCCAAGTTTATACAGATGACTGTGTAGTTATTTCCATGTTTATACAGATGGCGGTGAAGATATTTCCAAGTTTATAGAGACAGCCATGTAGATATTTCCATGTTTATACAGATGGAGGTGTAGATATTTCCATGTTTAAACAGATGACTGTGTAGATATTTCCATGTTTTTACAGATGGCGGTGTAGATATTTCCATGTTTATACAGATAGCGGTTTGGCTATTTCCATGTTTATACAGATAGCTGTGTGGCTTTTTCCATGTTTATACAGATAGCGTTGGAGATATTTCCATGTTTATACAGATAACGGTGGAGATATTTCCATGTTTATACAGATAGCGGTGGAGATATTTCCATGTTTATAGAGATAGCAGTGTATATATTTCCATGTTTATACAGATATCGGTGTGGCTATTTCCATGTTTATACAGATAGCGGTGTAGATATTTCCATGTTTATACAGATGGCTGTGTAGATATTTACATATTTATACAGATGGCAGTGTAGATATTTCCATGTTTAGACAGATAATGGTGTAGATATTTCCATGTGTATACAGACTGCGGTGTAGGTATTTCAATGTTTATAGAGATAGCGGTGTAGATATTTCCATGTTTATACAGATGGCTGTGTAGATATTTCCATGTGCATACATATGGCAGTGTAGATATTTCCATGTTTATACAGATGGAGGTGTAGATATTCCCATGTTTATACAGATGACTGTGTAGATATTTCCATGTTTTTACAGATGGCGGTGTAGGTATTTCCATGTTTATACAGATAGCGGTGTGGCTATTCCTATGTTTATACAGATAGCGGTGTAGATATTTCCATGTTTATAGAGATGGCTGTGTAGATATTTTCATGTTTATACAGATGTCTGTGTAGATATTTTCATATTTTTACACAGGTCGGTGTAGATATTTCCATGTTTATACAGATAGCGGTGTGGCTATTTCCATGTTTATACAGATAGCAGTGTAGATATTTCCATGTTTATAGAGATGGCTCTGTAGTTATTTCCATGTTTATACAGATGGCAGTGTAGATATTTCCATGTTTGTACAGACAGTGGTGTAGATATTTCCATGTTTATACAGATGACTGTGTAGACATTTCCATGTTTATACAGATAGCGATGTCGATATTTCCATGTTTATACAGATGGCGGTGAAGATATTTCCATGTTTATAGAGACAGCCATGTAGATATTTCCATGTTTACACCGATAGCGGTGTAGACATTTCCATGTTTATAGAGATAGCGGTGTAGATATTTCCATATTTATACAGATAGCGGTGTCACTATTTCCATGTTTATACAGATAACGGTGCAGATATTTCCATGTTTATACAGATAGCGGTGGAGATGTTTCCATGTTTATAGAGATAGCAGTGTAGATATTTCCATGTTTATACAGATAGCTGTGTGGCTATTTCCATGTTTATACAGATAGCGGTGGAGATATTTCCATGTTTATACAGATAGCGGTTCAGATATTTCCATGTTTATAGTGATAGCAGTGTATATATTTCCATGTTTATACAGATAGCTGTGTGGCTATTTCCATTTTTATACAGATAGTGGTGTAGATATTTCCATGTTTATAGAGATGGCTGTGTAGATATTTACATATTTATATAGATGGCAGTGTAGATATTTCCATGTTTAGACAGATAATGGTGTAGATATTTCCATGTTTATACAGATAGCGATGTAGATATTTCCATGTTTATAGAGATGGCTGTGTAGATATTTACATATTTATACAGATGGCGGTGTAGATATTTCCATGTTTAGACAGATAATGGTGTAGATATTTCCATGTTTATACAGATTGTGGTGTAGGTATTTCCATGTTTATTGAGATAGCGGTGTAGATATTTCCATGTTTATACAGATGGCTGTGTAGATATTTCCATGTGTACAGATGGCAGTGTAGATATTTCCATGTTTATAAAGATGGAGGTGTAGATATTTCCATGTTTATACAGATGACTGTGTAGATATTTCCATGTTTTTTCAGATGGCGGTGTAGATATTTCCATGTTTATACAGATAGTGGTGTGGCTATTTCCATGTTCATACTGATAGCAGTGTAGACATTTCCATGTTTATAGAGATGGCTGTGTAGATATTTACATGTTTATACACATGGCAGTGTAGATATTTTCATGTTTATACAGATAGTGGTGTGGCTATTTCCATGTTTATACTGATAGCAGTGTAGATATTTCCATGTTTATAGAGATGGCTGTGTAGATATTTACATGTTTATACACAAGGCAGTGTAGATATTTTCATGTTTATACAGATAGTGGTGTAAATATTTCCAAGTTTATACAGATGACTGTGTAGTTATTTCCATGTTTATACAGATGGCGGTGAAGATATTTCCAAGTTTATAGAGACAGCCATGTAGATATTTCCATGTTTATACAGATGGAGGTGTAGATATTTCCATGTTTAAACAGATGACTGTGTAGATATTTCCATGTTTTTACAGATGGCGGTGTAGATATTTCCATGTTTATACAGATAGCGGTTTGGCTATTTCCATGTTTATACAGATAGCGGTGGAGATATTTCCATGTTTATAGAGATAGTGGTGTAGATATTTCCATGTTTATACAGATAGCTGTGTGGCTTTTTCCATGTTTATACAGATAGCGTTGGAGATATTTCCATGTTTATACAGATAACGGTGGAGATATTTCCATGTTTATACAGATAGCGGTGGAGATATTTCCATGTTTATAGAGATAGCAGTGTATATATTTCCATGTTTATACAGATATCGGTGTGGCTATTTCCATGTTTATACAGACAGTGGTGTAGATATTTCCATGTTTATACAGATGACTGTGTAGACATTTCCATGTTTATACAGATAGCGATGTCGATATTTCCATGTTTATACAGATGGCGGTGAAGATATTTCCATGTTTATAGAGACAGCCATGTAGATATTTCCATGTTTCCACCGATAGCGGTGTAGACATTTCCATGTTTATAGAGATAGCGGTGTAGATATTTCCATATTTATACAGATAGCGGTGTCACTATTTCCATGTTTATACAGATAACGGTGCAGATATTTCCATGTTTATACAGATAGCGGTGGAGATGTTTCCATGTTTATAGAGATAGCAGTGTAGATATTTCCATGTTTATACAGATAGCTGTGTGGCTATTTCCATGTTTATACAGATAGCGGTGGAGATATTTCCATGTTTATGCAGATAGCGGTTCAGATATTTCCATGTTTATAGTGATAGCAGTGTATATATTTCCATGTTTATACAGATAGCTGTGTGGCTATTTCCATTTTTATACAGATAGTGGTGTAGATATTTCCATGTTTATAGAGATGGCTGTGTAGATATTTACATATTTATATAGATGGCAGTGTAGATATTTCCATGTTTAGACAGATAATGGTGTAGATATTTCCATGTTTAGACAGATAATGGTGTAGATATTTCCATGTTTATACAGATGGCTGTGTAGATATTTCCATGTGTATACAGATGGCAGTATAGATATTTCCATGTTTATAAAGATGGAGGTGTAGATATTTCCATGTTTATACAGATGACTGTGTAGATATTTCCATGTTTTTACAGACGGCGGTGTAGATATTTCCATGTGTATACAGATAGCGGTGTGGCTATTTCCATGTTTATACAGATAGCGGTGTAGATATTTCCATGTTTATAGAGATGGCTGTTTAGATATTTACATGTTTATACAGATGGCAGTGTAGATATTTTCATGTTTATACAGATAGTGGTGTAGATATTTCCAGGTTTATGTAGATGACTGTGTAGTTATTTTAATGTTTATACAGATGGCGGTGAAGATATTTCCATGTTTATAGAGACAGCCATGTAGATATTTCCATGTTTATACAGATAGCGGTGTAGACATTTCCATGTTTATAGAGATAGCGTTGTAGATATTTCCCTATGTATACAAATAGCGGTGTCACTATTTCCATGTTTATACAGATAGCGGTGGAGATATTTCCATGTTTATACAGATATTGGTGGAGATATTCCCATGTTTATAGAAATAGCGGTGTAGATATTTCCATGTTTATACAGATAGATGTGTGGCTATTTCCATGTTTATACAGATAGCGTTGGAGTTATTTCCATGTTTATACAGATGGCGGTGTAGATATTTCCATGTTTATGCAGAAGGCGTTGAAGATATTTCCATGTTTATACAGATAGCGGTGTACATATTTCCATATATATACAGATGACTGTCTGGTTATTTCCATTTTTATACAGATGGCGGTGTAGATATTTCCATGTTTATACAGATAGCGGTGGAGATATTTCCATGTTTATACAGATGACTGTGTAGATATTTTCATATTTTTACACATGTTGGTGTAGATATTTCCGTGTTTATACAGATAGCGGTGTGGCTATTTCCATGTTTATACAGATAGCAGTGTAGATATTTCCATGTTTATAGAGATGGCTGTGTAGATATTTACATAGTTATACAGATGGCAGTGTAGATATTTCCATGTTTAGACAGATAATGGTGTAAATATTTCCATGTTTATATTGATTGCGGTGTAGGTATTTCCATGTTTATAGAGATAGCGGTGTAGATATTTCCATGTTTATACAGATGGCTGTGTGGTATTTCCATGTGTATACAGATGGCAGTGTAGATATTTCCATGTTTATACAGATGGAGGTGTAGATATTTCCATGTTTATACAGATGACTGTTTAGATATTTCCATGTTTTTACAGATGGCCGTGTAGATATTTCCATGTTTATACAGATAGCGGTGTGGCTATTTCCATGTTCATACAGATAGCGGTGTAGATATTTCCATGTTTATAGAGATGGCTGTGTAGATATTTACATGTTTATACAGATGGCAGTGTAGATATTTTCATGTTTATACAGATAGTGGTGTAGATATTTCCAGGTTTATACAGATGACTGTGTAGTTATTTCCATGTTTATACAGATGGCGGTGAAGATATTTACATGTTTATAGAGATGGTTGTGTAGATATTTCCATGTTTATACAGATAGCGGTGTAGACATTTCCAAGTTTATAGAGATAGCGGTGTAGATATTTCCATATTTATACAGATAACGGTGTCACTATTTCCATGTTTATACAGATAGCGGTGGAGATATTTCCATGTTTATAGAGATAGCGGTGTAGACATTTCCATGTTTATACAGATAGCTGTGTGGCGATTTCCATGTTCATACAGATAGCGTTGAAGATATTTCCATGTTTATACAGATAGCGGTGGAGATATTTCCATGTTTATACAGATAGCGGTGGAGATATTTCCATGTTTAAAGAGATAGCAGTGTATATATTAACATGTTTATACAGATAGCTGTGTGGCTATTTCCATGTTTATACAGATAGCGGTGTAGATATTTCCATGTTTATAGAGATGGCTGTGTAGATATATACATAATTATACAGATGGCAGTGTAGATATTTTCATGTTTATACAGATAATGGTGTAGATATTTCCATGTTTATGGAGATTGCGGTGTAGGTATTTCCATGTTTATAGAGATAGCGGTGTAGATATTTCCATGTTTATACAGATGGCTGTATTGATATTTCCATGTGTATACAGATGGCAGTGTAGATATTTCCATGTTTATACAGATGGATGTGTAGATATTTCCATGTTTATACAGATGACTGTGTACATATTTCCATGCTTATACAGATTGCGGTGTGGCTACTTCCATGTTTATACAGATAGCGATGGAGTTATTTCCATGTTTATAGAGATAGCGTTGTAGATATTTCCATGTTTATACAGATAGCTGTGTGGCTATTTCCATGTTTATACAGATGGCGTTGGAGATATTTCCATGTTTATTCAGATGGAGGTGTAGATATTTCCATGTTTATACAGATGACTGTGTAGATATTTCCATGTTTTTACAGATGGCGGTGTAGATATTTCCATGCTTATACAGATAGCGGTGTGGCTACTTCCATGTTTATACTGATAGCTGTGGAGATATTTCCATGTTTATAGAGATAGCGGTGTAGATATTTCCATGTTTATACAGATAGCTGTGTGGCTATTTCCATGTTTATACAGATAGCGTTGGAGATATTTCCGTGTTTATACACATAGCGGTGGAGTTATTTCCATGTTTATAGAGATGGCTTTGTACATATTTACATGTTTATACAGATGGCAGTGTAGATATTTTCATGTTTATACAGATAGTGGTGTAGATATTTCCAGGTTTATACAGATGACTGTGTAATTATTTCCATGTTTATACAGATGGCGGTGAAGATATTTCCATGTTTATAGAGACAGCCATGTAGATATTTCCATGTTTATACAGATAGCGGTGTAGACATTTCCATGTTTATAGAGATAGCGGTGTAGATCTTTCCATATTTATACAGATAGCGTTGTCACTATTTCCATGATTATACTGATAGCGGTGGAGATATTTCCATGTTTATACAGATAGCGGTGGAAATATTTCCATGTTTATAGAGATAGCGGTGTAGGTGTTTCCATGTTTATAAAGATAGCTGTGTGGCTATTTCCATGTTTATACAGATAGCGTTGGAGATATTTCCATGTTTATAGAGATGGCGGTGTAGATATTTCCATGTTTATGCAGATGACGGTGCAGATATTTCCATGTTTATACAGATAGCGGTGTACATATTTCCATATTTATACAGATGACTGTGTAGTTATTTCCATTTTGTACAGATGGCGGTGTAGTTATTTCCATGTTTATACAGATAGCGGTGGAGATATTTCCATGTTTATACAGATGACTGCGTAGATATTTCCACGTTTATACAGATATTGGTGGAGATATTTCCATGTTTATAGAGATAGCGGTGTAGATATTTCCATGTTTATACAGATAGCGGTTTAGATATTTCCATGTTTATAGACATGTCTGTGTATATATTTACAAATTTATACAGATTGCAGTGTAGATATTTCCATGTTTAGACAGATAATGTTGTAGATATTTCCATGTTTATACAGATTGTGGTGTAGGTATTTCCATGTTTATAGAGATAGCGATGTAGATATATCCATGTTTATACAGATGGCTGTGTGGATATTTCCAAGTGTATACAGATGGCCGTGTAGATATTTCCATGTTTATACAGATGGAGGTGTAGATATTTCCATGTGTATACAGAAGACTGTGTAGATATTTCCATGTTTTTACAGATGGCGGTGTATATATTTCCATGTTTATACAGATAGCGGTGTGGCTATTTCCATGTTCATACAGATAGCGGTGTAGATATTTCCATGTTTATAGAGATGGCTGTGTAGATATTTACATGTTTATACAGATGGCAGTGTAGATATTTTCATGTTTATACAGATAGTGGTGTAGATATTTCCAGGTTTATACAGATGACAGTGTAGTTATTTCCATGTTTATACAGATGGCGGTGAAGGTATTTCCATGTTTATAGAGACAGCCATGTAGATATTTCCATGTTTATACAGATAGCGGTGTAGATATTTCCATGTTTATAGAGATAGCAGTGTAGATATTTCCATATTTATACAGATAGCGGTGTCACTATTTCCATGTTTATACAGATAGCGGTGTCACTATTTCCATGTTTATACAGATAGCGGTGGAGATATTTCCATGTTTATAGAGATAGCGGTGTAGATATTTCCATGTTTATACAGATAGCGGTGTGGCTATTTCCATGTTTATACAGATAGCGTTGTAGATATTTCCATGTTTATAGAGATGGCTTTGTAGATATTTACATATTTATACAGATGGCAGTGCAGTTATTTCCATGTTTAGACAGATAATGGTGTAGATATTTCCATGTTTATACAGATTGCGGTGTAGGTATTTCCATGTTTATAGAGACAGCGGTGTAGACATTTCCATGTTTCTACAGATGGCTGCGTGGATATTTCCATGTGTATACAGATGACAGTGTAGATATTTCCATGTTTATACAGATGGAGGTGTAGATATTTCCATGTTTATACAGATTGCCGTGTAGGTATTTCCATGTGTATAGAGATGGTAGTATAGATATTTCCATGTTTATACAGATGGAGGTGTAGGTATTTCCATGTTTATACAGATGACTGTGTAGATATTTCCATGTTTTTACAGATGGCGGTGTAGATATTTCCATGTTTATACAGATAGCGGTGTGGCTATTTCCATGTTTATACAGATAGCGGTGGAGATATTTCCATGTTTATAGAGATAGCGGTGTAGATATTTCCATGTTTATACAGATAGGTGTGTGGCTATTTCCATGTTTATACAGATAGCGTTGGAGATATTTCCATGTTTATACAGATAGCGGTGGAGATATTTCCATGTTTATACAGATAGCAGTGGAGATATTTCCATGTTTATAGAGATAGAAGTGTGTATATTTCCATGTTTATACAGATATCTGTGTGGCTATTTCCATGTTTATACAGATAGCGGTGTAGATATTTCCATGTTTATGGAGATGGCTGTGTAGATATTTACATATTTATACAGATGGCAGTGTAGATATTTCCATGTTTAGACAGATAATGGTGTAGATATTTCCATGTTTATACAGATTGCGGTGTAGGTATTTCCATGTTTATACTGATAGCGGTGTAGATATTTCCATGTTTATACAGATGGCTGTGTAGATATTTCCATGTTTTTACAGATGGCGGTGTAGATATTTCCATGTTCATACAGATAGCGGTGTGGCTATTTCCATGTTTATACAGATAGCTTTGGAGCCATTTCCATGTTCATAGAGATGGCTGTGTAGATATTTACATGTTTTTACAGATGGCGGTGTAGATATTTTCATGTTTATATAGATAGTGGTGTAGATATTTCCAGGTTTATACAGATAGCGGTGGAGATATTTCCATGTTTATACAGATAGCGGTGGAGATATTTCCATGTTTATAGAGATAGCGGTGTAGATATTTCCATGTTTATACAGATAGCGGTGTGGTTATTTCCATGTTTATACAGATAGCGGTGTAGATATTTCCATGTTTATAGAGATGGCTGTGTATATATTTACATATTTATACAGATGGCAGTGTAGTTATTTCCATGTTTAGACAGATAATGGTGTAGATATTTCCATGTTTATACAGATTGCGGTGTAGGTATTTCCATGTTTATAGAGATAGCGGTGTAGACATTTCCATGTTTCTTCAGATGGCTGTGTGGATATTTCCATGTGTATACAGATGGCAGTGTAGATATTTCTATGTATATACAGATGGAGGTGTAGATATTTCCATGTTTATACAGATTGCGGTGTTGGTATTTCCATGTGTATACAGATGGCAGTATAGATATTTCCATGTTTATACAGATGGAGGTGTTGATATTTCCATGTTTATACAGATGTCTGTGTAGATATTTCCATGTTTTTACAGATGGCGGTGTAGATATTTCCATGTTTATACAGATAGCGGTGTGGCTATTTCCATGTGTATACAGATAGCAGTGGAGATATTTCTATGTTTACAGAGATAGCGATGTAGATATTTCCATGTTTATTCAGATAGCTGTGTGGCTATTTCCATGTTTATACAGATAGCGTTGGAGATATTTCCATGTTTATACAGATCGCGGTGGAGATATTTCCATGTTTATACAGATAGCGGTGGAGATAATTCCATGTTATAGAGATAGCAGTGTGTATATTTCCATGTTTATACAGATATCTGTGTGGCTATTTCCATGTTTATACAGATAGCGGTGTAGATATTTCAAGGTTTATACAGATGAGTGTGTAGATATTTACATATTTATACAGATGGCAGTGTAGATATTTCCATGTTTAGACAGATAATGGTGTAGATATTTCCATGTTTATACAGATTGCGGTGTAGGTATTTCCATGTTTATACAGATAGCGGTGTGGCTATTTCCATGTTTATACAGATAGCAGTGGAGATATTTCTATGTTTACAGAGATAGCGATGTAGATATTTCCAAGTTTATTCAGATAGCTGTGTGGATATTTCCATGTTTATACAGATAGCGTTGGAGATATTTCCATGTTTATACAGATAGCGGTGGAGATATTTCCATGTTTATACAGATAGCGGTGGAGATAATTCCATGTTTACAGAGATAGCAGTGTGTATATTTCCATGTTTATACAGATATCTGTGTGGCTATTTCCATGTTTATACAGATAGCGGTGTAGATATTTCAAGGTTTATACAGATGAGTGTGTAGATATTTACATATTTATACAGATGGCAGTGTAGATATTTCCATGTTTAGACAGATAATGGTGTAGATATTTCCATCTTTATACAGATTGCGGTGTAGGTATTTCCATGTTTATACAGATAGCGGTGTAGATATTTCCATGTTTATACAGATGGCTGTGTAGATATTTCCATGTTTATACAGATGGAGGTGTAGATATTTCCTTGTTTATACAGATGACTGTGTAGATATTTCCATGTTTTTAAGATGGCGGTGTAGATATTTCCATGTTTATACATAAAACGGTGTGGCTATTTCCATGTTTATAAAGATAGCGGTGGAGATATTTCCATGTTTATAGAGATGGCTGTGTAGATATTTACATGTTTATACAGATGGCAGTTTAGTTATTTCCATGTTTATACAGATAGTGGTGTAGATATTTCCAGGTTTATATAGATGACTGTGTTGTTATTTCCATGTTTATACAGATGGTGGTGAAGATATTTCCATGTTCATAGAGACAGCCATGTAGATATTTCCATGTTCACACCGATAGTGGTGTAGACATTTCCATGTTTATAGAGATAGCGGTGTAGATAATTCCTTATTTATACAGATAGAGGTGTCACTATTTCAATGTTTATACAGATAGCGATGTAGATATTTCCATGTTTATAGAGCTGGGTGTGTAGATATTTACATGTTTATACTGATGGCAGTGTAGATATTTCCATGTTTATACAGATAGTGGTGTAGATATTTCCAAGTTTATACAGATGACTGTGTAGGTATTTCCATGTTTATACAGATGGCGGTGTAGATATTTCCATGTTTATTGAGATAGCCATGTAGATATTTCCATGTTTATACAGATAGCGGTGTAGACATTTCCATGTTTATAGAGATAGCGGTGTAGATATTTCCATATTTACAGATAGCGGTGTCACTATTTCCATGTTTATACTGATAGCGGTGGAGATATTTCCATTTAAATACAGATAGTGGTGGAGATATTTCCATGTTTATTCAGATAGCGGTGTAGATATTTCCATGTTTATACAGATAGCTGTGTGGCTATTTCCATGTTTATACAGATAGCGGTGTAGATATTTCCATGTTTATAGAGATGGCTGTGTAGATATTTACATATTTATACAGATGGCAGTGTAGATATTTCCATGTTTAGACAGACAATGTTGTAGATATTTCCATGTTTATACAGATTGCGGTGTAGGTATTTCCAGGTTTCTAGAGATAGCGGTGTACCTATTTCCATGTTTATACAGATGGCAATGTATATATTTTCATGTTTATACAGATAGTGGTGTAGATATTTCCAGGATTATACAAATGACTGTGTAGTTATTTCCATGTTTATACAGATGGCGGTGAAGATATTTCCATGTATATAGAGACAGCCATGTAGATATTTCCATGTTTATACAGATAATGGTGTAGACATTTCCATGTTTATAGAGATAGCGGTGTAGATATTTCCATATTTATACAGATAGTGGTGTCACTATTTCCATGTTTATACAGATAGCGGTGGAGATATTTCCATGTTTATACAGATAGCGGTGGAGGTATTTCCATGTTTATAGAGATAGCGGTGTAGATATTTCCATGTTTATACAGATAGCTGTGTAGCTATTTCCATGTTTATACAGATAGCGTTGGAGATATTTCCATGTTTATACAGATAGCGGTGGAGATATTTCCATGTTTATACACATAGCGGTGGAGATATTTCCATGTTTATAGAGATAGCAGTGTATATATTTCCATGTTTATACAGATATCTGTGTGGCTATTTCCATGTTAATACAGATAGCGGTGTAGATATTTCCATGTTTATAGAGATGGCTCTGTAGATATTTACATATTTATACTGCTGGCAGTGTAGATATTTCCATGTTTAGACAGATAATGGTGTAGATATTTCCATGTTTATACAGATTGCGGTGTAGGTATTTCCATGTTTATAGAGAAAGCGGTGTAGATATTTCCATGTTTATACAGATAGTTGTGTGGCTATTTCCATGTTTATGCAGATAGCGTTGGAGATATTTCCATGTTTATACAGATAGCGGTGGAGATGTTTCCATGTTTATAGAGATAGCAGTGTATATATTTCCATGTTTATACAAATAGCTGTGTGGTTATTTTCCAGTTTATACAGATAGCGGTGTAGATATTTCCATGTTTATAGAGATGCCTGTGTAGATATTTACATATTTACATAGATGGCAGTGTAGATATTTCCATGTTTAGACAGATAATGGTGTAGATATTTCCATGTTTATACAGATGGCTGTGTAGATATTTCCATGTGTATACATATGGCAGTATAGATATTTCCATGTTTATAAAGATGGAGGTGTAGATATTTCCATGTTTATACAGATGACTGTGTAGACATTTCCATGTTTTTACAGATGGCGGTGTAGATATTTCCATGTTTATAGAGATGGCTGTGTAGATATTTACATGTTTATGCAGATGGCAGTGTAGATATTTTCATGTTTATACAGATAGTGGTGAAGATATTTCCAGGTTCATGCAGATGACTGTGTAGTTATTTCCATGTTTATACAGATGGCGATGAAGATATTTCCATGTTTATAGAGACAGCCATGTAGATATTTCCATGTTTATACATATAGCGGTGAAGAAATTTCCATGTTTATACAGATGACTGTGAAGATATTTTCATATTTTTACACATGTCGGTGTAGATATTTCCATGTTTATACAGATAGCGGTGTGGCTATTTCCATGTTTATGCATATAGCAGTGTAGATATTTCCATGTTTATAGAGATGGCTGCGTAGATATTTCCATGTTTATACAGATGGCAGTGTAGATATTTCCATGTTTGTACAGACAGTGGTGTAGATATTTCCATGTTTATACAGATTACTGTGTAGGTATTTCCATGTTTAGAGAGATGGCGGTGTAGATATTTCCATGTTTATACAGATAGCGGTGTGGCTATTTCCATGTTTATACAGATAGCGGTGTAGATATTTCCATGTTTATAGAGATGGCTGTGTAGATATTTACATGTTTACACTGATGGCAGTGTAGATATTTCCATGTTTATACAGATAGTGGTGTAGGTATTTCCATGTTTATACAGATGAATGTGTAGGTATTTCCATGTTTATACAGATGGCGGGGTAGATATTTCCATGTTATTGAGATAGCGATGTAGATATTTCTATGTTTATACAGATAGCGGTGTAGAATTTCCATGTTTAAAGAGATAGCGGTGTAGATATTTCCATATGTATACAGATAGCGGTGTCACTATTTCCATGTTTATACTGATAGCGGTGGAGATATTCCCATGTTTATACAGATAGCGGTGGAGACATTTCCATGTTTATACAGATAGCGATGGAGATATTTCCATGTTTATAGAGATAGCGGTGTAGATATTTCCATGTTTATACAGATAGCTGTGTGGCTATTTCCATGTTTATACAGATAGCGGTGTAGATATTTCCATGTTTATAGAGATGGCTGTGTAGATATTTACATATTTATACAGAGGGCAGTGTAGATATTTCCATGTTTAGACAGATAATGGTATAGATATTTCCATGTTTATACAGATTGAGGTATAGGTATTTCCATGTTTATAGAGATAGCGGTGTAGATATTTCCATGTTTATACAGATAGCTGTGTGGCTATTTCCATGTTTATACAGATAGCGTTGGAGATATTTCCAAGTTTATACAGATGGCGGTGTAGATACTTCCATGTTTATGCAGAAGGTGGTGCAGATATTTCCATGTTTATACAGATAGCGGTGTACATATTTCCATATTTATACAGATGACTGTGTAGTTATTTCCATTTTTATACAGATGGCGGTGTAGATATTTCCATGTTTATGCAGACAGCGGTGTAGGTATTTCCAAGTTTATACAGATGACTGTGTAGATATTTTCATATTTTTACACATGTCGGTGTAGATATTTCCATGTTTATACAGATAGCGGTGTGGCTATTTCCATGTTTATACAGATAGCAGTGTAGTTATTTCCATGTTTATAGAGATGGCTGTGTAGATATTTCCATGTTTATACAGATGGCAGTGTAGATATTTCCATGTTTGTACAGACAGTGGTGTAGATATTTCCATGTTTATACAGATGACTGTGTAGGTATTTCCATGTTTATACAGATGGCGGTGTAGACATTTCCATGTTTATGCAGATAGCGGTGTGGCTATTTCCGTGTTTATACAGATAGCAGTGCAGATATTTCCATGTTTATAGAGATGGCTGTGTAGATATTTACATGTTTATAAAGATGGCACTGTAGTTATTTCCATGTTTATATAGATAGTGGTGTAGATATTTCCAGGTTTATACAGATGACTGTGTAGTTATTTCCATGTTTGTACAGATGGCGGTGAAGATATTTCCATGTTTATAGAGACAGCCATGTAGATATTTCCATGTTTATACAGATAGCGGTTTAGACATTTCCATGTTTATAGAGATAGAGGTGTAGATATTTCCATGTTTATACAGATAGCTGTGTGGCTATTTCCATGTTTATACAGATAGCGTTGGAGATATTTCCTTGTTTATACAGATAGCGGTGGAGATATTTCCATGTTTTTACAGATAGCGGTGGAGATATTTCCATGTTTATACAGATAGCGGTGGAGATATTTCCGTGTTTATAGAGATAGCGGTGTAGATATTTCCATGTTTATACAGATAGCTGTGTGGCTATTTCCATGTTTATACAGATAGCGTCAGAGATATTTCCATGTTTATACAGATAGCGGTGGAGATATTTCCATGTTTATAGAGATAGCAGTGTATGTATTTCCATTTTTATACAGATACCTGTGTGGCTATTTCCATGTTTATACAGATAGCGGTGTAGATATTTCCATGTTTATAGAGATGGCTGTGTAGATATTTACATATTTATACAGATGGCGGTGTAGATATTTCCATGTTTAGACAGATAATGCTGTAGATATTTCCATGTTTATACAGATTGTGGTGTAGGTATTTCCATGTTTATAGAGATAGCGGTGTAGATATTTCCATGTTTATACAGATGGCTGTGTAGATATTTCCATGTGTACAGATGGCAGTGTAGATATTTCCATGTTTATAAAGATGGAGGTGTAGATATTTCCATGTTTATACAGATGATTGTGTAGATATTTCCATGTTTTTTCAGATGGCGGTGTAGATATTTCCATGTTTATACAGATAGTGGTGTGGCTATTTCCATGTTCATACTGATAGCAGTGTAGACATTTCCATGTTTATAGAGATGGCTGTGTAGATATTTACATGTTTATACACATGGCAGTGTAGATATTTTCATGTTTATACAGATAGTGGTGTGGCTATTTCCATGTTTATACTGTTAGCAGTGTAGATATTTCCATGTTTATAGAGATGGCTGTGTAGATATTTACATGTTTATACACATGGCAGTGTAGATATATTCATGTTTATACAGATAGTGGTGTAAATATTTCCAAGTTTATACAGATGACTGTGTAGTTATTTCCATGTTTATACAGATGGCGGTGAAGGTATTTCCAAGTTTATAGAGACAGCCATGTAGATATTTCCATGTTTATACAGATGGAGGTGTAGATATTTATATGTTTAAACAGATGACGGTGTAGATATTTCCATGTTTTTACAGATGGCGGTGTAGATATTTCCATGTTTATACAGATAGCTGTTTGGATATTTCCATGTTTATACAGATAGCGGTGGAGATATTTCCATGTTTATAGAGATAGTGGTGTAGATATTTCCATGTTTATACAGATAGCTGTGTGGCTTTTTCCATGTTTATACAGATAGCGTTGGAGATATTTCCATGTTTATACAGATAACGGTGGAGATATTTCCATGTTTATACAGATAGCGGTGTAGATATTTCCATGTTTATAGAGATGGCTGTGTAGATATTTACATATTTATACAGATGGCAGTGTAGATATTTCCATGTTTAGACAGATAATGGTGTAGATATTTCCATGTGTATACAGACTGCGGTGTAGGTATTTCCATGTTTATAGAGATAGCGGTGTTGATATTTCCATGTTTATACAGATAGCTGTGTGGCTATTTCCATGTTTATACAGATAGCGGTGTAGATATTTCCATGTTTATAGAGATGGCTGTGTAGGGATTTACATATTTATACAGAGGGCAGTGTAGATATTTCCATGTTTAGACAGATAATGGTGTAGATATTTCCATGTTTATACAGATTGAGGTATAGGTATTTCCATGTTTATAGAGATAGCGGTGTAGATATTTCCATGTTTATACAGATAGCTGTGTGGCTATTTCCATGTTTATACAGATAGCGTTGGAGATATTTCCATGTTTATACAGATAGCGGTGGAGATATTTCCATGTTTATACAGATAGCGGTGGAGATATTTCCATGTATATAGAGATAGCGGTGTAGATATTTCCATGTTTATACAGATAGCTGTGTGGCTATTTCCATGTTTATACAGATAGCGTTGGAGATATTTCCATGTTTATACAGATAGCGGTTTGGCTATTTCCATGTTTATACAGATAGCGGTGGAGATATTTCCATGGTTATAGAGAAAGTGGTGTAGATATTTCCATGTTTATACAGATAGCTCTGTGGCTTTTTCCATGTTTATACAGATAGCGTTGGAGATATTTCAATGTTTATACAGATAACGGTGGAGATATTTCCATGTTTATACAGATAGCGGTGGAGATATTTCCATGTATATAGAGATAGCAGTGTACATATTTCCATGTTTATACAGATATCTGTGTGGCTATTTCCATGTTTTTACAGATAGCGGTGTAGATATTTCCATGTTTATAGAGATGGCTGGGTAGATATTTACATATTTATACAGATGGCAGCGTAGATATTTCCATGTTTAGACAGATAATGGTGTAGATATTTCCATGTGTATACAGACTGCGGTGTAGGTATTTCCATGTTTATAGAGATAGCGGTGTAGATATTTCCATGTTTATACAGATGGCTGTGTAGATATTTCCATGTGCATACAGATGGCAGTGTAGATATTTCCATGTTTATACAGATGGAGGTGTAGATATTTCCATGTTTATACAGATGACTGTGTAGATATTTCCATGCTTTTACAGATGGCGGTGTAGGTAATTCCATGTTTATACAGATAGCGGTGTGGCTATTCCTATGTTTATACAGATAGCGGTGTAGATATTTCCATGTTTATAGAGATGGCTGTGTAGATATTTTCATGTTTATACAGATGGCTGTGTAGATATTTTCATGTTTATGCAGATAGTGGTGTAGATATTTCCAGGTTTATACAGATGACTGTGTAGTTATTTCCATGTTTATACAGATGGCGGTGAAGGTATTTCCATGTTTATAGAGACAGCCATGTAGATATTTCCATGTTTATACAGATAGCGGTGTAGACACTTTCATTTTTATAGAGATAGCGGTGTAGATACTTCCATATTTATACAGATAGCGGTGTGATTATTTCCATGTTTATACAGATAGCGGTGGAGATATTTCCATGTTTATACAGATAGCGGTGGAGATATTTCCATGTTAATAGAGATAGCGGTGTAGATATTTCCATGTTTATACAGCTAGCTGTGTGGCTATTTCCAAGTTTTTACAGAGAGCTTTGGAGATATTTCCATGTTTATACAGATGGCGGTGTAGATATTTCCATGTTTATGCAGATGGCGGTGCAGATATTTCCATGTTTATACAGATAGCGGTGTACATATTTCCATATTTATACAGATGACTGTGTAGTTATTTCCATTTTTATACAGATGGCGGCGAAGATATTTCCATGTTTATACAGATAGCGGTGAAGATATTTCCATGTTCATACAGATGACTGTGTAGATATTTTCATATTTTTACACATGTCAGTGTAGATATTTCCATGTTTATACAGATAGCGGTGTGGCTATTTCCATGTTTAAACATATAGCAGTGTAGATATTTCCATGTTTATAGAGATGGCTGTGTAGATATTTCCATGTTTATACAGATGGCAGTGTAGATATTTCCATGTTTGTACAGACAGTGGTGTAGATATTTCGATGTTTATAGAGATGGCTGTGTAGATATTTACATGTTTATACTGATGGCAGTGTAGATATTTCCATGTTTATACAGATAGTGGTGTAGCTATTTCCTGGTTTATACAGATGAATGTGTAGGTATTTCCATGTTTATACAGAAGCCGGGGAAGATATTTCCATGTTTATTGAGATAGCGATGTAGATATTTCCATGTTAATACAGATAGCGGTGTAGACATTTCCATGTTTATAGACATAGCGATGTAGATATTTCCATATGTATACAGATAGCGGTGTCACTATTTCCATGTTTATACTGATAGTGGTGGAGATATTTCCATGTTTATACAGATAGCGGTGGAGATATTTCCATGTTTATACAGATAGCGATGGAGATATTTCCATGTTTATAGAGATAGCGGTGTAGATATTTCCATGTTTATACAGATAGCTGTGTGGCTATTTCCATGTTTATACAGATAGCGGTGTAGATATTTCCATGTTTATAGAGATGGCTGAGTAGAAATTTACATATTTATACAGATGGCAGTGTAGATATTTCCATGTTTAGACAGATAATAGTGTAGATATTTCCATGTTTATACAGATTGAGGTATAGGTATTTCCATGTTTATAGAGATAGCGGTGTAGATATTTCCCTGTTTATACAGATAGCTGTGTGGCTATGTCCATGTTTATACAGATAGCATTGGAGATATTTCCAAGTTTATACAGATGGCGGTGTAGATACTTCCATGTTTATGCAGAAAGCGGTGCAGATATTTCCATGTTTATACAGATAGCGGTGTACATATTTCCATATTTATACAGATGACTGTGTAGTTATACCCATTTTTATACAGATGGCGGTGTAGATATTTCCAGGTTTATGCAGATAGCGGTGGAGGTATTTCCATGTTTATACAGATGACTCTGTAGATATTTTCATATTTATACACATATCGGTGTAGATATTTTCATGTTTATACAGATAGCGGTGTGGCTATTTCCATGTTTATACATATAGCAGTGTAGTTATTTCCGTGTTTATAGAGATGGCTGTGTAGATATTTCCATGTTAATACAGATGGCAGTGTAGATATTTCCATGTTTGTACAGACAGTGGTGTAGATATTTCCATGTTTATACAGATGACTGTGTAGGTATTTCCATGTTTATACAGATGGCGGTGTAGACATTTCCATGTTTATACAGATAGCGGTGTGGCTATTTCCGTGTTTATACAGATAGCAGGGCAGATATTTCCATGTTTATAGAGATGGCTGTGTAGATATTTACATGTTTATACAGATGGCACTGTAGTTATTTCCATGTTTATATAGATAGTGGTGTAGATATTTCCAGGTTTATACAGATGACTGTGTAGTTATTTCCATGTTTATACAGATGGCGGTGAAGATATTTCCATGTTAATAGGGACAGCCATGTAGATATTTCCATGTTTATACAGATAGCGGTGTGGACATTTCCATGTTTATAGAGATAGCGGTGTAGATATTTCCATGTTTATACTGATAGCTGTGTGGCTATTTCCATGTTTATACAGATAGCTTTGGAGATATTTCCATGTTTATACAGATGTTGGTGTACATATGTCCATGTTTATGCAGATGGCGGTGCAGATATTTCTATGTTTATACAGATAGCGGTGTACATATTTCCATATTTATACAGATGACTGTGTAGTTATTTCCATTTTTTTACAGATGGCGGTGTAGATATTTCCATGTTTATACAGACAGCGGTGGAGATATTTCCATATTTATACAGATGACTGTGTAGATATTTTCATATTTTTACACATGTCGGTGTAGATATTTCCATGTTTATATAGATAGCGGTGGGGCTATTTCCATGTTTATACAGATAGCAGTGTAGATATTTCCATGTTTATAGAGATGGCTGTGTAGATATTTCCATGTGTATAGAGATGGCTGTGTAGATATATCCATGTTTGCACAGACAGTGGTGTAGATATTTCCATGTTTATACAGATGACTGTGTAGTTATTTCCATGTATATACAGATGGCGGTGTAGACATTTCCATGTTTATACAGATAGTGTGGCTATTTCCATGTTTATACAGATAGCGGTGTAGATATTTCCATTTTTATAGAGATGGCTGAGTAGATATTTACATGTTTATACAGATGGCAGTGTTGATATTTCCATGTTTATACAGATACTGGAGTAGATATTACCAGGTTTATACAGATGACTGTGTAGATATTTCCATGTTTATAGAGATGGCTGTGTAGATATTCCCATGTTTATACAGATGGCTGTGGAGATATTTCCATGTTTGTACAGACAGTGGTGTAGATATTTCCATGTTTATACAGATGACTGTGTAGTTATTTCCATATATATACAGATGGCGGTGTAGACATTTCCATGTCCATACAGATAGCGGTGTGGCTATTTCCATGTTTATACAGATAGCGTTGTAGATATTACCATTTTTATAGAGATGGCTGTGTAGATATTTTCATGTTTATACAGATGGCAGTGTAGATATTTCCATGTTTATACAGATAGTGGTGTAGATATTTCCAGGTTTATACAGACGACTGTGTAGGTAATTCCATGTTTATACAGATGGCGGTGTAGATATTTCCATGTTTATAGAGATAGCCATGTAGATATTTCCATGTTTATACAGATAGTGATGTAGACATTTCCATGTTTATAGAGATAGCAGTGTAGATATTTCCATACTTATACAGATAGCGGTGTTCACTATTTCCATGTTTATTCAGATAGCAGTGCAGATATTTCCATGTTTATACAGATAGCGGTTGAGATATTTCCATGTTTATACAGATAGCGGTGGAGATATTTCCATGTTTATAGAGATAGCGGTGTAGATATTTCCATGTTTAGACAGATAGCGGTGTGGCTATTTCCATGTTTATACAGATAGCGGTAAAGATATTTCCATGTTTATACAGATGGCTGTGTGGATATTTCCATGTGTATACAGATGGCAGTGTAGATATTTCCATGTTTAAACAGATGGAGATGTAGATATTTCCATGTTTATAGAGATGGCTGTGTCGATATTTACATGTTTATACAGATGGCAGTGTAGATATTTTCATGTTTATACAGATAGTGGTGTAGGTATTTCCAGGATTATACAGATGGCGGTGAAGATATTTCCATGTTTATAGAGACAGCCATGTAGATATTTCCATGTTTATACAGATAGCGGTGTTGACATTTCCATATTTATAGAGATAGCGGTGTAGATATTTCCATATTTACACAGATAGCGGTGTCACTATTTTCATGTTTATAGAGATAGAGGTGGAGATATTTCCATGTTTATACAGATACCGGTGGAGATATTTCCATGTTTATAGAGATAGCGATGTAGATATTTCCATGTTTATACAGATTGATGTGTGGCTATTTCCATGTTTATACAGATAGCTTTGGAGATATTTCCATGTTTATACAGATGGCGGTGTTGATTTGTCCATGTTTATGCAGATGGCAGTGCAGATATTTCCAGGTTTATACAGATAGCGGTGTGGCTATTTCCATGTTTATACAGATAGCAGTGTAGATATTTCCATGTTTATACAGATGGCAGTGTAGATATTTCCATGTTTGTACAGACAGTAGTGTAGATATTTCCATGTTTTTACAGATGACTTTGTAATTATTTCCATGTATATACAGATGGCGGTGTAGACATTTCCATGTTTATACAGATAGCGGTGTGGCTATTTCCATGTTTATACAGATAGCGTTGTAGATATTACCATTTTTATAGAGATGGCTGTGTTGATATTTACATGTTTATTCAGATAGCAGTGTAGATATTTCCATGTTTATACAGATAGTGGTGTAGATATTTCCAGGTTTATACAGATGACTGTGTAGGTATTTCCATGTTTATCCACATGGCGGTGTAGATATTTCCATGTTTATAGAGATAGCCATGTAGATATTTCCATGTTTATACAGATAGTGGTGTAGACATTTCCATGTTTATAGAGATAGCGGTGTAGATATTTCCATATTTATACAGATAGCGGTGTTCACTATTTCCGTGTTTATACAGATAGCGGTGTAGAGATTTCCATGTTTATACAGATAGCGGTGGAGATATTTCCATGTTTATACAGATAGCGGTGGAGATATTTCCATGTTTATAGAGATAGCGGTGTAGATATTTCCATGTTTATACAGATAGCTGTGTGGCTATTTCCATGTTTATACAGATAGCGGTAAAGATAATTCCATGTTTATAGAGATGGCTGTGTAGACATTTACATATTTATACAGATGGCAGTGTAGATATTTCCATGTTTATACAGATGGCAGTGTGGATATTTCCATGTGTATACAGATGGTAGTGTAGATATTTCCATGTTTATACAGATGGAGATGTAGATATTTCCATGTTTATAGAGATGTCTGTGTAGATATTTCCATGTTTTTACAGATGGCGGTGTAGATATTTCCATGTTTATACAGATAGCGGTGTGGCTATTTCCATGTTTATACAGATAGCGGTGTAGATATTTCCATGTTTATAGAGATGGCTGTGTAGATATTTACATGTTTATACAGATGGCAGTGTAGATATTTTCATGTTTATACAGATAGTGGTGTAGATATTTCCAGGATTATACAGATGTCGGAGAAGATATTTCCATGTTTAAAAAGACAGCCATGTAGATATTTCCATGTTTATACAGATAGCGGTGTAGACATTTCCATGGTTATAGACATAGCGGTGTAGATATTTCCATATTTATACAGATAACGGTGTCACTATTTCCATGTTTATACAGATAGCGGTGGAGATATTACCATGTTTATACAGATAGCGGTGGAGATATTTCCATGTTTATAGAGATAGCGGTGTAGACATTTCCATGTTTATACAGATAGCTGTGTGGCTATTTCCATGTTTATACAGATAGCGTTGGAGATATATCCATGTTTATACAGATAGCGTTGGAGATATTTCCATGTTTATACAGATAGCGGTGGAGGTATTTCCATGTTTATAGAGATAGCAGTGTATATATTTCCATGTTTATACAGATAGCTTTGTGGCTATTTCCATGTTTATACAGATAGCGGTGTAGATATTTCCATGTCTATAGAAATGGCTGTGTAGATATTTACATATATATACAGATGGCAGTGTAGATATTTCCATATTTAGACAGATAATGGTGTAGATATTTCCATGTTTATACAGATTTCGGTGTAGGTATTTCCATGTTTATAGAGATAGCGGTGTAGATATTTCCATGTTTATACAGATGGCTGTGTAGATATTTCCATGTGTATACAGATGGTAGTGTAGATATTTCCATGTTTATACAGATGGAGTTGTAGATATTTCCATATTTATACAGATGACTGTGTAGATATTTCCATGTTTTTACAGATGGCGGTGTAGATATTTCCATGTTTATACAGATAGCGGTGTAGATATTACCAGGTGTATACAGATGACTTTGTAGTTATTTCCATGTTTATAGAGATGGCGGTGAAGATATTTCCATGTTTATAGAGACAGCCTTGTAGATATTTCCATGTTTATACAGATAGCGGTGTAGACATTTCCATATTTATAGAGATAGCGGTGTAGATATTTCCTTATTTATACAGATAGCGGTGTCACTATTTCCATGTTGATACAGATACCGGAGGAGATATTTCCATGTTTATACAGATAGCGGTGTACATATTTCCATGTTTATAGAGATAGCGGTGTAGATATTTCCTTGTTTATACAGATAGCTGTGTGGGTATTTCCATGTTTATGCAGATAGCGTTGGAGATATTTCCGTGTTTATACAGATGGCGGTGTAGATATTTCCATGTTTTTGCAGATGGCGGTGCAGATATTTCCATGATTATACAGATAGCGGTGTACATATTTCCATATTTATACAGATGACTGTGTAGTTATTTCCATTTTTACACAGATGGCGGTGAAGATATTTCCATGTTTATACAGATAGCGGTCGAGGTATTTCCATGTTTATACAGATGTCTGTGTAGATATTTTCATATTTTTACACATGTCGGTGTAGATATTTCAATGTTTATACAGATAGCGTTGTGGCTATTTCCATGTTTATACAGATAGCAGTGTAGATATTTCCATGTTTATAGAGATGGCTGTGTAGTTATTTCCATGTTTATACAGATGGCAGTGTAGATATTTCCATGTTTGTACAGACAGTGGTGTAGTTATTTCCATGTTTATACAGATGACCGTGTAGATATTTCCATGTTTATACAGATGGCGGTGTAGACATTTCCATGTTTATACAGATAGCGGTGTGGATATTTCCATGTTTATACAGATAGCGGTGCAGATATTTCCATGTTAATAGAGATGGCTGTGTAGATATTTACATGTTTTTACAGATGGCAGTGTAGTTATTTCCATGTTTATACAGATACTCGTGTAGATATTTCCAGGTTTATACAGATGACTGTGAAGTTATTTCCATGTTTATAAAGATGGCGGTGAAGATATTTCCATGTTTATAGAGACAGCCATGTAGATATTTCCATGTTTACACCGATAGCGGTGTAGACATTTCCATGTTTATAGAGATAGCGGTGTAGATATTTCCATATTTATACAGATAGCGGTGTCACTATTTCCATGTTTATACAGATAACGGTGGAGATATTTCCATGTTTATACAGATAGCGGTGGAGATGTTTCCATGTTTATAGAGATAGCAGTGTAGATATTTCCATGTTTATACAGATATCTGTGTGGCTATTTCCATGTTTATACAGATAGCGTTGGAGATATTTCCATGTTTATACAGATTGCGGTGGAGATCTTTCCATGTTTATAGTGATAGCAGTGTATATATTTCCATGTTTACAGATAGCTGTGTGGCTATTTCCATGATTATACAGATAGCGGTGTAGATCTTTCCATGTTTGTAGAGATGGCAGTGTAGATATTTACATGTTTATACAGATGGCAGTGTAGATATTTTCATGTTTATACATATAGTGATGTAGATATATCCAGGTCTATGCAGATGACTGTGTAGTTATTTCCATGTTTATACAGATGGCGGTGAAGATATTTCCATGTTTATAGAGACAGCCATGTAGATATTTCCATGTTTATACAGATAGCGGTGTAGACATTTCCATGTTTATAGAGATAGCGGTGTAGTTATTTCCTTATGTATACAGATAGCGGTGTCACTATTTCCATGTTTATGCAGATAGCAGTGGAGATATTTCCATGTTTATACAGATAGCGGTGGAGATATTTCCATTTTTATAGAGATAGTGGTGTAGATATTTCCATGTTTATACAGATAGCTGTGTGGCTATTTCCATGTTTATATAGATAGCGTTGGAGATATTTCCATGTTTATACATATGTCGGTGTAGTTATTTCCATGTTTATGCAGATGGCGGTGCAGATATTTCCATGTTTATACAGATAGCGGTGTACATATTTCCATATTTATACAGATGACTGTGTAGTTATTTCCATTTTTATACAGATGGCGGTGTAGATATTTCCATGTTTACACAGATAGCGGTGTGGCTATTTCCATGTTTATACAGACAGCAGTGTAGATATTTCCATGTTTATAGTGATGGCTGTGTAGATATTTCCATGTTTATACAGATGGCAGTGTAGATATTTCCATGTTTGTACAGACAGTGGTGTAGATATTTCCATGTTTATACAGATGACGGTTTAGGTATTTCCATGTTTATACTGATGGCGGTGTAGATATTTCCATGTTTATAGAGATGGTTGTGTAGATATTTACATGTTTATACAGATGGCAGTGTAGATATTTCCATGTTTATACAGATAGTGGTGTAGATATTTCCAAGTTTATACAGATGACTGTGTAGGTATTTCCATGTTTATACAGATGGCGGTGTAGATATTTCCATGTTTATAGAGACAGCCATGTAGATATTTCAATGTTTATACAGATAGCGGTGTAGATATTTCCATGTTTATAGAGATAGCGGTGTAGATATTTCCATATTTATACAGATAGCGGTGTCACTATTTCCATGTTTATACAGATAGCGGTGTAGATATTTCCAAGTTTATACAGATAGCGGTGGAGATATATCCATGTTTAAACAGATAGCGGTGCAGATATTTCCATGTTTATAGAGACAGCCATGTAGATATTTCCATGTTTACACCGATAGCGGTGTAGACATTTCCATGTTTACAGAGATAGCGGTGTAGATATTTCCATATTTATACAGATAGCGGTGTCACTTTTTCCATGTTTATACAGATAACGGTGGAGATATTTCCATGTTTATACAGATAGCGGTGGAGATGTTTCCATGTTTATAGAGATAGCAGTGTAGATATTTCCATGTTTATACAGATATCTGTGTGGCTATTTCCATGTTTATACAGATAGCGTTGGAGATATTTCCATGTGTATACAGATAGCGGTGGAGATCTTTCCATGTTTATAGTGATAGCAGTGTATATATTCCCATGTTTACAGATAGCTGTGTGGCTATTTCCATGATTATACAGATAGCGGTGTAGATATTTCCATGTTTATAGAGATGGCAGTGTAGATATTTACATGTTTATACAGATGGCAGTGTAGATATTTTCATGTTTATACATATAGTGATGTAGATATATCCAGGTCTATGCAGATGACTGTGTAGTTATTTCCATGTTTATACAGATGGCGGTGAAGATATTTCCATGTTTATAGAGACAGCCATGTAGATATTTCCATGTTTATACAGATAGCGGTGTAGACATTTCCATGTTTATACAGATAGCGGTGTAGTTATTTCCTTATGTATACAGATAGCGGTGTCACTATTTCCATGTTTATGCAGATAGCGGTGGAGATATTTCCATGTTTATACAGATAGCGGTGGAGATATTTCCATTTTTATAGAGATAGTGGTGTAGATATTTCCATGTTTATACAGATAGCTGTGTGGCTATTTCCATGTTTATATAGATAGCGTAGGAGATATTTCCATGTTTATACATATGGCGGTGTAGATATTTCCATGTTTATACAGATAGCGGTGTCACTATTTCCATGTTTATACAGATAGCGGTGTCACTATTTCCATGTTTATACAGATAGCGGTGGAGATATTTCCATGTTTATAGAGATAGCGGTGTAGATATTTCCATGTTTATATAGATAGCGGTGTGGCTATTTCCATGTTTATACAGATAGCAGTGTAGATATTTCCATGTTTATAGAGATGGCTGTGTAGATATTTACATATTTATACAGATGGCAGTGCAGTTATTTCCATGTTTAGACAGATAATGGTGTAGATATTTCCATGTTTACACAGATTGCGGTGTAGGTATTTCCATGTTTATAGAGATAGCGGTGTAGACATTTCCATGTTGCTACAGATGGCTGTGTGGATATTTCCATGTGTATACAGATGACAGTGTAGGTATTTCCATGTTTATACAGATGGAGGTGTAGATATTTCCATGTTTATACAGATTGCGGTGTAGGTATTTCCATGTGTATAGAGATGGCAGTATAGATATTTCCATGTTTATACAGATGGAGGTGTAGGTATTTCCATGTTTATATAGATGACTGTGTAGATATTTCCATGTTTTTACAGATGGCGGTGTAGATATTTCCATGTTTATACAGATAGCGGTGTGGCTATTTCCATGTTTATACAGATAGCGGTGGAGATATTTCCATGTTTATAGAGATAGCGGTGTAGATATTTCCATGTTTATACAGATAGGTGTGTGGCTATTTCCATGTTTATACAGATAGCGTTGGAGATATTTCCATGTTTATACAGATAGCGGTGGAGATATTTCCATGTTTATACAGATAGCAGTGGAGATATTTCCATGTTTATAGAGATAGAAGTGTGTATATTTCCATGTTTATACAGATATCTGTGTGGCTATTTCCATGTTTATACAGATAGTGGTGTAGATATTTCCATGTTTATAGAGATGGCTGTGTAGATATTTACATATTTATACAGATGGCAGTGTAGATATTTCCATGTTTAGACAGATAATGGTGTAGATATTTCCATGTTTATACAGATTGCGGTGTAGGTATTTCCATGTTTATACTGATAGCGGTATAGATATTTCCATGTTTATACAGATGGCTGTGTAGATATTTCCACGTGTATACAGATGGCAGTGTAGATATTTCAATGTTTATACAGATGGAGGTGTAGATATATCCATGTTTATACAGATGACTGTGTAGATATTTCCATGTTTTTACAGATTGCGGTGTAGATATTTCCATGTTTATACAGATAGCGGTGTGGCTATTTCCATGTTTTTACAGATAGCTGTGGAGCTATTTCCATGTTCATAGAGATGGCTGTGTAGATATTTACATGTTTTTGCAGATGGCGGTGTAGATATTTTCATGTTTATATATATAGTGGTGTAGATATTTCCAGGTTTATACAGATAGCGGTGGAGATATTTCCATGTTTATACAGATAGCGGTGGAGATATTTCCATGTTTATAGAGATAGCGGTATAGATATTTCCATGTTTATACAGATAGCGGTGTGGTTATTTCCATGTTTATACAGATAGCGGTGTAGATATTTCCATGTTTATAGAGATGGCTGTGTATATATTTACATATTTATACAGAAGGCAGTGTAGTTATTTCCATGTTTAGACAGATAATGGTGTAGATATTTCCATGTTTATACAGATTGCGGTGTAGGTATTTCCATGTTTATAGAGATAGCGGTGTAGACATTTCCATGTTTCTTCAGATGGCTGTGTGGATATTTCCATGTGTATACAGATGGCAGTGTAGATATTTCTATGTATATACAGATGGAGGTGTAGATATTTCCATGTTTATACAGATTGCGGTGTAGGTATTTCCATGTGTATACAGATGCCAGTATAGATATTTCCATGTTTATACAGATGGAGGTGTAGATATTTCCATGTTTATACAGATGTCTGTGTAGATATTTCCATGTTTTTACAGATGGCGGTGTAGATATTTCCATGTTTATACAGATAGCGGTGTGGCTATTTCCATGTTTATAGAGATAGCAGTGGAGAAATTTCTATGTTTACAGAGATAGCGATGTAGATATTTCCATGTTTATTCAGATAGCTGTGTGGCTATTTCCATGTTTATACAGATAGCGTTGGAGATATTTCCATTTTTATACAGATAGCGGTGGAGATATTTCCATGTTTATACAGATATCGGTGGAGATAATTCCATGTTTATAGAGATAGCAGTGTGTATATTTCCATGTTTATAGAGATATCTGTGTGGCTATTTCCATGTTTATACAGATAGCGGTGTAGATATTTCAAGGTTTATACAGATGAGTGTGTAGATATTTACATATTTATACAGATGGCAGTGTAGATATTTCCATGTTTACAAAGATAATGGTGTAGATATTTCCATCTTTATACAGATTGCAGTGTAGGTATTTCCATGTTTATACAGATAGCGGTGTAGATATTTCCATGTTTATACAGATGGCTGTGTAGATATTTCCATGTTTATACAGATGGAGGTGTAGATATTTCCTAGTTATACAGATGACTGTGTAGATATTTCCATGTTTTTAAGATGGCGGTGTAGATATTTCCATGTTTATACAGATAACGGTGTGGCTATTTCCATGTTTATACAGATAGCGGTGGAGATATTTCCATGTTTATAGAGATGGCTGTGTAGATATTTACATGTTTATACAGATGGCAGTTTAGTTATTTCCATGTTTATACAGATAGTGGTGTAGATATTTCCAGGTTTATACAGATGACAGTGTTGTTATTTCCATGTTTATACAGATGGTGGTGAAGATATTTCCATGTTCATAGAGACAGCCATGTAGATATTTCCATGTTTATACCGATAGTGGTGTAGACATTTCCATGTTTATAGAGATAGCGGTGTAGACAATTCCTTAATTTTACAGATGGAGGTGTCACTATTTCAATGTTTATACAGATAGCGATGTAGATATTTCCATGTTTATAGAGCTGGGTGTGTAGATATTTACATGTTTATACTGATGGCAGTGTAGATATTTCCATGTTTATACAGATAGTAGTGTAGATATTTCCAAGTTTATACAGATGACTGTGTAGGTATTTCCAAGTTTATACAGATGGCGGTGTAGATATTTCCATGTTTATTGAGATAGCCATGTAGATATTTCCATGTTTATACAGATAGCGGTGTAGACATTTTCATGTTTATAGAGATAGCGGTGTAGATATTTCCATATTTATACAGATAGCGGTGTCACTATTTCCATGTTTATACTGATAGCGGTGGAGATATTTCCATTTTAATACAGATAGTGGTGGAGATATTTCAATGTTTATACAGATAGCGGTGTAGATATTTCCATGTTTATACAGATAGCTGTGTGGCTATTTCCATGTTTATACAGATAGCGGTGTAGATATTTCCATGTTTATAGAGATGGCTGTGTAGATATTTACATATTTATACAGATGGCAGTGTAGATATTTCCATGTTTAGACAGACAATGTTGTAGATATTTCCATGTTTATACAGATTGCGGTGTAGGTATTTCCATGTTTCTAGAGATAGCGGTGTACATATTTCCATGTTTATACAGATGGCAGTGTAGATATTTTCATGTTTATACAGATAGTTGTGTAGATATTTCCAGGTTTATACAAATGACTGTGTAGTTATTTCCATGTTTATACAGATGGCGGTGAAGATATTTCCATGTTTATAGAGACAGCCATGTAGATATTTCCATGTTTATACAGATAGTGGTGTAGACATTTCCATGTTTATAGAGATAGTGGTGTAGATATTTCCATATTTATACAGATAGTGGTGTCACTATTTCCATGTTTATACAGATAGCGGTGGAGATATTTCCATGTTTATACAGATAGCGGTGGAGGTATTTCCATGTTTATAGAGATAGCGGTGTAGATATTTCCATGTTTATACAGATAGCTGTGTGGCTATTTCCATGTTTATACAGATAGCTCTGGAGATATTTCCATGTTTATACAGATGGCGGTGTAGATATTTTCATGTTTATACAGATAGTGGTGTAGATATTTCCAGGTTTATACAAATGACTGTGTAGTTATTTCCATGTTTATACAGATGGCGGTGAAGATATTTCCATGTTTATAGAGACAGCCATGTAGATATTTCCATGTTTATACAGATAGTGGTGTAGACATTTCCATGTTTATAGAGATAGCGGTGTAGATATTTCCATATTTATACAGATAGTGGTGTCACTATTTCCATGTTTATACAGATAGCGTTGTAGACATTTCCATGTTTATAGAGATAGCGGTGTAGATATTTCCATATTTATACAGATAGCGGTGTCACTATTTCCATGTTTATACAGATAGAGGGGGAGATAATTCCATGTTTATACAGATAGCGGTGGAGATATTTCCATGTTTATAGAGATAGCGATGTAGATATTTCCATGTTTATACAGATAGCTGTGTGGCTATTTCCATGTTTATACAGATAGCTTTGGAGATATTTCCATGTTTATACAGATGGCGGTGTAGATATTTCCATGTTTATGCAGATGGCGGTGCAGATATTTCCATGTTTATACATATAGCGGTGTACATATTTCCACATTTATACAGAGGACTGTGTATTTATTTCCATTTTTATACAGATGGCGGTGTAGATATTTCCATGTTTATACAGATAGCGGTGGAGATATTTCCATGTTTATACAGATGACTGTGTAGATATTTCCATGTTTATACAGATAGCGGTGGAGATATTTCCATGTTTATAGAGATAGCAGTGTATATATTTCCATGTTTATACAGATATCTGTGTGGCTATTTCCATGTTTATACAGATAGCGGTGTAGATATTTCCATGTTTATAGAGATGGCTCTGTAGATATTTACATATTTATACAGATGGCAGTGCAGATATTTCCATGTTTAGACAGATAATGGTGTAGATATTTCCATGTTTATACAGATTCCGGTGTAAGTACTTCCATGTTTATACAGATAGCGGTGTAGATATTTCCATGTTTATAGAGATGGCTGTGTAGATATTTCCACGTGTATACAGATGTCAGTGTAGATATTTCCATGTTAATACAGATGGAGGTGTAGATATTTCCATGTTTATATTGATGACTGTGTAGATATTTCCATGTTTTTACAGATGGCGGTGTAGATATTTCCATGTTTATACAGATAGCGCTGTGGTTTTTTCCATGTTTTTACAGATAGCTGTGGAGATATTTCCATGTTTATAGAGATGGCTGTGTAGATATTTACATGTTTATACAGATGGCAGTGTAGATATTTTCATGTTTATATAGATAGTGGTGTAGATATTTCCAGGTTTATACAGATGACTGGGTAGTTATTTCCATGTTTATACAGATGGCGGTGAAGATATTTCCATGTTTATAGAGAGCCATGTAGATATTTCCATGTTTATACAGATAGCGGTGTAGAAATTTCCATGTTTATAGAGATAGCGGTGTAGATATTTCCATATTTATACAGATAGCGGTGTCACTATTTCCATGTTTATACAGATAGAGGTGGAGATATTTCCATGTTTATACAGATAGCGGTGGAGATATTTCCATGTTTATAGAGATAGCGATGTAGATATTTCCATGTTTATACAGATTGATGTGTGGCTATTTCCATGTTTATACAGATAGCTTTGCACATATTTCCATGTTTATACAGATGGCGGTGTAGATATTTCCATGTTTATGCAGATGGCGGTGCAGATATTTCCATGTTTATACAGATAGCGGTGTACATATTTCCATATTTATACAGATGACTGTGTAGTTATTTCCATTTTTATACAGATGGCGGTGTAGATATTTCCATGTTTATACAGATAGCGGTGTGGCTATTTCCATGTATATACAGACAGCAGTGTAGATATTTCCATGTTTATAGTGATGGCTGTGTAGATATTTACATGTTTATACAGATGGCGGTGTAGTTATTTCCATGTTTTTACACATAACGGTGGAGATATTTCCATGTTTATACAGATGACTGTGTAGATATTTCCATGTTTATACAGATAGCGGTGGTGATATTTCCATGTGTATAGAGATAGCGGTGTAGATATTTCCATGTTTATACAGATAGCGGTGTAGATATTTCCATGTTTATAGAGATGGCTGTGTATATATTTACATATTTATACAGATGGCAGTGTAGATATTTCCATGTTTAGACAGATAATGGTGTAGATATTTCCATGTTTATACAGATTGCGGTGTAGGTATTTCCATGTTTATAGAGATAGCGGTGTAGATATTTCCATGTTTATACAGATGGCTGTGTGGATATTTCCATGTGTATACAGATGGCAGTGTAGATATTTCCATGTTTATACAGATGGAGGTGTAGATATTTCCATCTGTATACAGATGACTGTGTAGATATTTCCATGTTTTTACAGATGGCGGTGTAGATATTTCCATGTTTATACAGATAGTGGTGTGGCTATTTCCATGTTCATACAGATAGCGGTGTAGATATTTCCAGGTTTATACAGATGACTGTGTAGTTATTTCCATGTTTATACAGATGGCGGTGAAGATATTTACAAGTTTATAGAGACAGCCATGTAGATGTTTCCATGTTTATACCGATAGTGGTGTGGACATTTCCATGTTTATAGAGATAGTGGTGTAGATAATTCCTTAATTATACAGATGGAGGTGTCACTATTTCAATGTTTATACAGATAGCGATGTAGATATTTCCATGTTTATAGAGCTGGGTGTGTAGATATTTACATGTTTATACTGATGGCAGTGTAGATATTTCCATGTTTATACAGATAGTGGTGTAGATATTTCCAAGTTTATACAGATGACTGTGTAGGTATTTCCAAGTTTATACAGATGGCGGTGTAGATATTTCCATGTTTATTGAGATAGCCATGTAGATATTTCCATGTTTATACAGATAGCGGTGTAGACATTTCCATGTTTATAGAGATAGCAGTGTAGATATTTCCATATTTATACAGATAGCGGTGTCACTATTTCCATGTTTATACTGATAGCGGTGGAGATATTTCCATTTTAATACAGATAGTGGTGGAGATATTTCCATGTTTATACAGATAGCGGTGTAGATATTTCCATGTTTATACAGATAGCTGTGTGGCTATTTCCATGTTTATACAGATAGCGGTGTAGATATTTCCATGTTTATAGAGATGGCTGTGTAGATATTTACATATTTATACAGATGGCAGTGTAGATATTTCTATGTTTAGACAGACAATGTTGTAGATATTTCCATGTTTATACAGATTGCGGTGTAGGTATTTCCATGTTTCTAGAGATAGCGGTGTACATATTTCCATGTTTATACAGATGGCAGTGTAGATATTTTCATGTTTATACAGATAGTGGTGTAGATATTTCCAGGTTTATACAAATGACTGTGTAGTTATTTCCGTGTTTATACAGATGGCGGTGAATATATTTCCATGTTTATAGAGACAGCCATTTAGATATTTCCATGTTTATACAGATAGTGGTGTAGACATTTCCATGTTTATAGAGATAGCGGTGTAGATATTTCCATATTTATACAGATAGTGGTGTCACTATTTCCATGTTTATACAGATAGCGGTGGAGATATTTCCATGTTTATACAGATAGCGGTGGAGGTATTTCCATGTTTATAGAGATAGCGGTGTAGATATTTCCATGTTTATACAGATAGCTGTGTGGCTATTTCCATGTTTATACAGATAGCTCTGGAGATATTTCCATGTTTATACAGATGGCGGTGTAGATATTTTCATGTTTATACAGATAGTGGTGTAGATATTTCCAGGTTTATAGAAATGACTGTGTAGTTATTTCCATGTTTATACAGATGGCGGTGAAGATATTTCCATGTTTATAGAGACAGCCATGTAGATATTTCCATGTTTATACAGATAGTGGTGTAGACATTTCCATGTTTATAGAGATAGCGGTGTAGATATTTCCATATTTATACAGATAGTGGTGTCACTATTTCCATGTTTATACAGATAGCGTTGTAGATATTTCCATGTTTATAGAGATAGCGGTGTAGATATTTCCATATTTATACAGATAGCGGTGTCACTATTTCCATGTTTATACAGATAGAGGTGGAGATAATTCCATGTTTATACAGATAGCGGTGGAGATATTTCCATGTTTATAGAGATAGCGATGTAGATATTTCCATGTTTATACAGATAGCTGTGGGGCTATTTCCATGTTTATACAGATAGCTTTGGAGATATTTCCATGTTTATATAGATGGCGGTGTAGATATTTCCATGTTTATGCAGATGGCGGTGCAGATATTTCCATGTTTATACATATAGCGGTGTACATATTTCCATATTTATACAGAGGACTGTGTATTTATTTCCAATTTTATACAGATGGCGGTGTAGATATTTCCATGTTTATACAGATAGCGGTGGAGATATTTCCATGTTTATACAGATGACTGTGTAGATATTTCCATGTTTATACAGATAGCTGTGTGGCTATTTCCATGTTTATACAGATAGCGGTGTAGATATTTCCATGTTTATAGAGATGGCTGTGTAGATATTTACATATTTATACAGATGGCAGTGTAGATATTTCTATGTTTAGACAGACAATGTTGTAGATATTTCCATGTTTATACAGATTGCGGTGTAGGTATTTCCATGTTTCTAGAGATAGCGGTGTACATATTTCCATGTTTATACAGATGGCAGTGTAGATATTTTCATGTTTATACAGATAGTGGTGTAGATATTTCCAGGTTTATACAAATGACTGTGTAGTTATTTCCGTGTTTATACAGATGGCGGTGAATATATTTCCATGTTTATAGAGACAGCCATTTAGATATTTCCATGTTTATACAGATAGTGGTGTAGACATTTCCATGTTTATAGAGATAGCGGTGTAGATATTTCCATATTTATACAGATAGTGGTGTCACTATTTCCATGTTTATACAGATAGCGGTGGAGATATTTCCATGTTTATACAGATAGCGGTGGAGGTATTTCCATGTTTATAGAGATAGCGGTGTAGATATTTCCATGTTTATACAGATAGCTGTGTGGCTATTTCCATGTTTATACAGATAGCTCTGGAGATATTTCCATGTTTATACAGATGGCGGTGTAGATATTTTCATGTTTATACAGATAGTGGTGTAGATATTTCCAGGTTTATACAAATGACTGTGTAGTTATTTCCATGTTTATACAGATGGCAGTGAAGATATTTCCATGTTTATAGAGACAGCCATGTAGATATTTCCATGTTTATACAGATAGTGGTGTAGACATTTCCATGTTTATAGAGATAGCGGTGTAGATATTTCCATATTTATACAGATAGTGGTGTCACTATTTCCATGTTTATACAGATAGCGTTGTAGATATTTCCATGTTTATAGAGATAGCGGTGTAGATATTTCCATATTTATACAGATAGCGGTGTTACTATTTCCATGTTTATACAGATAGAGGGGGAGATAATTCCATGTTTATACAGATAGCGGTGGAGATATTTCCAGGTTTATACAGATGACAGTGTTGTTATTTCCATGTTTATACAGATGGTGGTGAAGATATTTCCATGTTCACAGAGACAGCCATGTAGATATTTCCATGTTTATACCGATAGTGGTGTAGACATTTCCATGTTTATAGAGATAGCGGTGTAGACAATTCCTTAATTTTACAGATGGAGGTGTCACTATTTCAATGTTTATACAGATAGCGATGTAGATATTTCCATGTTTATAGAGCTGGGTGTGTAGATATTTACATGTTTATACTGATGGCAGTGTAGATATTTCCATGTTTATACAGATAGTGGTGTAGATATTTCCAAGTTTATACAGATGACTGTGTAGGTATTTCCAAGTTTATACAGATGGCGGTGTAGATATTTCCATGTTTATTGAGATAGCCATGTAGATATTTCCATGTTTATACAGATAGCGGTGTAGACATTTCCATGTTTATAGAGATAGCGGTGTAGATATTTCCATATTTATACAGATAGCGGTGTCACTATTTCCATGTTTATACTGATAGCGGTGGAGATATTTCCATTTTAATACAGATAGTGGTGGAGATATTTCAATGTTTATACAGATAGCGGTGTAGATATTTCCATGTTTATACAGATAGCTGTGTGGCTATTTCCATGTTTATACAGATACCGGTGTAGATATTTCCATGTTTATAGAGATGGCTGTGTAGATATTTACATATTTATACAGATGGCAGTGTAGATATTTCCATGTTTAGACAGACAATGTTGTAGATATTTCCATGTTTATACAGATTGCGGTGTAGGTATTTCCATGTTTCTAGAGATAGCGGTGTACATATTTCCATGTTTATACAGATGGCAGTGTAGATATTTTCATGTTTATACAGATAGTGGTGTAGATATTTCCAGGTTTATACAAATGACTGTGTAGTTATTTCCATGTTTATACAGATGGCGGTGAAGATATTTCCATGTTTATAGAGACAGCCATGTAGATATTTCCATGTTTATACAGATAGTGGTGTAGACATTTCCATGTTTATAGAGATAGTGGTGTAGATATTTCCATATTTATACAGATAGTGGTGTCACTATTTCCATGTTTATACAGATAGCGGTGGAGATATTTCCATGTTTATACAGATAGCGGTGGAGGTATTTCCATGTTTATAGAGATAGCGGTGTAGATATTTCCATGTTTATACAGATAGCTGTGTGGCTATTTCCATGTTTATACAGATAGCTCTGGAGATATTTCCATGTTTATACAGATGGCGGTGTAGATATTTTCATGTTTATACAGATAGTGGTGTAGATATTTCCAGGTTTATACAAATGACTGTGTAGTTATTTCCATGTTTATACAGATGGCGGTGAAGATATTTCCATGTTTATAGAGACAGCCATGTAGATATTTCCATGTTTATACAGATAGTGGTGTAGACATTTCCATGTTTATAGAGATAGCGGTGTAGATATTTCCATATTTATACAGATAGTGGTGTCACTATTTCCATGTTTATACAGATAGCGTTGTAGACATTTCCATGTTTATAGAGATAGCGGTGTAGATATTTCCATATTTATACAGATAGCGGTGTCACTATTTCCATGTTTATACAGATAGAGGGGGAGATAATTCCATGTTTATACAGATAGCGGTGGAGATATTTCCATGTTTATAGAGATAGCGATGTAGATATTTCCATGTTTATACAGATAGCTGTGTGGCTATTTCCATGTTTATACAGATAGCTTTGGAGATATTTCCATGTTTATACAGATGGCGGTGTAGATATTTCCATGTTTATGCAGATGGCGGTGCAGATATTTCCATGTTTATACATATAGCGGTGTACATATTTCCACATTTATACAGAGGACTGTGTATTTATTTCCATTTTTATACAGATGGCGGTGTAGATATTTCCATGTTTATACAGATAGCGGTGGAGATATTTCCATGTTTATACAGATGACTGTGTAGATATTTCCATGTTTATACAGATAGCGGTGGAGATATTTCCATGTTTATAGAGATAGCAGTGTATATATTTCCATGTTTATACAGATATCTGTGTGGCTATTTCCATGTTTATACAGATAGCGGTGTAGATATTTCCATGTTTATAGAGATGGCTCTGTAGATATTTACATATTTATACAGATGGCAGTGCAGATATTTCCATGTTTAGACAGATAATGGTGTAGATATTTCCATGTTTATACAGATTCCGGTGTAAGTACTTCCATGTTTATACAGATAGCGGTGTAGATATTTCCATGTTTATAGAGATGGCTGTGTAGATATTTCCACGTGTATACAGATGTCAGTGTAGATATTTCCATGTTAATACAGATGGAGGTGTAGATATTTCCATGTTTATATTGATGACTGTGTAGATATTTCCATGTTTTTACAGATGGCGGTGTAGATATTTCCATGTTTATACAGATAGCGCTGTGGTTTTTTCCATGTTTTTACAGATAGCTGTGGAGATATTTCCATGTTTATAGAGATGGCTGTGTAGATATTTACATGTTTATACAGATGGCAGTGTAGATATTTTCATGTTTATATAGATAGTGGTGTAGATATTTCCAGGTTTATACAGATGACTGGGTAGTTATTTCCATGTTTATACAGATGGCGGTGAAGATATTTCCATGTTTATAGAGAGCCATGTAGATATTTCCATGTTTATACAGATAGCGGTGTAGAAATTTCCATGTTTATAGAGATAGCGGTGTAGATATTTCCATATTTATACAGATAGCGGTGTCACTATTTCTATGTTTATACAGATAGAGGTGGAGATATTTCCATGTTTATACAGATAGCGGTGGAGATATTTCCATGTTTATAGAGATAGCGATGTAGATATTTCCATGTTTATACAGATTGATGTGTGGCTATTTCCATGTTTATACAGATAGCTTTGCACATATTTCCATGTTTATACAGATGGCGGTGTAGATATTTCCATGTTTATGCAGATGGCGGTGCAGATATTTCCATGTTTATACAGATAGCGGTGTACATATTTCCATATTTATACAGATGACTGTGTAGTTATTTCCATTTTTATACAGATGGCGGTGTAGATATTTCCATGTTTATACAGATAGCGGTGTGGCTATTTCCATGTATATACAGACAGCAGTGTAGATATTTCCATGTTTATAGTGATGGCTGTGTAGATATTTACATGTTTATACAGATGGCGGTGTAGTTATTTCCATGTTTATACACATAACGGTGGAGATATTTCCATGTTTATACAGATGACTGTGTAGATATTTCCATGTTTATACAGATAGCGGTGGTGATATTTCCATGTGTATAGAGATAGCGGTGTAGATATTTCCATGTTTATACAGATAGCGGTGTAGATATTTCCATGTTTATAGAGATGGCTGTGTATATATTTACATATTTATACAGATGGCAGTGTAGATATTTCCATGTTTAGACAGATAATGGTGTAGATATTTCCATGTTTATACAGATTGCGGTGTAGGTATTTCCATGTTTATAGAGATAGCGGTGTAGATATTTCCATGTTTATACAGATGGCTGTGTGGATATTTCCATGTGTATACAGATGGCAGTGTAGATATTTCCATGTTTATACAGATGGAGGTGTAGATATTTCCATCTGTATACAGATGACTGTGTAGATATTTCCATGTTTTTACAGATGGCGGTGTAGATATTTCCATGTTTATACAGATAGTGGTGTGGCTATTTCCATGTTCATACAGATAGCGGTGTAGATATTTCCAGGTTTATACAGATGACTGTGTAGTTATTTCCATGTTTATACAGATGGCGGTGAAGATATTTACAAGTTTATAGAGACAGCCATGTAGATGTTTCCATGTTTATACCGATAGTGGTGTGGACATTTCCATGTTTATAGAGACAGTGGTGTAGATAATTCCTTAATTATACAGATGGAGGTGTCACTATTTCAATGTTTATACAGATAGCGATGTAGATATTTCCATGTTTATAGAGCTGGGTGTGTAGATATTTACATGTTTATACTGATGGCAGTGTAGATATTTCCATGTTTATACAGATAGTGGTGTAGATATTTCCAAGTTTATACAGATGACTGTGTAGGTATTTCCAAGTTTATACAGATGGCGGTGTAGATATTTCCATGTTTATTGAGATAGCCATGTAGATATTTCCATGTTTATACAGATAGCGGTGTAGACATTTCCATGTTTATAGAGATAGCAGTGTAGATATTTCCATATTTATACAGATAGCGGTGTCACTATTTCCATGTTTATACTGATAGCGGTGGAGATATTTCCATTTTAATACAGATAGTGGTGGAGATATTTCCATGTTTATACAGATAGCGGTGTAGATATTTCCATGTTTATACAGATAGCTGTGTGGCTATTTCCATGTTTATACAGATAGCGGTGTAGATATTTCCATGTTTATAGAGATGGCTGTGTAGATATTTACATATTTATACAGATGGCAGTGTAGATATTTCTATGTTTAGACAGACAATGTTGTAGATATTTCCATGTTTATACAGATTGCGGTGTAGGTATTTCCATGTTTCTAGAGATAGCGGTGTACATATTTCCATGTTTATACAGATGGCAGTGTAGATATTTTCATGTTTATACAGATAGTGGTGTAGATATTTCCAGGTTTATACAAATGACTGTGTAGTTATTTCCGTGTTTATACAGATAGCGGTGAATATATTTCCATGTTTATAGAGACAGCCATTTAGATATTTCCATGTTTATACAGATAGTGGTGTAGACATTTCCATGTTTATAGAGATAGCGGTGTAGATATTTCCATATTTATACAGATAGTGGTGTCACTATTTCCATGTTTATACAGATAGCGGTGGAGATATTTCCATGTTTATACAGATAGCGGTGGAGGTATTTCCATGTTTATAGAGATAGCGGTGTAGATATTTCCATGTTTATACAGATAGCTGTGTGGCTATTTCCATGTTTATACAGATAGCTCTGGAGATATTTCCATGTTTATACAGATGGCGGTGTAGATATTTTCATGTTTATACAGATAGTGGTGTAGATATTTCCAGGTTTATAGAAATGACTGTGTAGTTATTTCCATGTTTATACAGATGGCGGTGAAGATATTTCCATGTTTATAGAGACAGCCATGTAGATATTTCCATGTTTATACAGATAGTGGTGTAGACATTTCCATGTTTATAGAGATAGCGGTGTAGATATTTCCATATTTATACAGATAGTGGTGTCACTATTTCCATGTTTATACAGATAGCGTTGTAGATATTTCCATGTTTATAGAGATAGCGGTGTAGATATTTCCATATTTATACAGATAGCGGTGTCACTATTTCCATGTTTATACAGATAGAGGTGGAGATAATTCCATGTTTATACAGATAGCGGTGGAGATATTTCCATGTTTATAGAGATAGCGATGTAGATATTTCCATGTTTATACAGATAGCTGTGGGGCTATTTCCATGTTTATACAGATAGCTTTGGAGATATTTCCATGTTTATATAGATGGCGGTGTAGATATTTCCATGTTTATGCAGATGGCGGTGCAGATATTTCCATGTTTATACATATAGCGGTGTACATATTTCCATATTTATACAGAGGACTGTGTATTTATTTCCATTTTTATACAGATGGCGGTGTAGATATTTCCATGTTTATACAGATAGCGGTGGAGATATTTCCATGTTTATACAGATGACTGTGTAGATATTTCCATGTTTATACAGATAGCTGTGTGGCTATTTCCATGTTTATACAGATAGCGGTGTAGATATTTCCATGTTTATAGAGATGGCTGTGTAGATATTTACATATTTATACAGATGGCAGTGTAGATATTTCTATGTTTAGACAGACAATGTTGTAGATATTTCCATGTTTATACAGATTGCGGTGTAGGTATTTCCATGTTTCTAGAGATAGCGGTGTACATATTTCCATGTTTATACAGATGGCAGTGTAGATATTTTCATGTTTATACAGATAGTGGTGTAGATATTTCCAGGTTTATACAAATGACTGTGTAGTTATTTCCGTGTTTATACAGATGGCGGTGAATATATTTCCATGTTTATAGAGACAGCCATTTAGATATTTCCATGTTTATACAGATAGTGGTGTAGACATTTCCATGTTTATAGAGATAGCGGTGTAGATATTTCCATATTTATACAGATAGTGGTGTCACTATTTCCATGTTTATACAGATAGCGGTGGAGATATTTCCATGTTTATACAGATAGCGGTGGAGGTATTTCCATGTTTATAGAGATAGCGGTGTAGATATTTCCATGTTTATACAGATAGCTGTGTGGCTATTTCCATGTTTATACAGATAGCTCTGGAGATATTTCCATGTTTATACAGATGGCGGTGTAGATATTTTCATGTTTATACAGATAGTGGTGTAGATATTTCCAGGTTTATACAAATGACTGTGTAGTTATTTCCATGTTTATACAGATGGCGGTGAAGATATTTCCATGTTTATAGAGACAGCCATGTAGATATTTCCATGTTTATACAGATAGTGGTGTAGACATTTCCATGTTTATAGAGATAGCTGTGTAGATATTTCCATATTTATACAGATAGTGGTGTCACTATTTCCATGTTTATACAGATAGCGTTGTAGATATTTCCATGTTTATAGAGATAGCGGTGTAGATATTTCCATAATTATACAGATAGCGGTGTCACTATTTCCATGTTTATACAGATAGAGGTGGAGATAATTCCATGTTTATACAGATAGCGGTGGAGATATTTCCATGTTTATAGAGATAGCGATGTAGATATTTCCATGTTTATACAGATAGCTGTGGGGCTATTTCCATGTTTATACAGATAGCTTTGGAGATATTTCCATGTTTATATAGATGGCGGTGTAGATATTTCCATGTTTATGCAGATGGCGGTGCAGATATTTCCATGTTTATACATATAGCGGTGTACATATTTCCATATTTATACAGAGGACTGTGTATTTATTTCCATTTTTATACAGATGGCGGTGTAGATATTTCCATGTTTATACAGATAGCGGTGGAGATATTTCCATGTTTATACAGATGACTGTGTAGATATTTCCATGTTTATACAGATAGCGGTGGAGATATTTCCATGTTTATAGAGATAGCAGTGTATATATTTCCATGTTTATACAGATATCTGTGTGGCTATTTCCATGTTTATACAGATAGCGGTGTAGATATTTCCATGTTTATAGAGATGGCTCTGTAGATATTTACATATTTATACAGATGGCAGTGCAGATATTTCCATGTTTAGACAGATAATGGTGTAGATATTTCCATGTTTATACAGATTCCGGTGTAAGTATTTCCATGTTTATACAGATAGCGGTGTAGATATTTCCATGTTTATACAGATGGCTGTGTAGATATTTCCACGTGTATACAGATGTCAGTGTAGATATTTCCATGTTAATACAGATGGAGGTGTAGATATTTCCATGTTTATATTGATGACTGTGTAGATATTTCCATGTTTTTACAGATGGCGGTGTAGATATTTCCATGTTTATACAGATAGCGCTGTGGTTTTTTCCATGTTTTTACAGATAGCTGTGGAGATATTTCCATGTTTATAGAGATGGCTGTGTAGATATTTACATGTTTATACAGATGGCAGTGTAGATATTTTCATGTTTATATAGATAGTGGTGTAGATATTTCCAGGTTTATACAGATGATTGGGTAGTTATTTCCATGTTTATACAGATGGCGGTGAAGATATTTCCATGTTTATAGAGAGCCATGTAGATATTTCCATGTTTATACAGATAGCGGTGTAGAAATTTCCATGTTTATAGAGATAGCGGTGTAGATATTTCCATATTTATACAGATAGCGGTGTCACTATTTCCATGTTTATACAGATAGAGGTGGAGATATTTCCATGTTTATACAGATAGCGGTGGAGATATTTCCATGTTTATAGAGATAGCGATGTAGATATTTCCATGTTTATACAGATTGATGTGTGGCTATTTCCATGTTTATACAGATAGCTTTGCAGATATTTCCATGTTTATACAGATGGCGGTGTAGATATTTCCATGTTTATGCAGATGGCGGTGCAGATATTTCCATGTTTATACAGATAGCAGTGTACATATTTCCATATTTATACAGATGACTGTGTAGTTATTTCCATTTTTATACAGATGGCGGTGTAGATATTTCCATGTTTATACAGATAGCGGTGTGGCTATTTCCATGTTTATACAGACAGCAGTGTAGATATTTCCATGTTTATAGTGATGGCTGTGTAGATATTTACATGTTTATACAGATGGCGGTGTAGTTATTTCCATGTTTATACACATAGCGGTGGAGATATTTCCATGTTTATACAGATGACTGTGTAGATATTTCCATGTTTATACAGATAGCGGTGGAGATATTTCCATGTGTATAGAGATAGCGGTGTAGATATTTCCATGTTTATACAGATAGCGGTGTAGATATTTCCATGTTTATAGAGATGGCTGTGTATATATTTACATATTTATACAGATGGCAGTGTAGATATTTCCATGTTTAGACAGATAATGGTGTAGATATTTCCATGTTTATACAGATTGCGGTGTAGGTATTTCCATGTTTATAGAGATAGCGGTGTAGATATTTCCATGTTTATACAGATGGCTGTGTGGATATTTCCATGTGTATACAGATGGCAGTGTAGATATTTCCATGTTTATACAGATGGAGGTGTAGATATTTCCATGTGTATACAGATGACTGTGTAGATATTTCCATGTTTTTACAGATGGCGGTGTAGGTATTTCCATGTTTATACAGATAGTGTTGTGGCTATTTCCATGTTCATACAGATAGCGGTGTAGATATTTCCAGGTTTATACAGATGACTGTGTAGTTATTTCCATGTTTATATAGATGGCGGTGAAGATATTTCCAAGTTTATAGAGACAGCCATGTACATGTTTCCATGTTTATACAGATAGCGGTGTAGACATTTCCATGTTTATAGAGATAGCGGTGTAGATATTTCCATATTCATACAGATAGCGGTGTCACTGTTTCCATGTTTATACAGATAGCGGTGGAGATATTTCCATGTTTATACAGATAGCGGTGGAGATATTTCCATGTTTATAGAGATAGAGGTGTAGATATTTCCATGTTTATACAGATAGCGGTGTGGCTATTTCCATGTTTATACAGATAGCGGTGTAGATATTTCCATTTTTACAGAGATGGCTGTGTATATATTTACATATTTATACAGATGGCAGTGTAGTTATTTCCATGTTAAGACAGATAATGGTGTAGATATTTCCATGTTTATACAGATTGCGGTGTAGGTATTTCCATGTTTATAGAGATAGCGGTGTAGACATTTCCATGTTTCTTCAGATGGCTGTGTGGATATTTCCATGTGTATACAGATGGCAGTGTAGATATTTCTATGTTTATACAGATGGAGGTGTAGATATTTCCATGTTTATACAGATTGCGGTGTAGGTATTTCCATGTGTATACAGATGGCAGTATAGATATTTCCATGTTTATACAGATGGAGGTGTAGATATTTCCATGTTTATACAGATGTCTGTGTAGATATTTCCATGTTTTTACAGATGGCGGTGTAGATATTTCCATGTTTATACAGATAGAGGTGTGGCTATTTCCATGTTTATACAGATAGCAGTGGAGATATTTCTATGTTTACAGAGATAGTGATGTAGATATTTCCATGTTTATTCAGATAGCTGTGTGGATATTTCCATGTTTATACAGATAGCGTTGGAGATATTTCCATGTTTATACAGATAGCGGTGGAGATATTTCCATGTTTATACAGATAGCGGTGGAGATAATTCCATGTTTACAGAGATAGCAGTGTGTATATTTCCATGTTTATACAGATATCTGTGTGGCTATTTCCATGTTTATACAGATAGCGGTGTAGATATTTCAAGGTTTATACAGATGAGTGTGTAGATATTTACATATTTATACAGATGGCAGTGTAGATATTTCCATGTTTAGACAGATAATGGTGTAGATATTTCCATGTTTATACAGATTGCGGTGTAGGTATTTCCATGTTTATACAGATAGCGGTGTAGATATTTCCATGTTTATACAGATGGCTGTGTAGATATTTCCATGTTTATACAGATGGAGGTGTAGATATTTCCTAGTTTATACAGATGACTGTGTAGATATTTCCATGTTTTTAAGATGGCGGTGTAGATATTTCCATGTTTATACAGATAACGGTGTGGCTATTTCCATGTTTATACAGATAGCGGTGGAGATATTTCCATGTTTATAGAGATGGCTGTGTAGATATTTACATGTTTATACAGATGGCAGTTTAGTTATTTCCATGTTTATACAGATAGTGGTGTAGATATTTCCAGGTTTATACAGATGACTGTGTTGTTATTTCCATGTTTATACAGATTTTGGTGAAGATATTTCCATGTTCATAGAGACAGCCATGTAGATATTTCCATGTTTATACCGATAGTGGTGTAGACATTTCCAGGTTTATAGAGATAGCGGTGTAGATAATTCCTTAATTATACAGATGGAGGTGTCACTATTTCAATGTTTATACAGATAGCGATGTAGATATTTCCATGTTTATAGAGCTGGGTGTGTAGATATTTACATGTTTATACTGATGGCAGTGTAGATATTTCCAAGTTTATACAGATAGTGGTGTAGATATTTCCAAGTTTATACAGATGACTGTGTAGGTATTTCCAAGTTTATACAGATGGCGGTGTAGATATTTCCATGTTTATTGAGATAGCCATGTAGATATTTACATGTTTATACAGATAGCGGTGTAGACATTTCCATGTTTATAGAGATAGCGGTGTAGATATTTCCATATTTATACAGATAGCGGTGTCACTATTTCCATGTTTATACTGATAGCGGTGGAGATATTTCCATTTTAATACAGATAGTGGTGGAGATATTTCAATGTTTATACAGATAGCGGTGTAGATATTTCCATGTTTATACAGATAGCTGTGTGGCTATTTCCATGTTTATACAGATAGCGGTGTAGATATTTCCATGTTTATAGAGATGGCTGTGTAGATATTTACGTATTTATACAGATGGCAGTGTAGATATTTCCATGTTTAGACAGACAATGTTGTAGATATTTCCATGTTTATACAGATTGCGGTGTAGGTATTTCCATCTTTCTAGAGAGAGCGGTGTACATATTTCCATGTTTATACAGATGGCAGTGTAGATATTTTCATGTTTATACAGTTAGTGGTGTAGATATTTCCAGGTTTATACAAATGACTGTGTAGTTATTTCCATGTTTATACAGATGGCGGTGAAGATATTTCAATGTTTATAGAGACAGCCATGTAGATATTTCCATGTTTATACAGATAGTGGTGTAGACATTTCCATGTTTATAGAGATAGCGGTGTAGATATTTCCATATTTATACAGATAGTGGGGTCACTATTTCCATGTTTATACAGATAGCGGTGGAGATATTTCCATGTTTATACAGATAGCGGTGGAGGTATTTCCATGTTTATAGAGATAGCGGTGTAGATATTTCCATGTTTATACAGATAGCTGTGTGGCTATTTCCATGTTTATACAGATAGCTCTGGAGATATTTCCATGTTTATACAGATGGCGGTGTAGATATTTTCATGTTTATACAGATAGTGGAGTAGATATTTCCAGGTTTATACAAATGACTGTGTAGTTATTTCCATGTTTATACAGATGGCGGTGAAGATATTTCCATGTTTATAGAGACAGCCATGTAGATATTTCCATGTTTATACAGATAGTGGTGTAGACATTTCCATGTTTATAGAGATAGCGGTGTAGATATTTCCATATTTATACAGATAGTGGTGTCTCTATTTCCATGTTTATACAGATAGCGTTGTAGACATTTCCATGTTTATAGAGATAGCGGTGTAGATATTTCCATATTTATACAGATAGCGGTGTCACTATTTCCATATTTATACAGATAGAGGTGGAGATAATTCCATGTTTATACAGATAGCGGTGGAGATATTTCCATGTTTATAGAGATAGCGATGTAGATATTTCCATGTTTATACAGATAGCTGTGTGGCTATTTCCATGTTTATACAGATAGCTTTGGAGATATTTCCATGTTTATACAGATGGCGGTGTAGATATTTCCATGTTTATGCAGATGGCGGTGCAGATATTTCCATGTTTATACATATAGCGGTGTACATATTTCCATATTTATACAGAGGACTGTGTAGTTATTTCCATTTTTATACAGATGGCGGTGTAGATATTTCCATGTTTATACAGATAGCGGTGGAGATATTTCCATGTTTATACAGATGACTGTGTAGATATTTCCATGTTTATACAGATAGCGGTGGAGATATTTCCATGTTTATAGAGATAGCAGTGTATATATTTCCATGTTTATACAGATATCTGTGTGGCTATTTCCATGTTTATACAGATAGCGGTGTAGATATTTCCATGTTTATAGAGATGGCTCTGTAGATATTTACATATTTATACAGATGGCAGTGCAGATATTTCCATGTTTAGACAGATAATGGTGTAGATATTTCCATGTTTATACAGATTCCGGTGTAAGTATTTCCATGTTTATACAGATAGCGGTGTAGATATTTCCATGTTTATACAGATGGCTGTGTAGATATTTCCACGTGTATACAGATGTCAGTGTAGATATTTCCATGTTAATACAGATGGAGGTGTAGATATTTCCATGTTTATATTGATGACTGTATAGATATTTCCATGTTTTTACAGATGGCGGTGTAGATATTTACATGTTTATACAGATAGCGCTGTGGTTTTTTCCATGTTTTTACAGATAGCTGTGGAGATATTTCCATGTTTATAGAGATGGCTGTGTAGATATTTACATGTTTATACAGATGGCAGTGTAGATATTTTCATGTTTATATAGATAGTGGTGTAGATATTTCCAGGTTTTTACAGATGACTGGGTAGTTATTTCCATGTTTATACAGATGGCGGTGAAGATATTTCCATGTTTATAGAGAGCCATGTAGATATTTCCATGTTTATACATATAGCGGTGTAGAAATTTCCATGTTTATAGAGATAGCGGTGTAGATATTTCCATATTTATACAGATAGCGGTGTCACTATTTCCATGTTTATACAGATAGAGGTGGAGATATTTCCATGTTTATACAGATAGCGGTGGAGATATTTCCATGTTTATAGAGATAGCGATGTAGATATTTCCATGTTTATACAGATTGATGTGTGGCTATTTCCATGTTTATACAGATAGCTTTGCAGATATTTCCAAGTTTATACAGATGGCGGTGTAGATATTTCCATGTTTATGCAGATGGCGGTGCAGATATTTCCATGTTTATACAGATAGCGGTGTACATATTTCCATATTTATACAGATGACTGCGTAGTTATTTCCATTTTTATACAGATGGCGGTGTAGATATTTCCATGTTTATACAGATAGCGGTGTGGCTATTTCCATGTTTATACAGACAGCAGTGTAGATATTTCCATGTTTATAGTGATGGCTGTTTAGATATTTACATGTTTATACAGATGGCGGTGTAGTTATTTCCATGTTTATACACATAGCGGTGGAGATATTTCCATGTTTATACAGATGACTGTGTAGATATTTCCATGTTTATACAGATAGCGGTGGAGATATTTCCATGTGTATAGAGATAGCGGTGTAGATATTTCCATGTTTATACAGATAGCGGTGTAGATATTTCCATGTTTATAGAGATGGCTGTGTATATATTTACATATTTATACAGATGGCAGTGTAGATATTTCCATGTTTAGACAGATAATGGTGTAGATATTTCCATGTTTATACAGATTGCGGCGTAGGTATTTCCATGTTTATAGAGATAGCGGTGTAGATATTTCCATGTTTATACAGATGGCTGTGTGGATATTTCCATGTGTATACAGATGGCAGTGTAGATATTTCCATGTTTATACAGATGGAGGTGTAGTTATTTCCATCTGTATACAGATGACTGTGTAGATATTTCCATGTTTTTACAGATGGCGGTGTAGATATTTCCATGTTTATACAGATAGCGGTGTGGCTATTTCCATGTTCATACAGATAGCGGTGTAGATATTTCCAGGTTTATACAGATGACTGTGTAGTTATTTCCATGTTTATACAGATGGCGGTGAAGATATTTCCAAGTTTATAGAGACAGCCATGTAGATGTTTCCATGTTTATACAGATAGCGGTGTAGACATTTCCATGTTTATAGAGATAGCGGTGTAGATATTTCCATATTCATACAGATAGCGGTGTCACTGTTTCCATGTTTATACAGATAGCGGTGGAGATATTTCCATGTTTGTACAGATAGCGGTGGAGATATTTCCATGTTTATAGAGATAGCGGTGTAGATATTTCCATGTTTATACAGATAGCGGTGTGGCTATTTCCAAGTTTATACAGATAGCGGTGTAGATATTTCCATGTTTATAGAGATGGCTGTGTATATATTTACATATTTATACAGATGGCAGTGTAGTTATTTCCATGTTAAGACAGATAATGGTGTAGATATTTCCATGTTTACACAGATTGCGGTGTAGGTATTTCCATGTTTATAGAGATAGCGGTGTAGACCTTTCCATGTTTCTTCAGATGGCTGTGTGGATATTTCCATGTGTATACAGATGGCAGTGTAGATATTTCTATGTTTATACAGATAGCGGTGGAGATATTTCCATGTTTATATAGATGACTGTGTAGATATTTTCATATTTTTACACATGTCGGTGTAGATATTTCCGTGTTTATAAAGATAGCAGTGTAGATATTTCCACGTTTATAGAGATGGCTGTGTAGATATTTCCATGTTTATACAGATTGCAGTGTAGATATTTCCATGTTTGTACAGACAGTGGTGTAGATATTTCCATGTTTATACAGATGACTGTGTAGTGATTTCCATGTTTATACAGATGGCGGTGTAGATATTTCCATGTTTATACAGATATCGGTGTGGCTATTTCCATGTTTATACAGATAGCGGCGTAGATATTTCCATGTTTATAGAGATGGATGTGTAGATATTTACATGTTTATACAGATGGCGGTGGAGATATTTGCATGTATATACAGATAGCGGTGGAGAGATTTCCATGTCTATAGTGATAGCAGTGTATATATTTCCATGTTTATGCAAATAGCTGTGTGGCTATTTCCCTGTTTAAACAGATAGCGGTGTAGATATTTCCATGTTTATACAGATGGCTGTGTAGATATTTCCATGTGTATACAGATGGCAGTATAGATATTTCCATGTTTATAAAGATGGAGGTGTAGATATTTCCATGTTTATACAGATGACTGTGTAGATATTTCCATGTTTTTACAGATGGCGGTGTAGATATTTCCATGTTTATACAGATAGCGGTGGAGATATTTCCATGTTTATACAGATGACTGTGTAGATATTTTCACGTTTTTACACATGTCGGTGTAGATATTTCCGTGTTTATACAGATAGCGGTGTGGCTATTTCCATGTTTATACAGATAGCAGTGTAGATATTTCCATGTTTATAGAGATGGCTGTGTAGGTATTTCCATGTTTATACAGATGGCAGTGTAGATATTTCCATGTTTGCACAGACAGAGGTGTAGATATTTCCATGTTTATACAGATGACTGTGTAGGTATTTCCATGTTTATACAGATGGAGGTGTAGATATTTTCATGTTTATAGAGATGGCTGTGTAGATACTTACATATTTATACAGATGGCAGTGTAGATATTTCCATGTTAAGACAGATAATGGTGTAGATATTTCAATGTTTATACAGATGACTGTGTAGATATTTCCATGTTTTTACAGATGGCGTTGTAGATATTTCCATGTTTATACAGATAGCTGTGTGGCTATTTCCGTGTTTATACAGAGAGCGTTGGAGATATTTTCATGTTTATACAGATAGCGGTGGAGATATGTCCATGTTTATACAGATAGCGGTGGAGATATTTCCATGTTTATAGAGATAGCAGTGTATATATTTCCATGTTTATACAGATATCTGAGTGGCTATTTCCATGTTTATACAGATAGCGGTGTAGATATTTCCATGTTTATAGAGATGGCTGTGTAGATATTTACATATTTATACAGATGGCAGTGTAGATATTTCCATGTTTAGACAGATAATGGTGTAGATATTTCCATGTTTATACAGATTTCGGTGTAGGTATTTCCATGTTTATAGAGATAGCGGTGTAGATATTTCCATGTTTAAACAGATAGTTGTGTGGCTATTTCCATGTTTATGCAGATAGCGTTGGAGATATTTCCATGTTTATACAGATAGCGGTGGAGATATTTCCATGTTTATACAGATAGCGGTGTAGATTTTTCCATGTTTATAGAGATAGCAGTGTATATATTTCCATGTTTATACAAATAGCTGTGTGGCTATTTCCCTGTTTATACAGATAGCGGTGTAGATATTTCCATGTTTATAGAGATGGCTGTGTAGATATTTACAAATTTACATAGATGGCAGTGTAGATATTTCCATGTTTAGACAGATAATGGTGTAGATATTTCCATGTTTATACAGATGGCTGTGTAGATATTTCCATGTGTATACAGATGGCAGTATAGATATTTCCATGTTTATAAAGATGGAGGTGTAGATATTTCCATGTTTATACAGATGACTGTGTAGATATTTCCATGTTTTTACAGATGGCGGTGTAGATATTTCCATGTTTATACAGATAGCGGTGTGGCTATTTCCATGTTTATACAGATAGCGGTGTAGATATTTCCATGTTTATAGAGATGGCTGTGTAGATATTTACATGTTTATACAGATGGCAGTGTAGATATTTTCATGTTTATACAGATAGTGGTGTAGATATTTCCAGGTTTATGCAGATGACTGTGTAGTTATTTCCATGTTTATACAGATGGCGGTGAAGATATTTCCATGTTTATAGAGATAGCCATGTAGATATTTCCATGTTTTCACAGATAGCGGTGTAGACATTTCCATGTTTATAGAGATAGCGGTGTAGATATTTCCTTATGTATACAGATAGCGGTGTCACTATTTCCATGTTTATACAGATAGCGGTGGAGATATTTCCATGTTTATACAGATATCGGTGGAGATATTCCCATGTTTATAGAAATAGCGGTGTAGATATTTCCATGTTTATATAGATAGCTGTGTGGCTATTTCCAAGTTTATACAGATAGCGTTGGAGATATTTCCATGTTTATACAGATGGTGGTGTAGATATTTCCATGTTTATGCCGATGGCGGTGCAGATATTTCCATGTTTATACAAATAGCGGTGTACATATTTCCATATTTATACAGATGACTGTGTAGTTATTTCCATTGTTATACAGATGGCGGTGTAGATATTTCCATGCTTATACAGATAGCGGTGGAGATATTTCCATGTTTATACAGATGACTGTGTAGATATTTTCATATTTTTACACATGTCGGTGTAGATATTTCCTTGTTTATACAGATAGCAGTGTAGATATTTCCATGTTTATAGAGATGGCTGTGTAGATATTTCCATGTTTATACAGATGGCAGTGTAGATATTTCCATGTTTGTACAGATAGTGGTGTAGATATTTCCATGTTTATACAGATGACTGTGTAGGTATTTCCATGTTTATACAGATGGCGGTGTAGATATTTCCATGTTTATACAGATAGCGGTGGAGATATTTCCATGTTTATACAGATGACTGTGTAGATATTTTCATATTTTTACACATGTCGGTGTAGATATTTCCGTGTTTATACAGATAGCGGTGTGGCTATTTCCATGTTTATACAGATAGCAGTGTAGATATTTCCATGTTTATAGAGATGGCTGTGTAGATATTTCCATGTTTATACAGATGGCAGTGTAGATATTTCCATGTTTGTACAGACAGTGGTGTAGATATTTCCATGTTTATACAGATGACTGTGTAGGTAGTTCCATGTTTATACAGATGGCGGTGTAGATATTTCCATGTTTATACAGATAGCGGTGTGGCTATTTCCATGTTTATACAGATAGCGGCGTAGATATTTCCGTGTTTATAGAGATGGATGTGTAGATATTTACATGTTTATACAGATGGCAGTGTAGATATTTCCATGTTTTTACAGGTAGTGGTGAAGATATTTCCAGGTTTATACCGATGACTGTGTAGGTATTTCCATGTTTATACAGATGGTGGTGTAGATATTTCCATGTTTATAGAGATAGCCATGTAGATATTTCCATGTTTATACAGATAGCGGTGTAGACATTTCCATGTTTATAGAGATAGTGGTGTAGATATTTCCATATTTATACAGATAGCGGTTTCACTATTTCCATGTTTATACAGATAGCGGTGTAGATATATCCATGTTTATACAGATAGCGGTGCATGTATTTCCATGTTTATAGAGATAGCGGTGTAGATATTTCCATGTTTATACAGATAGCTGTGTGGCTATTTCCATGTTTATACAGATAACGGTGTACATATTTCCATGTTTATAGAGATGGCTGTGTAGGTATTTACATATTTATACAGATGGCAGTGTAGATATTTCCATGTTTATACAGATGGAGGTGTAGATATTTCCATGTTTATACAGATGACTGTGTAGGTATTTCCATGTTTTTAGAGATGGCGGTGTAGATATTTCCATGTTTATACAGATAGCGGTGAGGCTATTTCCATGTTTATACAGATAGCGGTGTAGATATTTCCAAGTTTATAGAGATGGCTGTGTAGATATTTACATACTTATACAGATGGCAGTGTAGATATTTCCATGTGTAGACAGATAATGGTGTAAATATTTCCATGTTTATATTGATTGCGGTGTAGTTATTTCCATGTTTATGAAGATAGCGGTGTAGATATTTCCATGTTTATACAGATGGCTGTCTGGATATTTCCATGTGTATACAGATGTCAGTGTAGATATTTCCATGTTTATACAGATGGAGGTGTAGATATTTCCATGTTTATACAGATGACTGTGTAGATATTTCCATGTTTTACAGATGGCGGTGTAGATATTTCCATGTTAATACAGATAGCGGTGTGGCTATTTCCATGTTCATACAGATAGCGGTGTAGATATTTCCATGTTTATAGAGATGGCTGTGTATTTATTTACATGTTTATACAGATGGCAGTGTAGATATTTTCATGTTTATACAGATAGTGGTGTAGATATTAACAGGTTTATACAGGTGACTGTGTAGTTATTTCCCTGTTTATACAGATGGCGGTGAGGATATTTCCATGTTTATAGAGATGGCTGTGTAGATATTTCGATGTTTATAAAGATAGCGGTGTAGACATTTCCAAGTTTATAGAGATAGCGGTGTAGATATTTCCATGTTTATACAGATAGCGGTGTCACTATTTTCATGTTTATACAGATAGCGGTGGAGATATTTCCATGTTTATACAGATTGCGGTGGAGATATTTCCATGTTTATAGAGATAGCGGTGTTGACATTTCCATGTTTATACCGATAGCTGTGTGGCGATTTCCATGTTCATACAGATAGCGTTGGCGATATTTCCATGTTTATACAGATAGCGGTGGAGATATTTCCATGTTTATACAGATAGCGGTGGAGATATTTCCATGTTTATAGAGATAGCACTGTATATATTAACTAGTTTATACAGATAGCTGTGTGGCTATTTCCATGTTTATACAGATAGCGGTGTAGATATTTCCATGTTTATAGAGATGGCTGAGTAGATATTTACATATTTATACAGATGGCAGTGTGGATATTTCCATGTTTAGACAGATAATGGTGTAGATACTTCCATGTTTATACAGATTGCGATGTAGGTATTTCCATGTTTATAGAGATAGCGGTGTAGATATTTCCATGTTTATACAGATGGCTGTATAGATATTTCCATGTGTATACAGATGGCATTGTAGATATTTCCATGTTTATACAGATGGATGTGTAGATATTTCCATGTTTATACAGATGACTGTGTACATATTTCCATGTTTTTATAGATGGCAGTGTACATATTTCCATGCTTATACAGATAGCGGTGTGGCTACTTCCATGTTTATACAGATAGCGATGGAGTTATTTCCATGTTTATTGAGATAGCGTTGTAGATATTTCCATGGTTATACAGATAGCGGTGTGGCTACTTCCATGTTAATACTGATAGCTGTGGAGATATTTCCATGTTTATAGAGATAGCGGTGTATATGTTTCCATGTTTATACAGATAGCAGTGTGTCTATTTCCATGTTTATACAGATAGCGTTGGAGATATTTCCGTGTTTATACAGATAGCGGTGGAGTTATTTCCATGTTTATAGAGAAGGCTTCGTAGATATTTACTTGTTTATACAGATGGCAGTGTAGATATTTCCATGTTTATACAGATAGTGGTGTAGATATTTCCAGGTTTATACAGATATGGGTGTAGATATTTCCATCTTTATAGAGATAGCGGTGTAGATATGTCCATATTTATACGGATAGCGGTGTAGATATTTCCATGTATATACAGATCATGGTGTAGGTATTTCCATGTATATAGAGATAGCCTTGTAGATATTTCCAAGTTTATAGAGATGACTTTGTAGAGATTTCCATGTTTTTACAGATTGCGGTATAGATATTTCCATGTTTATAGAGATAGCGGTGTAGATATTTCCGTGTATATACCGATGGCAGTGTAGTTATTTACATGTGTATACAGATGGCAGTGTTGATATTTTTAAGTTTGTATAGACGGTAGTGTAGGTATTTCCATGTTTATACAGATGACTGTCAGGATATTTCCATGTTTTTACAGATGGCGGGGTAGATATTTCCATGTTTATACAGATAGCGGTGTACTTCCATGTTTATACAAATAGCGGTGTAGATATTTCCATGTGTAGAGAGATAGCGGTGTAGATATTTCATATTTATACAGACAGTGGTGTAGATATTTCCATGTTTATACAGATATGGGTGTACATATTTCCATGTTTATACAGATGACTGTGTAGACATTTCCATGTTTATACTGATAGCGGTGTAGATATTTCCATTGTTATACAGATGACTGTGTAGATATTTCCAAGTTTATACAGATGATGTTGTAGGTATTTCCATGTTTATACAGATAGCAGTGTAGATATTTCCATGTTTATAGAGATAGCGGTGTAGATATTTCCATTTTTCTACGGATAGCGGTGTAAGTATTTTCCTGTTTATAGAGATAGCACTATAGATATTTCCATGTTTATAGAGATGGCTGTGTAGATATTTCCATGTAAATACAGATGGCATTGTAGATATTTCCATATTTATACAGACGAAGGTGTAGATATTTCCGTGTTTTTACAGATGACTGTGTAGATATTTCCATGTTTTTACAGATGGCGGTGTAAATATTTCCATGTTTATACAGATAGCGGTGTGGCTATATCCATGATTATACAGATAGCGATGTAGATATTTCCATGTTTATAGAGATGACTGTGTAGGTATTTCCATGTTTATACAGATGGCGATGTCGATATTTCCATATTTATTGAGACTGCCATGTAGATATTTCCATGTTTATACAGATAGCGGTGTAGACATTTCCATGTTTATAGAGATAGCGGTTGAGATATTTCCTTATTTATACAGATAGCGTTGTAGACATTTCCAAGTTTACACAGATAGCGGTGTAGATATTTCCATGTTTATACAGAGAGAAGTGTAGTTATTTCCATGTTTATACAGATGACTGTGTATATATTTCCATGTTTATACAGATGGCGGTGTAGATATTTCCATGTTTATAGAGATAGCAGTGTAGATATTTCCATGTTTATACAGATGGCTGCGTAGATATTTCCATGTTTATAGAGATAGCGGAGTAGATATTTCCATATTTATATAGATAGCCTTGTAGATATGTCCATGTTCATTCAGATGGCGGTGTAGTTATTTCCATGTTTATACAGATAGCGTTGTGGCTAATTCCATGTTTCTACAGATGGCAGTTTAGATATTTCCATGTTTATACAGATAGCGATGTAGATATTTGCATGTTTATACAGATAACGGTGTAAATACTTCCAAGTTTATACAGATTGGGGTGTAGATATTTCCATGTTTATACAGATAGCGGTGTAGGTATTTCCATGTTTATACAGATAGCGGTGGAGGTATTTCCATGTTTATACAGATAGAGGTGGAGATATTTCCATGTTTATATAGAAGGCGGTGTAGATGTTTCCAAGTTTATACAGATGGCGGTGTAGATATTTCCATGTTTATACAGATAGCGGTGTAGATATTTCCATGTTTATACAGATAGCAGTGTTGGTATTTCCATGTTTATAGAGATAGCGGTGTAGATATTTCCATGTTTATACAGATTGCTGTGTAGGTATGTCCATGTGTATGCAGATGGGATTGTAAATATTTCCATGTTTATGCAGATGTAGGTGTAGATATTTCTATGTTTATTCAGACGACTGTTTAGGTATTTCCATGTTTTTACCGATAGCCGTGGAGATATTTCCATGTTTATACTGATAGCAGTGTAGATATTTCCATGTTTGCACAGAGAGAAGTGTAGTTATTTCCATGTTTATACAGATGACAGTGTATATATTTCCATGTTTATACAGATGACGGTGTAGATATTTCCATGTTTATAGAGATAGCAGTGTAGAGATTCCCATGTTTATACAGATGGCTGTGTAGATATTTCCATGTTTATAGAGATAGCGGTGTAGATATTTCCATATTTATATAGATAGCCGTGTAGATATTTCAATGTTTATACAGATAGCGATGTAGATATTTGCATGTTTATGCAGATAACGGTGCAAATATTTCCATGTTTATACAGATAACGGTGTAGATATTTCCATGTTTATACAGATAGCGATGTAGATATTTCGATGTTTATAGAGATGGCTGTGTAGATATTTCCATGTTTATATTGATAGTGGCGTAGATATTTGTGTGTTTATACAGATGACTGTGTAGGTATTTCCATGTTTATGCAGATGGCGGTGTAGGTATTTCCATGTTTATAGAGATATCGTTGCAGATATTTCCATGTTTATACAGATAGCGCTGTAGACTTTTCCATGTTTATAGAGATAGCAGTGTAGATATTTCCATATTTATTCCGAGAGCGGTGTAGATATTTCCATTTTTTTTACAGATTGCGGGGAAGATTTTTCCATGTTTATACAGATAGCGGTGTAGATATTTCCATGTTTATACTGATGACTGTGTATATATTTCCATGTTCATACAGATGGCGGTGTAGATATTTCCCTGTTTATAGAGATAGCAGTGGAGATATTTCCATGTTTATACAGATAGCTGTGTAGATATTTCCATGTTTATAGAGATAGCGGTGAAGATATTTCCATATTCATACAGATAGCCGTGTAGATATTTCCATGTTTATTGAGACGGAGGTGTACATATTTCCAGGTTTATACAGATAGCGGTGTGGCTATTTCCATGTGTATACAGATGGTAGTGTAGATATTTCCATGTGTAGTCAGATAGCGATGTAGATGTTTCCGTGTTTATACAGATAGCGGTGTAGGTATTTCCATGTTTATACAGATAGCGGTGTAGATGTTTCCATGTTTATACAGATAGCGGTGTAGATATTTCCATGTTTAAACAGATAGCGGTGGAGATATTTTCATGTTTATACAGATAGCGGTGGAGATATTTCCATGATTATAAAGATGGCAGTGGAGATATTTCCAAGGTTATACAGATATCGGTGTAGATATTTCCATGTTTATACAGATAGCAGTGTAGATATTTCCATGTTTATACAGATAGCGGTGTGGGTATATCCATGTTTATAGAGATAGCAGTGTAGATATTTCCATGTTTATACAGATTGCTGTGAAGGTATTTCCGTGTGTATACAGATGGCAATGTAGATATTTCCATGTTTATACAGATGGAGTTGTAGATATTTCCATGTTTATACAGATGACTGTGTAGGTATTTCCATGTTTATACAGATAGCAGTGTAGACATTTCCAAGTTTATAGAGATAGTCGGGTACATATATCCATATTTATACGGATAGTGGTGTAGATATTTCCAAGTTTACACAGATAGCAGTGTAGATATTTCCATGTTTATACAGATAGCGGTGTAGATATTTCCATTTTTATATTGATAGTTGGGGAGATATTTCCATGTTTATACAGATAGCGGTGGAGATATTTCCATGTTTATGGAGGTTGCGGTGTAGATATTTCCATGTTTATACAGATGGCGGTGTAGATATTTCCAAGTTTATACAGATGGCAGTGTAGATATTTCGATGTTTATACAGATAGCGGTGTAGATATTTCCATGTTTATAGAGATAGCGGTGTAGATAATTCCATGTTTATACAGATGACTGTGTAGGTATTTCCAAGTGTAAACAGATGGCAGTGTAGGTATTTCCATGTTTATACAGATGGAGGTGTAGCTATTTCCCTGTTTATACAGATGACTGTGTAGATATTTCCATGTTTTTACAGATGGCGGTGTAGATATATCCATGTTTCTCCAGATAGTGGTGTGGCTATTTCCATGCTTATACAGATAGCGATGTAGTTATTTCCATGTTTACAGAGATGGCTGTGTAGAGGTTTCCATGTTTATACAGGAGGCAGTGTAGAAATTTCCATGTTTATACAGATAGTGGTGTAGCTATTTCCATGTTTTTACAGATGACTGTGTAGTTATTTCCATGTTTATACAGAGGGCAGTGTAGATATTTCCATGTTCATAGAGATAGCCATGTAGATATTTCCATGTTTATACAGATAGCGGTATAGACATTTCCAAGTTTATAGAGATAGCGTTGTCGGTATATCCATATTTATACAGATAGGGGTGCCTATATTTCCAAGTTTATAGAGATAGTGGTGTAGATATTTCCAAGTTTATACAGATAGGGGTGCAGATATTTCCGTGTTTATAGAGATAGCCATGTAGATATTTCCATGTTGATACAGATAGCGGTGTAGACATTTCCATGTTTATAGAGATAACGGTGTAGATATTTTCATGTTTATACAGATGGAAGTGTAGATATCTCCATGTTTGTACAGATGGCGGTGTAGATATTTCCATGTTTATACAGATAGCTGTGTGGCTATTTCCATGTTTATAAAGATAGCGATGTAGAGATTTCCATGTTTATAGAGATGGCTGTGTAGATATTTCCATGTTTATACAGATGGCATTATAGATATTACCATGTTTATACGGAGAGCGGTGGAGATATTTCCATGTTTATACAGATCACTGTGTAGGTATTTCCCTGTTTATACAGATGGCGGTGTAGATATTTACATGTTTATAGAGATAGCCATGTAGATATTTACATGTTTATACAGATAGCGGTGTAGATATTTCCATGTTTATTCAGATAGCGTTGTAGGTATTTCCATGTTCATAGAGATAGCGGTGTAGATATTTCCATGTTTATACGGATGGCTGTGTAGATATTTCCATGTGTATACAGATGGCAGTGTAGATATTTCCATGATTATACAGATGTAGGTGTAGATATTTCCATGTTTATACCGATGACTGTGTAGATATTTCCATGTTTTTACACATGGCGGCGTAGGTATTTCCATGTTTATACAGATAGCGGTGTGGGTATTCCCATGTTTATACAGATAGCGATGTAGATATTTCCATGTTTGTTGAGATGGCGGTGTAGATATTTCCGTGTTTTTACAGATGGCAGTGTAGATATTTCAATGTTTATACAGATAGTGGTGTAGATATTTCCATGTTCATACAGGTGACTGTGTAGGTATTTCCATGTATATACAGATGGCGGTGTAGATATTTCCATGTTTATAGAGATAGCCATGTAGATATTTCCATGTTTATACAGATAGCTCTGTAGGTATTTCCACTTTAATAGTGATAGCGGTGTAGATATTTCCATAGTTATACAGATAGCCTTGTAGATATTTCCATGTATATTCAGATGGCGATGTAGATATTTCCATGTTTATTCAGATAGCGGTGTGGCTATTTCCATGTTTATACAGATGGCAATGTAGATATTTCCATGATTATACAGATAGCGATGTAGATATTTCCATGTTTATACAGATGACTGTGTAGGTATCTCCATGATTATTCAGATGGCGGTGTAGATATTTTCATGTTTATAAAGATAGCCGTGTAGTTATTTCCATGTTTATACAGATAGTGGTGTAGTCATTTGCAAGTTTATAGAGATAGTTGTCTAGATATATCCATATTTATACAGATTGCCTTGTAGATATTTCCAAGTCTATACAAATAGCGGTGTAGATATTTCCATGTTTATACAGATAGCGGTGTAGACATTTCCATGTTTATAGAGAGAGCGGTGTAGATATTTCCATATTTATACAGATAGCAGTGTGGATATTTCCATGTTTATACAGATAGCGGTGTAGATGTTTCCATGTTGACACAGACAGAAGTGTAGTTATTTCCATGTTTGTTCATATGACTGTGTATATATTTCCCTGTATATACAGATGGCGGTGTAGATATTTCCATGTTTATGTACATAGTGGTGTAAATATTTGCATGTTTATACAGATAGCTGTGTAGATATTTCCATATTTATAGAGATAGCGGTGTAGATATTTCCATATTTATACAGATAGCCCTGTAGGTATTTGAATGTTTATTCAGATGGCGGTGTAGGTATTTCCATATTTATAGAGATAGCGGTTTAGATATTTCCATGTTTACACGGATGGCTGTGTAGATATTTCCATGTGTATACAGATGTCCCTGTAGATATTTCCATGTTAATAGAGATGGGGGTGTCGATATTTCCATGTTTATACAGATGACGGTATAGATATTTCCATGTTTTTACAGATGGCGCTGTAGATATTTCCCTGTTTATACAGAGGGCGGTGTGGCTATTTCCATGTTTATACAGATAGCGATGTAGATATTTCCATGTTTATAGAGATGGGTGTGTAGGGATTTCCATGTTTATACAGACGGCAGTGTAGATATTTCCATGTTTATACAGATAGTGATGTAGATATTTCCATGTTTATACAGATAGCGGTGGAGATATTTCCATGTTCATACAGATAGCGGTGGAGATATTTCCATGTTCATAGAGATGGCGGTGTAGATATTTCGAAGTTTATACAGATAGCGTTGTAGATACTTCAAAGTTTATACAGATAGCGGTGTATATATTTCTATGTTTATTCATATAGCGGTGTAGTTATTTCCTTGTTTGTGGAGTTAGCGGTGTAAATATTTTCATGTTTATACCGATGGATGTGTAGATATTTCCATGTGTATACAGATGGCGGTGTAGATATTTCGAAGTTTGTACAGATGTCGGTGTAGATATTTCCATGTTTATACAGATTGCGGTTTAGATATTTCCATGTTTATACAGATAGCGGTGTAGGAATTTCCATGTTTACACAGATGGCTGTGTAGGTATTTCCAAGTGTATAGAGATGGCAGTGTAGGTATTTCCATGTTTATAGAGATAGCCATGTAGATATTTCCATGTTTATACAGATAGCGTTGCAGAGATTTCCAAGTTTATAGAGACAGCGGTGTAGATGTATCCATATTTATAGAGATAGCCTTGTAGATATTTCCAAGTTTATACAAATAGCAGTGTAGATATTTCCATGTTTATACAGATAGCGGTGTAGATATTTCCATATTTATACAGATAGTGGTGTAGGTATTTCCATGTTTATAGAGATAGCAGTGTAGTTATATCCATATTTATACAGATAGCGGTGTAGGTATTTCCAAGATTATACAGATAGCGTTGTAGCTATTTCCATGTGTATACAAATGGCAGTGTAGATATTTCCATGTTTATACAGATGAAGGTGTAGATATTTCCATGTTTATATAGATGAATGTGTAGATATTTCCATGTTTTTACAGATGACGGTGTAGATATTTCCATGTTTATTCAGATAGCGGTGTGGCTATTTCCACGTTTATACAGATAGCGATGTAGATATTTCCATGTTTATAGAGATGGGTGTGTAGGGATTTCCATGTTTATACAGACGGCAGTGTAGATATTTCCATGTTTATACAGATAGTGATGTAGATATTTCCATGTTTATACAGATAGCGGTGGAGATATTTCCATGTTCATACAGATAGCGGTGGAGATATTTCCATGTTTATAGAGATGGCGGTGTAGATATTTCGAAGTTTATACAGATAGCGGTGTAGATATTTCAAAGTTTATACAGATAGCGGTGTATATATTTCCATGCTTATTCATATAGCGGTGTAGTTATTTCCATGTTTATGGAGTTAGCGGTGTAAATATTTTCATGTTTATACCGATGGATGTGTAGATATTTCCATGTGTATACAGATGGCGGTGTAGATATTTCGAAGTTTGTACAGATGTCTGTGTAGATATTTCCATGTTTATACAGATTGCGGTTTAGATATTTCCATGTTTATACAGATAGCGGTGTAGGAATTTCCATGTTTACACAGATGGCTGTGTAGGTATTTCCAAGTGTATAGAGATGGCAGTGTAGGTATTTCCATGTTTATAGAGATAGCCATGTAGATATTTCCATGTTTATACAGATAGCGTTGCAGAGATTTCCAAGTTTATAGAGACAGCGGTGTAGATGTATCCATATTTATAGAGAAAGCCTTGTAGATATTTCCAAGTTTATACAAATAGCAGTGTAGATATTTCCATGTTTATACAGATAGCGGTGTAGATATTTCCATATTTATACAGATAGTGGTGTAGGTATTTCCATGTTTATAGAGATAGCAGTGTAGTTATATCCATATTTATACAGATAGCGGTGTAGGTATTTCCAAGTTTATACAGATAGCGTTGTAGATATTTCCATGTGTATACAAATGGCAGTGTAGATATTTCCATGTTTATACAGATGAAGATGTAGATATTTCCATGTTTATATAGATGAATGTGTAGATATTTCCATGTTTTTACAGATGGCGGTGTAGATATTTCCATGTTTATTCAGATAGCGGTGTGGCTATTTCCATGTTTATACAGATAGCGATGTAGATATTTCCATGTTTATAGAGATGGCTGTGAATATATTTCCATGTTTATATAGATGACTGTGTAGGTGTTTCCATGATTATACAGATGGCGGTCTAGATATTTCCATGTTTATAGAAATAGCCATGTAGATATTTCCATGTTTATACAAATAGCTGTGTAGATATTTCCATGTTTATTCAGATGGCGTTGTAAATATTTCCATGTTTATACAGATAGTGGTGTCGCTATTTCCGTGTTTATACAGATGGCAGTGCAGATATTTCCATGTTTATACAGGTAGCGATGTAGATATTTCCATGTTTATACAGATAGCGGTGTAGATATTTCCATGTTTATACAGATAGCGGTGTAGACATTTCCCTGTTTATAGAGATAGCGGTATAGGTATTTCCATATTTATACAGATAGCGGTGTAGATATTTCTATGTTTTTACAGATAGCGGTGTAGATATTTCCATGTTTATACAGATAGCGGTGTTGTCATTTCCATGTTTATAAAGATGACTGTTTATATATTTCCATGTTTATACAGATGGCGATTTAGATATTTCCATGTCTATAGAGATAGCGATGTAGATATATCCATGTTTATACAGATAGCTGTGTAGATATTTCCATGTTTTTAGACATAGCGGTGAAGATATTTCCATATTTATACAGATAGCCGTGTAGATATTTCCTTGTTTATTCAGATGGCGGTGTAGATATTTCCATGTTTATACAGATAGCGGTGGAGATATTTCCATGTTTATACAGATAGTGGTGTAGATATTTCCATGTTTATACAGATGACTGTGTAAGTATTTACGTGTTTATACAGATGGGGGAGTACATATCTCCATGTATACAGAGATAGCCATGTAGATATTTCCATGTTTATACAGATAGCGGTGTAGGCATATCTATGTTTATAGAGATAACTGTGTAGTTATTTCCAAATTTATACAGATAGCAGTGAAGGTATTTCCATGTTTATAAAGATAGCGGTGTAGATATTTCGATGTTTATACAGATAGCGGTGTAGTTATATCCATGTATATACAGATCGTGGTGTAGATATTTCCATGTTTATACAGATAGCGGTGTAGATATTTCCATGTTTTTACACAGATCGGTATAGTTATTTCCATGTTTACAGAGATAGAGGTGTAGATATTTCCATGTTGGCACAGATTGCGGTGTCGATATTTCCATCTTCATACAGATAGCGGTATACACATTTTTATGTTTACACAGACAGCTGTGTAGATACTTCCATGTTTACACAGATAGTGTTGTAGATCTTTCCATGTTTATACAAATTGCGGTGTAGATATTTCCATTTTTATAAAGATTGCGGTGTAGGTGTTTCCATGTTTATAGAGATAGCAGTGCAGATAACTCCATGTTTATACACATGGCTGTGTAGGTATTTCCATTTGTATACAGATGGCAGTGTAGATATTTCCATGTTTATACAGATGACTGTGTAGATATTTCCATGTTTTTACAGATGGCGGTGTAGATATATCCATGTTTATACATATAGCAGTGAGGCTATTTCCATGTTTATAGAGATGGCTTTGTAGACATTTCCATGTTTATACAGAGGGCAGTGTCGTTATTTCCATGTTTATACTGATAGTGGTGTAGATATTTCCACGTTTATTCAGATAGCGGTGTAGGTATTTCCATGTTTATAGAGATAGCGGTGTAGATATTTCCTTGTTTGTACAGATGGCTGTGTACATATTTCCATGTGTATACAGATAGCAGTGTAGATATTTCCATGTGTATACAGATGGAGGTGTAGATATTTCCATGTGTATACAGATGGCGGTGGAGATATTTCCACGTTTATACAGATAGTGGTGTACATATTTCCATGTTTATACAGATGGCGGTGTAGATATTTCCATGTTTATACAGTTAGCAGTGGTGATATTTCCAAGTTTTTACAGATAGCGGTGTAGGTATTTCCATGTTTATGGAGATAGCAGTGTAAATATTTCCATGTTTATACACATGGCTGTGTTGTTATTTCCATGTGTATACAGATGGCAGTGTAGATATTTCCATGTTTATAGAGATGGAGGTGTAGATATTACCCAGTTTATATAGGTGACTGTGTAGATATTTCCATGTTTTTACAGATGGCGGTGTAGATATATCCATGTTTATACAGATAGCGGTGTGGCTATTTCCATGTTTATACAGATAGCGATGTAGATATTTCCATTTTTGTAGAGATAGCTGTGTAGATATTTCCATGTTTATGCAGCTGGCAGTGTAGATATTTCCATGTTTATACAGATATTGATGTAGATATTTCCAAGTTTATACAGATGGTGATGTAGATATTATCAAGTTCATTCAGATGGTGGTATAGATATTTCCAAGTTTATACCAATAGCGGTGTAGATATTTCCATTTTTATACAAATGGTGGTGCAGATAGTACGATGATCATGGAGATGGCAGTGTAGAGATTTCCATGTTAATACAGATGGTGGTGAAGATAATTCCATGTTTATTCAGATGACTGTGTGGATATTTCCATGTTTTTACAGATGGCGGTGTAGGTATTTCCATTTTTCTACAGATGGGGGTGTAGATAGTTCCACGTATATGGAGATGGCAGTGTAGATATTTTCACGTTTATAGAGATGGTGGTGTAGATATTTCCATCTTTGCACAGATTGCGATGTAGAAATTTCCATCTTTGCACAGATAGCGGTGTACATATTTCCATGTTTACACAGATAGCTGTGTAGATGTTTCTATGTTTACACAGTTAGCGTTGTAGATATTTGCATGTTTATACAGATAGCGGTGTAGATATTTCCATGTTTATACTCATGGAGGTGTAGATATTTCCATGTTTATACAGATGACTGTGTAGATATTTCCATGTTTTTAGAGATGGCGTAGATATTTCCATGTTTATACCGATGGCGGTGTGGTTATTACCATAATTATACATATGGCATTGTAGATATTTCCATGTTTATACAGATGGCGTTGTAGATATTTCCATGTTTATGCAGATGGCAGTGTAGATATTTCCAAGTTGATAGAGATAGCAGTGTACATATTTGCATGTTTATACCGATAGCGGTGTAGATGTTTCCATGTTTATGCAGTTCGCAGTGCAGATATTTCCATGTTTATACAGATGGCGGTGTAGATATTTACATGTTTATACAGATAGCGTTGTTGATAGTTCCCTGTTTATAGTAATAGCGGTGTGGATATTTCCATATTTATACAGAGAGCGGTGTAGATATTTCCATGTTTACACTGATGGCTGTGTAGATATTTCCATGTTTATACAGATGGCGGTGTAGATATTTAGATGTTTATGCAGATGGTTATGTAGATATTTCAATGTTTATAGAGATATCCCAGTAGATATTTTCATATTTATACAGAAAGCGGTGTAGATATTTCCAGGTTTATACAGATGATTGTGTAGATATTTCCACGTTTATACAGATGGCAGTGAACATATTTCCATGTTTATACAGATCGTGGTGTAGGTATTTCCATGTTTTTAGAGATAGCGGTGTAGATATTTCCATGTGTATGGAGATAGCGGTGTAGAAATTTCCATTTTTATACAGAGAATGGTGTAGATATTTCCATGTTTATACAGATGGCTGTGTAGATGTTTCCATGTTTATACAGATGGCAGTGTAGATATTTCCATGTAGTTACAGATGACTGTGTAGATATTTCCAAGTTTATACAGATGGCGTTGTAGGTATTTCCATCTTTATAGAGATATCGGTGTGGATATTTCCATGTTGATACAGATAGCGGTGTAGATATTTCCATGTTTATAGAGATAGCGGTGAAGATATTTCCATCTTTATACACATAGCGGTGTAGATATTTCCATGTTTATGCAGATCGTGGTGTAGCTATTTCCATGTTTATACAGATGGCCTTGTAGATGTTTCTATGTCTATACAGATGGCGGTGTTGGTATTTCCATGTTTACACAAATCGCAGTGTAGATATTTCCATCTTTGTGCAGATGTCAGTGTAGATATTTTCATGTTAATATAGATGGTGGTGTAGAAATTTCCTTGTTTATGTAGATGGCGGTGTAGATATTTCCATGTTTATACAGATGGCGGTGTAGATATTTCCATGTTTATAGAGATAGCAGTGTAGGTATTTCCATGTTTATAGTGATAGCGGTGTAGATAATTCTGTGTTTATAGAGATACCTGTGTAGGTTTTTCCATGTTCATAGAGATATCGGTGTGGATATTTCTATGTTTAAACAGATGGCTGCGTAGATATTTCCATGTGAATACAGATGGCAGTGTAGGTATTTCCATGTTTATACAGATGGTGGTGTAGATATTTCCATGTTTATACATATGAACGTGTAGATATTTCCAAGTTTATACAGATGTCGTTGTAGGTATTTACATGTTTGTAGAGATAATGGAGTAGATATTTCCATGTTTATACAGATATGGGTGTAGATATTTCCATGTTTATAGAGATAGCGGTGTAGTTATTTCCATCTTTATACAGATAGCGGTGTAGATATTTCCATGTTTACAGAGATAGCGGTGTAGTTATTTCCATCTTTATACAGATAGCGGTGTAGATATTTCCATGTTTACAGAGATCATGGTGTAGATATTTCCATGTTTATACAGATAGCCTTGTAGATATTTCCATGTTTATACAGATGACTTTGTAGAGATTTCCATGTTTTTACAGATGGCGGTAGAGATATTTCCATGTTTATGGAGATAGCGGTGTAGATATTTCGAAGTTTATATAGATGGCGGTGTAGATATTTCCTTGTTTATGCAGATGGCGGTGTAGATACTTCCATGTTTATAGAGATGGCGGTTTATATAGTTCCTTGTTTATAGAGATAGCGTGTAGATATTTCCAAGTTTATAGAGATAGCGGTGCAGGTATTTCCATGTTTATAGAGATAGCAGTGTAAATATTTCCATGTTTATACTGATAGTGGTGTAGATATTTCCATGTTTATACAGATAGCGGTGTTGGTTTTTCCATGCTTATATAGATAGCGGTGTAGATATTTCCAAGTTTATACAGCTCGTGGTGTAGATATTTACATCTTTATACACATGGCAATGTAGATATTTCCATGTTTATTCAGATAGCGGTGTAGATATTTCCATTTTTACACAGATGATGGTGTAGATAGTTCCATGTCTATACAGCTAGCATTGTTGGTATTTCCATGTTTATACAGATAGCGGTGTAGATATTTCCATGTTTATAGAGATACCGGTGTAGATATTTCCACGTGTATACAGACGGCGGTGTAGATATTTCCATGTTAATACAGATGGCGGTGTAGATATTTCCCTGTTTATTCAGATGGCGCTCTAGATAGCTCCATGTTTATGGAGATGGCATTGTAGATATGTTCATGTTTATAGAGATGGCAGCGTAGATATTTCCATGTTTATAGAGATAGCGGTGTAGATATTTCCATGTTTATAGAGATACTGGTGTCGGTATTTCCATGTTTTTAGAGATAGTGGTGTAGATATTTCCATGTATATACTGATGGCTGTGTAGATATTTACATGTGTTTACAGATGGCAGTGTAGATATTTCCATGTTTATATAGATGGTGGTGTGGATATTTCCATGTTTATACAGATGACTGTGTAGATATTTCCATGTTTTTACAGAAGGCGGAGTAGATATTTCCATGTTTATACAGATAGTGGTGTACTTCTATGTTTATAGAAATAGCGGTGTAGATATTTCCATGTGTATAGAAATAGCGGTGTAGATATTTCCATATATATACAGAGGGTGGTGTAGATATTTCCATGTTTATACAGATATGGGTGTAGATATATCCATGTTCATACAGATGACTGTGTAGATATTTCCATGTTTATACTGATAGCGGTGCAGTTATTTCCATGGTTATACAGACAGCGTTGTTGGTATTTCCATGCTTATACAGATAGCGGTGTGGATATTTCCACGTTTATACAGCTCATGGTGCAGATATTTACATCTTTATACAGATGGCAGTGTAGATATTTCCATGTTTATACAGATGGCTGTGTAGATATTTCCATGTGTATACAGATGGCAGTGTAGATATTTCCATGTTTATACAGTTGGTGGTGCAGATATTTCCATGTTTATACAGATGACTGTGTAGATATTTCTAGGTTTACACAATTAGCATTGGTGTTATTTCCATGTTTATAGATTGCGGTTTAGATATTTCCATGTTTACACAGATAGCGTTGTAGATATTTCCATGTTTATAGAGATAGTGGTTTGTATATTTCCATGTTTATAGAGATAGCAGTGTAGACATTTCCATGTTTATACTGATCTCGGTGTAGATATTTCCATCTTTCTACAGATGGCAGTGTGGATATTTCCATGTTTATACAGATGGCAGTGTAGATATTTCCATGTTTATATAGATGGCGGTGTAAATATTTCCTTGTTTATGTAGATATCGGTGTTAATATTTCATTGTTTATGTAGATGGCGGTGTAAATATTTCCTTGTTTATGTAGATGGCGGTGTAGATAATTTCATGTTTATAGAGATAGCAGTGCAGTTATTTTCATGTTTATAGAGAGATCGTTGCAGGTATTTCCATGTTTTTAGAGATAGCTGTGTGTATATTTCCATGTTTATACAGATGGCTGTGTAGATATTTCCATGTGAATACAGATGGCAGTGTAGTTATTTCCATGTTTATACAGATGGTGGTGTAGATATTTCCATATTTATATAGATGACTTTGTAGAGATTTCCATGTTTTTACAGATGGCGGTGTAGATATTTCCATGTTTATACAGATGACTTTGTAGAGAGTTCCATGTTTTTACAGATGGCGGTTTAGATATTTCCATGTTTATAGAGATAGTGGTGTAGATATTTCCATGTTTATATAGATGGCGGTGTAGATATTTCCTTATTTATGTAGATGGCGGTGTAGATATTTCCATGTTTATAGAGATGGTGGTTTATATACTTCTTTGTTTATGGAGATGGTGGTGTAGATATTTCCATGTTTATAGAGATAGCGGTGTAGGTATTTCCATGTTTATAGAGATAGCGGTGTAAATATTTCCATGTTTATACTGATAGCGGTGTTGATATTTCCATGTTTATACAGATAGCAGTGTTGGTATTTCCACGCTTATACAGATAGCGGTGTAGATATTTCCATGTTTATACAGCTCGCGGTGAAGATATTTACATTTTTAAACACATGGCAGTGTAGATATTTCCATGTTTATATAGATAGCGGTGTAGATATTTCCATTTTTACACAGATGGTGGTGTAGATAGTTCCATGTTTATACAGATAGTGTTGTTGGTATTTCCATGTTTATACAGATAGCGGTGTAGATATTTCCATGTTTATACAGATGGCGGTGTAGATATTTTCATGTTAATACAGATGGCGGTGTAGATACTTCCATGTTTATACAGATGGCGCTCTAGATAGCTTCATTTTTATGTAGATGATATTGTAGATATTTTCATGTTTATAGAGATGGCAGTGTAGACGTTTCCATGTTTATAGAGATAGCGGTGTAGATATTTCCATGTTTATAGAGATGGCGGTGTAGGTATTTCCATGCTTTTAGAGATAGCGGTGTAGATATTTCCATTTATATACTGATGGCTGTGTAGATATTTACATGTGTATACAGATGGCAGTGTAGATATTTCCAAGTTTATATAGATGGTGGTGTAGATATTTCCATGTTTATACAGATGACTGTTTAGATATTTCCATGTTTTTACAGATGGCGGTGTAGATATTTCCATGTTGATAGAGATGGTGGTGTAGATATTTCCATGTTTATACATATAGCGGTGTAGATATTTTCATGTGTATAGAGATAGCAGTGTAGTTATGTCCATATTTATACAGAGTGCGGTGGAGATATTTCCATGTTTATACAGATAGGGGTGTAGATATTTCCATTTTCATACAGATGGCTGTGTAGATATTTCCATGTTTATACAGATGGATGTGTAGGTATTTCCATGTTTATACAGATGGCAGTGTAGATATTTCCATGTTTATACAGATGAATGTGTAGGTATTTCCAAGTTTATACAGTTGACGTTGTAGGATTTTCCATGTTTATAGAGATAACGGTGTAGGTATTTCCATGTTTATACAGATATGGGTGTAGATATTTCCATCTTTATAGAGATAGCGGTGTAGATATGTCCATATTTATACGGATAGCGGTGTAGATATTTCCATGTATATACAGATCATGGTGTAGGTATTTCCATGTTTATAGAGATAGCCTTGTAGATATTTCCAAGTTTATAGAGATGACTTTGTAGAGATTTCCATGTTTTTACAGATTGCGGTATAGATATTTCCATGTTTATTGAGATAGCGGTGTAGATATTTCCGTGTATATACTGATGGCAGTGTAGTTATTTACATGTGTGTACAGATTGCAGTGTTGATATTTTTAAGTTTGTATAGACGGTAGTGTAGGTATTTCCATGTTTATACAGATGACTGTCAGGATATTTCCATGCTTTTACAGATGGCGGGGTAGATATTTCCATGTTTATACAGATAGCGGTGTACTTCCATGTTTATACAAATAGCGGTGTAGATATTTCCATGTGTATAGAGATAGCGGTGTAGATATTTCATATTTATACAGACAGTGGTGTAGATATTTCCATGTTTATACAGATATGGGTGTACATATTTCCATGTTTATACAGATGACTGTGTAGACATTTCCATGTTTATACTGATAGCGGTGTAGATATTTCCATGGTTATACAGATGACTGTGTAGATATTTCCAAGTTTATACAGATGATGTTGTAGGTATTTCCATGTTTATACAGATAGCAGTGTAGATATTTCCATGTTTACAGAGATAGCGGTGTAGATATTTCCATTTTTCTATGGATAGCGGTGTAAGTATTTTCCTGTTTATAGAGATAGCACTATACATATTTCCATGTTTATAGAGATGGCTGTGTAGATATTTCCATGTAAATACAGATGGCATTGTAGATATTTCCATATTTATACAGACGAAGGTGTAGATATTTCCGTGTTTTTACAGATGACTGTGTAGATATTTCCATGTTTTTACAGATGGCGGTGTAAATATTTCCATGTTTATACAGATAGCGGTGTGGCTATATCCATGTTTATACAGATAGCGATGTAGATATTTCCATGTTTATAGAGATGACTGTGTAGGTATTTCCATGTTTATACAGATGGCGGTGTCGATATTTCCATGTTTATAGAGACTGCCATGTAGATATTTCCATGTTTATACAGATAGCGGTGTAGACATTTCCATGTTTATAGAGATAGCGGTTGAGATATTTCCTTATTTATACAGATAGCGTTGTAGACATTTCCAAGTTTACACAGATAGCGGTGTAGATATTTCCATGTTTATACAGAGAGAAGTGTAGTTATTTCCATGTTTATACAGATGACTGTGTATATATTTCCATGTTTATACAGATGGCGGTGTAGATATTTCCATGTTTATAGAGATAGCAGTGTAGATATTTCCATGTTTATACAGATGGCTGCGTAGATATTTCCATGTTTATAGAGATAGCGGAGTAGATATTTCCATATTTATATAGATAGCCGTGTAGATATGTCCATGTTCATTCAGATGGCGGTGTAGTTATTTCCATGTTTATACAGATAGCGTTGTGGCTATTTCCATGTTTCTACAGATGGCAGTGTAGATCTTTCCATGTTTATACAGATAGCGATGTAGATATTTGCATGTTTATACAGATAACGGTGTAAATACTTCCAAGTTTATACAGATTGGGGTGTAGATATTTCCATGTTTATACAGATAGCGGTATAGGTATTTCCATGTTTATACAGATAGCGGTGGAGGTATTTCCATGTTTATACAGATAGAGGTGGAGATATTTCCATGTTTATATAGAAGGCGGTGTAGATGTTTCCAAGTTTATACAGATGGCGGTGTAGATATTTCCATGTTTATACAGATAGCGGTGTAGATATTTCCATGTTTATACAGATAGCAGTGTTGTTATTTCCATGTTTATAGAGATAGCGGTGTAGATATTTCTATGTTTACACAGATTGCTGTGTAGGTATGTCCATGTGTATGCAGATGGGATTGTAAATATTTCCATGTTTATGCAGATGGAGGTGTAGATATTTCTATGTTTATTCAGACGACTGTTTAGGTATTTCCATGTTTTTACCGATAGCCGTGGAGATATTTCCATGTTTATACAGATAGCAGTGTAGATATTTCCATGTTTGCACAGAGAGAAGTGTAGTTATTTCCATGTTTATACAGATGACAGTGTATATATTTCCATGTTTATACAGATGACGGTGTAGATATTTCCATGTTTATAGAGATAGCAGTGTAGAGATTCTCATGTTTATACAGATGGCTGTGTAGATATTTCCATGTTTATAGAGATAGCGGTGTAGATATTTCCATATTTATATAGATAGCCGTGTAGATATTTCAATGTTTATACAGATAGCGATGTAGATATTTGCATGTTTATGCAGATAACGTTGCAAATATTTCCATGTTTATACAGATAACGGTGTAGATATTTCCATGTTTATACAGATAGCGGTGTAGCTATTTCCATGTTTATACAGATAGCGGTGGAGATACTTCCGTATTTATACAGATAGAGGTGGAGATATTTCCATGTTTATATAGAATGCGGTGTAGATATTTCCCAGTTCATACAGATGGCGGTGTACATATTTCTATGTTCATACAGATAGCGGTGTAGATATTTCCATGTTTATACAGATAGTGGTGTAGGTATTTCCATGTTTAATAAGATAGAGTTGTAGATATTTCCATGTTTTTACAGATGGCTGTGTAGGTATTTCCATGTGTATACAGGTGGCAGTGTAGATATTTCCATGTTTATACAGATGGATGTGTAGATATTTCCATGTTTATACAGATGACTCTTTACATATTTCCATGTTTTTACTGATAGTCGTGGTAATATTTCCATGTTTATACAGATAGCAGTGCAGATATTTCCATGTTTATACAGAAAGCGTTGTGGCTATTTCCTTGTTTATACAGATTGCGGTGTAGTTATTTCCATGTTTATAGAGATTACTGTGTATATTTCCATGTTTATACAGATGGCGGTGTAGATATTTCCATGTTTATACAGATAGCGCTGTAGATATTTCCATGTTTATACAGATAGCGGTGGAGATATTTCCACGTTTATACAGATAGCGTTGTAGACATTTCCATGTTTACAGAGATAGCGGTGGAGATATTTCCATGTTTATACAGATGGCGGTGGAGATATTTCCATGTTTATACAGATGGCAATGTAGATATTTCCAAATTTATGCAGATAGCGGTGGAGATATTTCCATGTTTATGCAGATAGCGGTGTAGCTACTTCCATGTTTACAGATGGCAGTGTAGATATTTCCATGTTTATACAGATGGAGGTATAGATATTTCCATGTTTATTCAGATGACTGTGTAGATATTTACATGTTTTTACAGATGGCGCTGTAGATATTACCATGTTTATTCAGATAGCGGTGTGGCTATTTCCACGTTTATAGAGATAGCGGTGTAGATATTTCCATGTGTATACAGATGTCAGTGTAGATATTTCCTTGTTAATACAGATGGCATTGTAGAGATTTCCATGTTTATACAGATAGTGGTGTAGATATTTCCATGTTTATACAGATGACTGTGTAGGTATTTCCATATTTATACAGATGGCGGTGTAGGTATTCCCATGTTTGTAGAGATAGCCATGTAGATATTTCCATGTTGATACAAATTGCGGTGTAGACATTTTCATGTTTACAGAGATAGCGGTGTAGATATTTCCATATTTATACAGATAGCGGTGTAGGTATTTCTATGTTTATACAGAAAGCGGTGTAGATATTTCCATGTTTATACAGATAGAAGTGTAGTTATTTCCATGTCTATACAGATGACTGCGTATATATTTCCATGTTTATACAGATGGCGTTGTAGATATTTCCATGTTTATAGAGATATCGGTGTAGATATTTCCATTTTTATACAGATTGCTGTGTAGATATTTCCATGTTTTTAGAGATAGCATTGTAGATATTTCCATATACAGATAGCCGTGTAGATACTACCATGTTCATTCACATGGCGGTGTAGATATTTCCATGTTTACACAGATAGCGGTGTGGCTATTTCCATGTTTATACAGATGGCAATGTAGATATTTCCATGATTATACAGATAGCGATGTAGATATTTCCATGTTTATACAGATGACTGTGTAGGTATCTCCATGATTATACAGATGGCGGTGTAGATATTTTCATGTTTATAAAGATAGCCGTGTAGTTATTTCCATGTTTATACAGATAGCGTTGTAGTCATTTGCAAGTTTATAGAGATAGTTGTCTAGATATATCCATATTTATACAGATTGCCTTGTAGATATTTCCTAGTCTATACAAATAGCGGTGTAGATATTTCCATGTTTATACAGATAGCGGTGTAGACATTTCCATGTTTATAGAGAGAGCGGTGTAGATATTTCCATATTTATACAGATAGCAGTGTAGATATTTCCATGTTTATACAGATAGCGGTGTAGATGTTTCCATGTTGACACAGACAGAAGTGTAGTTATTTCCATGTTTGTTCAGATGACTGTGTATATATTTCCCTGTATATACAGATGGCGGTGTAGATATTTCCATGTTTATGTACATAGTGGTGTAAATATTTGCATGTTTATACAGATAGCTGTGTAGATATTTCCATATTTATAGAGATAGCGGTGTAGATATTTCCATATTTATACAGATAGCCCTGTAGGTATTTGAATGTTTATTCAGATGGCGGTGTAGGTATTTCCATATTTATAGAGATAGCGGTTTAGATATTTCCATGTTTACACGGATGGCTGTGTAGATATTTCCATGTGTATACAGATGTCCCTGTAGATATTTCCATGTTAATACAGATGGGGGTGTCGATATTTCCATGTTTATACAGATGACGGTATAGATATTTCCATGTTTTTACAGATGGCGCTGTAGATATTTCCCTGTTTATACAGAGGGCGGTGTGGCTATTTCCATGTTTATACAGATAGCGATGTAGATATTTCCATGTTTATAGAAATGGGTGTGTAGGGATTTCCATGTTTATACAGACGGCAGTGTAGATATTTCCATGTTTATACAGATAGTGATGTACATATTTCCATGTTTATACAGATAGCGGTGGAGATATATCCATGTTCATACAGATAGCGGTGGAGATATTTCCATGTTTATAGAGATGGCGGTGTAGATATTTCGAAGTTTATACACATAGCGGTGTAGATATTTCAAAGTTTATACAGATAGCGGTGTATATATTTCCATGCTTATAAATATAGCGGTGTAGTTATTTCCATGTTTATGGAGTTAGCAGTGTAAATATTTTCATGTTTATACCGATGGATGTGTAGATATTTCCATGTGTATACAGATGGCGGTGTAGATATTTCGAAGTTTGTACAGATGTCGGTGTAGATATTTCCATGTTTATACAGATTGCGGTTTAGATATTTCCATGTTTATACAGATAGCGGTGTAGGAATTTCCATGTTTACACAGATGGCTGTGTAGGTATTTCCAAGTGTATAGAGATGGCAGTGTAGGTATTTCCATGTTTATAGAGATAGCCATGTAGATATTTCCATGTTTATACAGATAGCGTTGCAGAGATTTCCAAGTTTATAGAGACAGCGGTGTAGATGTATCCATATTTATAGAGATTGCCTTGTAGATATTTCCAAGTTTATACAAAGAGCAGTGTAGATATTTCCATGTTTATACAGATAGCGGTGTAGATATTTCCATATTTATACAGATAGTGGTGTAGGTATTTCCATGTTTATAGAGATAGCAGTGTAGTTATATCCATATTTATACAGATAGCGGTGTAGGTATTTCCATGTTTATACAGATAGCGTTGTAGATATTTCCATGTGTATACAAATGGCAGTGTAGATATTTCCATGTTTATACAGATGAAGGTGTAGATATTTCCATGTTTATATAGATGAATGTGTAGATATTTCCATGTTTTTACAGATGGCGGTGTAGATATTTCCATGTTTATTCAGATAGCGGTGTGGCTATTTCCATGTTTATACAGATAGCGATGTAGATATTTCCATGTTTATAGAGATGGCTGTGAATATATTTCCATGTTTATATAGATGACTGTGTAGGTGTTTCCATGATTATACAGATGGCGGTCTAGATATTTCCATGTTTATAGAAATAGCCATGTAGATATTTCCATGTTTATACAAATAGATGTGTAGATATTTCCATGTTTATTCAGATGGCGTTGTAAATATTTCCATGTTTATACAGATAGTGGTGTCGCTATTTCCGTGTTTATACAGATGGCAGTGTAGATATTTCCATGTTTACAGAGATAGCGGTGTAGATATTTCCATGTTTATACAGACAGCGTTGGAGATATTTCCATGTTTATACAGATAGCGGTGGAGATATTTCCATTTTTCTACGGATAGCGGTGTAAGTATTTTCCTGTTTATAGAGATAGCACTATAGATATTTCCATGTTTATAGAGATGGCTGTGTAGATATTTCCATGTAAATACAGATGGCATTGTAGATATTTCCATATTTATACAGACGAAGGTGTAGATATTTCCGTGTTTTTACAGATGACTGAGTAGATATTTCCATGTTTTTACAGATGGCGGTGTAAATATTTCCATGTTTATACAGATAGCGGTGTGGCTATATCCATGTTTATACAGATAGCGATGTAGATATTTCCATGTTTATAGAGATGTCTGTGTAGCTATTTCCATGTTTATACAGATGGCGGTGTCGATATTTCCATGTTTATAGAGACAGACATGTAGATATTTCCATGTTTATACAGATAGCGGTGTAGACATTTCCATGTTTATAGAGATAGCGGTTGAGATATTTCCTTATTTATACAGATAGCGTTGTAGACATTTCCAAGTTTACACAGATAGCGGTGTAGATATTTCCATGTTTATACAGAGAGAAGTGTAGTTATTTCCATGTTTATACAGATGACTGTGTATATAATTCCATGTTTATACAGACGACTGTTTAGCTATTTCCATGTTCTTACCGATAGCCGTGGAGATATTTCCATTTTTATACAGATAGCAGTGTAGATATTTCCATGTTTGCACAGAGAGAAGTGTAGTTATTTCCATGTTTATACAGATGACAGTGTATATATTTCCATGTTTAGACAGATGACGGTGTAGATATTTCCATGTTTATAGAGATAGCAGTGTAGAGATTCCCATGTTTATACAGATGGCTGTGTAGATATTTCCATGTTTATAGAGATAGCGGTGTAGATATTTCCATATTTATATAGATAGCCGTGTAGATATTTCAATGTTTATACAGATAGCGATGTAGATATTTGCATGTTTATGCAGATAACGGTGCAAATATTTCCATGTTTATACAGATAACGGTGTAGATATTTCCATGTTTATACAGATAGCAGTGTAGCTATTTCCATGTTTATACAGATAGCGGTGGAGATACTTCCATATTTATACAGATAGAGGTGGAGATATTTCCATGTTTATATAGAAGGCGGTGTAGATATTTCCCAGTTTATACAGATGGCGGTGTACATATTTCTATGTTTATACAGATAGCGGGGTAGATATTTCCATGTTTATACAGATAGTGGTGTAGGTATTTCCATGTTTAATAAGATAGCGTTGTAGATATTTCCATGTTTATACAGATGGCTGTGTAGGTATTTCCATGTGTATACAGGTGGCAGTGTAGATATTTCCATGTTTATACAGATGGATGTGTAGATATTTCCATGTTTATACAGATGACTCTTTAGATATTTCCATGTTTTTACTGATAGTCGTGGTAATATTTCCATGTTTATACAGATAGCAGTGCAGATATTTCCATGTTTATACAGAAAGCATTGTGGCTATTTCCTTGTTTATAGAGATTGCGGTGTAGTTATTTCCATGTTTATAGAGATTACTGTGCATATTTCCATGTTTATACAGATGGCGGTGTAGATATTTCCATGTTTATACAGATAGCGCTGTAGATATTTCCATGTTTATACAGATACCGGTGGAGATATTTCCACGTTTATACAGATAGCGTTGTAGACATTTCCATGTTTACAGAGATAGCGGTGGAGATATTTCCATGTTTATACAGATGACGGTGGAGATATTTCCATGTTTATACAGATGGCAATGTAGATATTTCCAAAGTTATGCAGATAGCGGTGGAGATATTTCCATGTTTATGCAGATAGCGGTGTAGCTACTTCCATGTTTACAGATGGCAGTGTAGATATTTCCATGTTTATACAGATGGAGGTATAGATATTTCCATGTTTATTCAGATGACTGTGTAGATATTTACATGTTTTTACAGATGGCGCTGTAGATATTACCATGTTTATTCAGATAGCGGTGTGGCTATTTCCACGTTTATAGAGATAGCGGTGTAGATATTTCCATGTGTATACAGATGTCAGTGTAGATATTTCCTTGTTAATACAGATGGCATTGTAGAGATTTCCATGTTTATACAGATAGTGGTGTAGATATTTCCATGTTTATACAGATGACTGTGTAGGTATTTCCATATTTATACGGATGGCGGTGTAGGTATTCCCATGTTTGTAGAGATAGCCATGTAGATATTTCCATGTTGATACAAATTGTGGTGTAGACATTTTCATGTTTACAGAGATAGCGGTGTAGATATTTCCATATTTATACAGATAGCGGTGTAGGTATTTCTATGTTTATACAGATAGCGGTGTAGATATTTCCATGTTTATACAGATAGAAGTGTAGTTATTTCCATGTCTATACAGATGACTGCGTATATATTTCTATGTTTATACAGATGGCGTTGTAGATATTTCCATGTTTATAGAGATATCGGTGTAGATATTTCCATTTTTATACAGATAGCTGTGTAGATATTTCCATGTTTATAGAGATAGCATTGTAGATATTTCCATATTTATACAGATAGCCGTGTAGATAATACCATGTTTATTCACATGGCGGTGTAGTTATTTCCATGTTTACACAGATAGTGGTGTGGCTATTTCCATGTTTATAGAGATAGCGGAGTAGATATTTCCATGTTTATACAGACGTCTTTGTATGTATTTCCATGTGTATACAGATGACAGAGTAGATATTTCCATGTTTATACTGATGGGGGTGTAGATATTTCCATGTTTATACAGATGACTGTGTAGATATTTCCATGTTATTACAGATGGCGGTGTAGATATTTACTTGTTTATATAGATAGCAGTGTGGTGTTTCCATGTTTATACAGACAGCGATGTAGATATTTCGATGTTTATAGAGATGGCTGTGTAGATATTTCCATGTTTATACAGATGGCAGTGTAGATATTTCCATGTTTATATTGATAGTGGCGTAGATATTTGCGTGTTTATACAGATGACTGTGTAGGTATTTCCATGTTTATGCAGACGGCGGTGTAGGTATTTCCATGTTTATAGAGATAGCCTTGCAGATATTTCCATGTTTATACAGATAGCGCTGTAGGCTTTTCCTTGTTTATAGAGATAGCAGTGTAGATATTTCCATATTTATTCCGAGAGCGGTGTAGATATTTCCATTTTTTTTACAGATTGCGGTGAAGATTTTTCCATGTTTATACAGATAGCGGTGTAGATATTTCCATGTTTATACTGATGACTGTGTATATATTTCCATGTTCATATTTATGGCGGTGTAGATTTTTCCCTGTTTATAGAGATAGCATTGGAGATATTTCCATGTTTATACAGATAGCTGTGTAGATATTTCCAAGTTTATAGAGATAGCGGTGAAGATATTTCCATATTCATACAGATAGCCGTGTAGATATTTCCATGTTTATTGAGATGGAGGTGTACATATTTCCATGTTTATACAGATAGCGGTGTGGCTATTTCCATGTGTATACAGATGGCAGTGTAGATATTTCCATGTGTAGTCAGATAGCGATGTAGATGTTTCCGTGTTTATACAGATAGCGGTGTAGGTATTTCCATGTTTGTACAGATAGCGGTGTAGATATTTCCATGTTTAAACAGATAGCGGTGGAGATATTTTCATGTTTATTCAGATAGCGGTGGAGATATTTCCATGATTATAAAGATGGCGGTGGAGATATTTCCAAGGTTATACAGATATCGGTGTAGATATTTCCATGTTTATACAGATAGCAGTGTAGATATTTCCATGTTTATACAGATAGCGGTGTGGGTATATCCATGTTTATAGAGATAGCAGTGTAGATATTTCCATGTTTATACAGATTGCTGTGTAGGTATTTCCGTGTGTATACAGATGGCAATGTAGATATTTCCATGTTTATACAGATGGAGGTGTAGATATTTCCATGTTTATACAGATGACTGTGTAGGTATTTCCATGTTTATACAGATAGCGGTGTAGACATTTCCAAGTTTATAGAGATAGTCGGGTACATATATCCATATTTATACGGATAGTGGTGTAGATATTTCCAAGTTTACACAGATAGCGGTGTAGATATTTCCATGTTTATACAGATAGCGGTGTAGATATTTCCATTTTTATATAGATAGTGGGGGAGATATTTCCATGTTTATACAGATAGCGGTGGAGATATTTCCATGTTTATGGAGGTTGCGGTGTAGATATTTCCATGTTTATACAGATGGCGGTGTAGATATTTCCAAGTTTATACAGATGGCAGTGTAGATATTTCGATGTTTATACAGATAGCGGTGTAGATATTTCCATGTTTATAGAGATAGCGGTGTAGATAATTCCATGTTTAGACAGATGACTGTGTAGGTATTTCCAAGTGTAAACAGATGGCAGTGTAGGTATTTCCATGTTTATACAGATGTAGGTGTAGCTATTTCCCTGTTTATACAGATGACTGTGTAGATATTTCCATGTATTTACAGATGGCGGTGTAGATATATCCATGTTTCTACAGATAGTGTTGTGGCTGTTTCCATGCTTATACAGATAGCGATGTAGTTATTTCCATGTTTACAGAGATGGCTGTGTAGAGGTTTCCATGTTTATACAGGAGGCAGTGTAGATATTTCCATGTTTATACAGATAGTGGTGTATCTATTTCCATATTTATACAGATGACTGGGTAGATATTTCCATGTTTATACAGATGGCAGTGTAGATATTTCCATGTTCATAGAGATAGCCATGTAGATATTTCCATGTTTATACAGATAGCGGTATAGACATTTCCAAGTTTATAGAGATAGCGTTGTCGGTATATCCATATTTATACAGATAGGGGTGCATATATTTCCAAGTTTATAGAGATAGTGGTGTAGATATTTCCAAGTTTATACAGATAGCAGTGCAGATATTTCCGTGTTTACAGAGATAGCCATGTAGATATTTCCATGTTGATACAGATAGCGGTGTAGACATTTCCATGTATATAGAGATAACGGTGTAGATATTTTCATGTTTATACAGATGGAAGTGTAGATATTTCCATGTTTATACAGATGGCGGTGTAGATATTTCCATGTTTATACAGATAGCTGTGTGGCTATTTCCATGTTTATAAAGATAGCGATGTAGAGATTTCCATGTTTATAGAGATGGCTGTGTAGAGATTTCCATGTTTATACAGATGGCATTATAGATATTACCATGTTTATACAGAGAGCGGTGGAGATATTTCCATGTTTATACAGATGACTGTGTAGGTATTTCCATGTTTATACACATGGCGGCGTAGGTATTTCCATGTTTATACAGATAGCGGTGTGGGTATTCCCATGTTTATACAGATAGCGATGTAGATATTTCCATGTTTGTAGAGATGGCGGTGTAGATATTTCCGTGTTTTTACAGATGGCAGTGTAGATATTTCAATGTTTATACAGATAGTGGTGTAGATACTTCCATGTTCATACAGGTGACTGTGTAGGTATTTCCATGTATATACAGATGGCGGTGTAGATATTTCCATGTTTATAGAGATAGCCATGTAGATATTTCCATGTTTATACAGATAGCTCTGTAGGTATTTCCACTTTAATAGTGATAGCGGTGTAGATATTTCCATAGTTATACAGATAGCCTTGTAGATATTTCCATGTATATTCAGATGGCGATGTAGATATTTCCATGTTTATTCAGATAGCGGTGTGGCTATTTCCATGTTTATACAGATGGCAATGTAGATATTTCCATGATTATACAGATAGCGATGTAGATATTTCCATGTTTATACAGATGACTGTGTAGGTATCTCCATGATTATACAGATGGCGGTGTAGATATTTTCATGTTTATAAAGATAGCCGTGTAGTTATTTCCATGTTTATACAGATAGCAGTGTAGTCATTTGCAAGTTTATATAGTTGTCTAGATATATCCATATTTATACAGATTGCCTTGTAGATATTTCCAAGTCTATACAAATAGCGGTGTAGAGATTTCCATGTTTATACAGATAGCGGTGTAGACATTTCCATGTTTATAGAGAGAGCGGTGTAGATATTTCCATATTTATACAGATAGCAGTGTAGATATTTCCATGTTTATACAGATAGCGGTGTAGATGTTTCCATGTTGACACAGACAGAAGTGTAGTTATTTCCATGTTTGTTCAGATGACTGTGTATATATTTCCCTGTATATACAGATGGCGGTGTAGATATTTCCATGTTTATGTACATAGTGGTGTAAATATTTGCATGTTTATACAGATAGCTGTGTAGATATTTCCATATTTATACAGTTAGCCCTGTATGTATTTGAATGTTTATTCAGATGGCGGTGTAGGTATTTCCATATTTATAGAGATAGCGGTTTAGTTATTTCCATGTTTACACGGATGGCTGTGTAGATATATCCATGTGTATACACATGTCTCTGTAGATATTTCCATGTTAATACAGATGGGGGTGTCGATATTTCCATGTTTATACAGATGACGGTATAGATATTTCCATGTTTTTACAGATGGCGCTGTAGATATTTCCCTGTTTATACAGAGGGCGGTGTGGCTATTTCCATGTTTATACAGATAGCGATGTAGATATTTCCATGTTTATAGAGATGGGTGTGTAGGGATTTCCATGTTTATACAGACGGCAGTGTAGATATTTCCATGTTTATACAGATAGTGATGTAGATATTTCCATGTTTATACAGATAGCGGTGGAGATATTTCCATGTTCATACAGATAGCGGTGGAGATATTTCCATGTTTATAGAGATGGCGGTGTAGATATTTCGAAGTTTATACAGATAGCGGTGTAGATATTTCAAAGTTTATACAGATAGCGGTGTATATATTTCCATGCTTATTCATATAGCGGTGTAGTTATTTCCATGTTTATGGAGTTAGCGGTGTAAATATTTTTATGTTTATACCGATGGATGTGTAGATATTTCCATGTGTATACAGATGGTGGTGTAGATATTTCGAAGTTTGTACAGATGTCGGTGTAGATATTTCCATGTTTATACAGATTGCGGTTTAGATATTTCCATGTTTATACAGATAGCGGTGTAGGAATTTCCATGTTTACACAGATGGCTGTGTAGGTGTTTCCAAGTGTATAGAGATGGCAGTGTAGGTATTTCCATGTTTATAGAGATAGCCATGTAGATATTTCCATGTTTATACAGATAGCTTTGCTGAGAGTTCCAAGTTTATAGAGACAGCGGTGTAGATGTATCCATATTTACAGAGATAGCCTTGCAGATATTTCCAAGTTTATACAAAGAGCAGTGTATATATTTCCATGTTTATACAGATATTGATGTAGATATTTCCAAGTTTATACAGATGGCGATGTAGATATTATCAAGTTCATTCAGATGGTGGTATAGATATTTCCAAGTTTATACAAATAGTGGTGTAGATATTTCCATTTTTCTACAGATGGGGTTGTAGATAGTTCCACGTATATGGAGATGGCAGTGTAGATATTTTCACGTTTATAGGGATGGCGGTGTAGATATTTCCATCTTTGCACAGATTGCGATGTAGAAATTTCCATCTTTGCACAGATAGCGGTGTACATATTTCCATGTTTACACAGATAGCTGTGTAGATGTTTCTATGTTTACACAGTTAGCGTTGTAGATATTTGCATGTTTATACAGATAGCGGTGTAGATATTTCCATGTTTATACTCATGGAGGTGTAGATATTTCCATGTTTATACAGATGACTGTGTAGATATTTCTATGTTTTTAGAGATGGCGTAGATATTTCCAAGTTTATACCGATGGCGGTGTGGTTATTACCATAATTATACATATGGCGTTGTAGATATTTCCATGTTTATACAGATGGCGTTGTAGATATTTCCATGTTTATGCAGATGGCAGTGTAGATATTTCCAAGTTGATAGAGATAGCAGTGTACATATTTGCATGTTTATACCGATAGCGGTGTAGATGTTTCCATGTTTATGCAGTTCGCAGTGCAGATATTTCCATGTTTATACAGATGGCGGTGTAGATATTTACATATTTATACAGATAGCGGTGTTGATAGTTCCCTGTTTATAGTAATAGCGGTGTGGATATTTCCATATTTATACAGACAGCGGTGTAGATATTTCCATGTTTATACTGATGGCTGTGTAGATATTTCCATGTTTATACAGATGGCGGTGTAGATATTTAGATGTTTATGCATATGGTTATGTAGATATTTCCATGTTTATAGAGATATCCCAGTAGATATTTTCATATTTACAGAAAGCGGTGTAGATATTTCCAGGTTTATACAGACGACTGTGTAGATATTTCCACGTTTATACAGATGGCAGTGAACATATTTCCATGTTTATACAGATCGTGGTGTAGGTATTTCCATGTTTTTAGAGATAGCGGTGTAGATCTTTCCATGTGTATAGAGATAGCGGTGTAGAAATTTCCATTTTTATACAGAGAATGGTGTAGATATTTCCATGTTTATACAGATGGCTGCGTAGATGTTTCCATGTTTATACAGATGGCAGTGTAGATATTTCCATGTAGTTACAGATGACTGTGTAGATACTTCCAAGTTTATACAGATGGCATTGTAGTTATTTCCATCTTTATAGAGATATCGGTGTAGATATTTCCATGTTGATACAGATAGCGGTGTAGATATTTCCATGTTTATAGAGATAGCGGTGAAGATATTTCCATCTTTATACACATAGCGGTGTAGATATTTCCATGTTTATGCAGATCATGGTGTAGCTATTTCCATGTTTATACAGATGGCCTTGTAGATGTTTCCATGTCTATACAGATGGCGGTGTAGGTATTTCCATATTTACACAAATCGCGGTGTAGATATTTCCATCTTTGTGCAGATGTCAGTGTAGATATTTTCATGTTAATATAGATGGCGGTGTAGAAATTTCCTTGTTTATGTAGATGGCGGTGTAGTTATTTCCATGTTTATACAGATGGCGGTGTAGATATTTCCATGATTATAGAGATAGCGGTGTAGCTATTTCCATGTTTATAGTGATAGCGGTGTAGATAATTCCGTGTTCACAGAGATACCGGTGTAGGTTTTTCCATGTTCATAGAGATATCGGTGTGGATATTTCTATGTTTAAACAGATGGCTGCGTAGATATTTCCATGTGAATACAGATGGCAGTGTAGCTATTTCCATGTTTATACAGATGGTGGTGTAGATATATACATGTTTATACAGATGACTTTGTAGATATTTCCACGTTTTTACAGATGGCGGTGTAGATATATTCATGCTTATAGAGATAGCGGTGTAGATATTTCCATGTTTATATAGATGGCGTTGTACATATTTCCCTGTTTATGTAGATGGCGGTGTAGATATTTCCATGTTTATAGAGATAGCGGTATCGGTATTTCCATGTTTATAGAGATAGCTCTGTAGATATTTCCATGTGCATACAGATAGCGGTGCACATATTTTCATGTTTATACAGATGGCGGTGTAGAGATTTCCATGTTTATAGAGAGACCGGTATAGATATTTCCATGTTTACACAGATGGCGGTGTAGATATTTCCATGTTTATACAGATAGGGGTGTAGATATTTCCATGTTTATGCAGGTGGCTGTGTAGATATTTCCATGTTTATATAGATGGCTGTGCTGATATTTCCATGTTTATACAGATGGCAGTGTAGATATTCCCATGTTTGTACATATGAACGTGTAGATATTTCCAAGTTTATACAGATGTCGTTGTATGTATTTATATGTTTTTAGAGATAATGGAGTAGATATTTCCATGTTTATACAGATATGGGTGTAGATATTTCCATGTTTATAGAGATAGCGGTGTAGTTATTTCCATCTGTATACAGATAGCGGTGTAGATATTTCCATGTTTACAGAGATCATGGTGTAGATATTTCCATGTTTATACAGATAGCCTTATAGATATTTCCAAGTTTATACAGATGACTTTGTAGAGATTTCCATGTTTTTACAGATGGCGGTATAGATATTTCCATGTTTATGGAGATAGCGGTGTAGATATTTCGAAGTTTATATAGATGGCGGTGTAGATATTTCATTGTTTATGCAGATGGCGGTGTAGATACTTCCGTGTTTATAGAGATGGCGGTTTATATAGTTCCTTGTTTATAGAGATAGCATGTAGATATTTCCAAGTTTATAGAGATAGCGGTGCAGGTATTTCCATGTTTATAGAGATAGCAGTGTAAACATTTCCATGTTTATACTGATAGTGGTGTAGATATTTCCATGTTTATACATATAGCGGTGTTGGTTTTTCCATGCTTATATAGATAGCGGTGTAGATATTTCCATGTTTAAACAGCTCGCGGTGTAGATATTTACATCTTTATACAGATGGCAATGTAGATATTTCCATGTTTATTCAGATAGCGGTGTAGATATTTCTATTTTTACACAGATGATGGTGTAGATAGTTCCATGCTTATACAGCTAGCATTGTTGGTATTTCCATGTTTATACAGATAGCGGTGTAGATATTTCCATGTTTTTAGTGATACCGGTGTAGATATTTCGACGTGTATACAGACGGCGGTGTAGATATTTCCATGTTAATACAGATGGCGGTGTAGATATTTCCCTGTTTATACAGATGGCGCTCTAGATAGCTCCATGTTTATGGAGATGGCAGTGTAGATATTTTCATGTTTATAGAGATGGCAGCGTAGATATTTCCATGTTTATACAGATAGCAGTGTTGGTATTTCCATGCATATACAGATAGCGGTGTAGATATTTCCATGTTTATACAGCTCGCGGTGAAGATATTTTCATTTTTAAACACATGGCAGTGTAGATATTTCCATGTTTATATAGACAGCGGTGTAGATATTTCCATTTTTACACAGATGGTGGTGTAGATAGTTCCATGTTTATACAGATAGCGTTGTTGCTATTTCCATGTTTATACAGATAGCGGTGTAGATATTTCCATGTTTATACAGATGGCGGTGTAGATATTTTCATGTTAATACAGATGGCGGTGTAGATATTTCCATGTTTATACAGATGGCGCTCTACTTAGCTCCATGTTTATGTAGATGGCATAGTAGATATTTTCATGTTTATAGAGATGGCAGTGTAGACATTTCCATGTTTATAAAGATAGCGGTGTAGATATTTCCATGTTTATAGAGATGGCAGTGTAGGTATTTCCATGTTTTTAGAGATAGCGGTGTAGATATTTCCATGTATATACTGATGGCTGTGTAGATATTTACATGTGTATACAGATGGCAGTGTAGATATTTCCATGTTTATATAGATGGTGGTGTAGATATTTCCATGTTTATACAGATGACTGTGTAGATATTTCCATGTTTTTACAGATGACGGTGTAGATATGTCCATGTTGATAGAGATGGTGGTGTAGATATTTCCATGTTTATACATATAGCGGTGTAGATATTTTCATGTGTATAGAGATAGCAGTGTAGGTATGTCCATATTTATACAGAGTGCGGTGAAGATATTTCCATGTTTATACAGATAGCGGTGTAGATATTTCCATTTTCATACAGATGGCTGTGTAGATATTTCCATGTTTATACAGATGGATGTGTAGATATTTCCATGTTTATACAGATGGCAGTGTAGATATTTCCATGTTTATACAGATGAATGTGTAGACATTTCCAAGTTTATACAGTTGACGTTGTAGAATTTTCCATGTTTATAGAGATAACGGTGTAGGTATTTCCATGTTTATACACATATGGGTGTAGATATTTCCATCTTTATAGAGATAGCGGTGTAGATATTTCCATATTTATACGGATAGCGGTGTAGATATTTCCATGTATATACAGATTATGGTGTAGGTATTTCCATGTTTATAGAGATAGCCTTGTAGATATTTCCATGTTTATAGAGATGACTTTGTAGAGATTTCCATGTTTTTACAGATTGCGGTATAGATATTTCCATGTTTATAGAGATAGCGGTGTAGATATTTCCGTGCATATACTGATGGCAGAGTAGTTATTTACATGTGTATACAGATGGCAGTGTAGATATTTTTAAGTTTGTATAGACGATAGTGTAGGTATTTCCATGTTTATACAGATGACTGTCAGGATATTTCCATGTTTTTACAGATGGCGGAGTAGATATTTCCATGTTTATACAGATAGCGGTGTACTTCCATGTTTATACAAATAGCGGTGTAGATATTTCCATGTGTATAGAGATAGCGGTGTAGATATTTCATATGTATACAGACAGTGGTGTAGATATTTCCATGTTTATACAGATATGGGTGTACATATTTCCATGTTTATACAGACAACGTTGGAGATATTTCCATGTTTATACAGATAGCGGTGGAGATATTTCCATTTTTCTACGGATAGCAGTGTAAGTATTTTCATGTTTATAGAGGTAGCACTATAGATATTTCCATGTTTATAGAGATGGCTGTGTAGATATTTCCATGTAAATACAGATGGCATTGTAGATATTTCCATATTTATACAGACGAAGGTGTAGATATTTCCGTGTTTTTACAGATGACTGTGTAGATATTTCCATGTTTTTACAGATGGCGGTGTATATATTTCCATGTTTATACAGATAGTGGTGTGGCTATTTCCATGTTTATACAGATAGCGATGTAGATATTTCCATGTTTATAGAGATGAATGTGTAGGTATGTCCATGTTTATACAGATGGCGTTGTCGATATTTCCATGTTTATAGAGACAGCCATGTAGATATTTCCATGTTTATACAGATAGCGGTGTAGACATTTCCATGTTTATAGAGATAGCGGTTGAGATATTTCCATATTTATACAGATAGCGTTGTAGACATTTCCATGTTTACACAGATAGCGGTGTAGATATTTCCATGTGTATACAGAGAGAAGTGTAGTTATTTCCATGTTTATACAGATGACTGTGTATATATTTCCATGTTTATACAGATGGCGGTGTAGATATTTCCATGTATATAGAGATAGCAGTGTAGACATTTCCATGTTCATACAGATGGCTGCGTAGATATTTCCATGTTTATAGAGAGCGGTGTAGATATTTCCATATTTATATAGATAGCCGTGTAGATATGTCCATGTTCATTCGGATGGCGGTGTAGTTATTTCCATGTTTACAGATAGCGTTGTGGCTATTTCCATGTTTCTACAGATGGCAGTGTAGATATTTACATGTTTATACAGATTGCGATGTAGATATTTGCATGTTTATACAGATAACGGTGTAAATACTTCCAAGTTTATACAGATTCGGGTGTAGTTATGTCCATGTTTATACAGATAGCGATGTAGGTATTTCCATGTTTATAGAGATGGCTTTGTAGATATTTCCATGTGTATACAGATGACAGTGTAGATATTTCCCTGTTTATACAGACGATTGTGTAGATATTTGCATGTTTATACAGATGACTGTGTAGATATTTCCATGTTTTTACAGATGGCAGTGTAGATATTTCCGTGTTTATACAGATAGCGGTGTAGTTATGTCCATGTTTATACAGATAGCGATGTAGGTATTTCCATGTTTATAGAGATGGCTGTGTATATATTTCCATGTTTATACAGATGGCAGTGTAGATATTTCCATGTTTATGCAGATAGTGGAGTAGATATTTCCATGTTTATACAGATAGAGATGTAGACATTACCATGTGGATACAGATGACTGTGTAGGTATTTCCATGTTTATACAGATGGCGGTGTAGATATTTCCATGTTTATAGAGATAGCCATGTAGATATTTCCATGTTTATGCAGATAGCGGTGTAGATATTTCCATGTTTATAGAGATAGCAGAGTAGATATATCCATATTTATAGAGATAGCCTTGTAGATATTTCCAAGTTTATACAAATAGCGGTGTACATATTTCCATGTTTATACAGATAGCGATGAAGATATTTCCATGTTTATAGAGATAGCAGTGTAGTTATATCCATATTTATACCGATAGCGGTGTAGATATTTCCAAGATTATACAGATAGCTTTGTAGATTTTTCCATGTGTATACAGATGGCAGTGTAGATATTTCCATGTTTATACAGATGGAGGTGTAGATATTTCCATGTTTATATAGATGAATGTGTAGATATTTCCATGATTTTACAGATGGCGTTGTAGTTATTTCCATGTTTATTCAGATAGCGTTGTGGCTATTTCCATGTTTATACAGATAGCGATGTAGATATTTCCATGTTTATAGAGATGGCTGTGTAGATATTTCCATGTTTATATAGATGACTGTGTAGGTATTTCCATGTTTATACAGATGGCGGTGTAGATATTTCCATGTTTATAGAGATAGCATTGTAGGTATTTCCATATTTATACAGATAGCTGTGTAGATATTTCCATGTTTATTCAGATGGCGGTGTAAATATTTCCATGATTATACGGATAGCGGTGTCGCTATTTCCATGTTTATACAGATGGCAGTGGAGATATTTCCATGTTTATACAGATAGCGATGTAGATATTTCCATGTTTATACAGATAGCGGTGTATATATTTCCATCTTTATACAGATAGCGGTGTAGATATTTCCATGTTGATACAGATAGTGGTGTAGATATTTCCATGTTTATACAGATAACTCTGTAGGTATTTCCATGTTTATAGAGATAGCAGTGTAAATATTTCCAGGTTTATACAGACAGCGGTGTAGACATTTCCATGTTTATACAGATCTCGGTGTAGATATTTCCATCTTTCTACAGAAGGCAGTGTAGATATTTCCATGTTTATACAGATGGCAGTGTAGATATTTCCATGTTTATATAGTTGGCAGTGTAAATATTTCCTTGTTTATGTAGATATCGGTGTTAATATTTCATTGTTTATGTAGATGGCGGTGTAAATATTTCCTTGTTTATGTAGATGTCGGTGTAGATATTTCCATGTTTATAGAGATAGCAGTGCAGTTATTTTCATGTTTATAGACAGAGCGTTGCAGGTATTCCCATGTTTTTAGAGATAGGTGTGTGTATATTTCCATGTTTATACAGATAGCTGTGTAGATATTTCCATGTGTATACAGATGGCAGTGTAGATATTTCCATGTTTATACAGATGGTGGTGTAGATATTTCCATGTTAATACAGATGACTGTGCAGATATTTCCATGTTTTTACAGATAGCGGTGTAGATATTTCCTTGTTTATACAGATAGTGGTGTAGATATTTCCATGTTTTTACAGATGGCTGTGTAGATATTTCGATGTTTATAGAGATGGCTGTGTAGTTATTTCCATGATTATACAGATGGCAGTGTAGATATTTCCATGTGTATACAGATGAATGTGTAGATATTTCATGTTGTTACAGATGGCGGTGTAGGAATTTCCATATTTATAGAGATAGCGGTGTAGATATTTCCATGTTTATAGAGATAGCGGTGTAGATATATCCACGTTTATATAGATAGCGGTGTAGATGTTTCCATCTTCATACAGATAGCGGTTTAGATATTCCCATGTTTATGAAGATCATGGTGTAGATTTTTCCAGGTTTTTACAGATAGCGTTGTAGATATTTCCATGTTTATACAGATAGCGGAGTAGATATTTCCCTGTTTATACAGAGCGTGGTGTAGATATTTCCATCTTTCTACAGATGGCAGTGTAGATACTTCCATGTTTATAGGGATGGCGTTGTTGATATTCCCATGTGTATAGAGATAGCGGTGTTGGTATTTCCAGGTTTAGAGAGATAGCGGTGTAAATATTTCCATGTTTATGCTGATAGTGGTGTAGGTATTTCCATGTTTATACAGATAGCGGTGTTGGTATTCCCATGCTTATTCAGATAGAGGTGTAGATATTTCCATGTTTATAAAGCTCGCGTTGTAGATATTTACATCTTTAAGCAGATGGCAGTGTAGATATTTCCATGTTTACACAGATAGCATTGTTGGTGTTTCCATGTTGATACAGATAGTGGTGTAAATATTTCCATGTTTATACAGCTCCCTGTGTAGATATTTCCATGTTTTTACAGATGGCGGTGTAGATATTTCCCTGTTTATACAGATGGCGGTGTAGATACTTCCATGTTTATACAGATGGTGCTGTAGATAGCTCCATGTTTATGGAGATGGCAGTGTAGATATTTTCATGTTTATAGAGATGGCAGTGTAGATATTTTCATGTTTATAGAGATGGCAGTGTAGATATTTCTATGTTTATAGAGATAGCGGTGTAGATGTTTCCATGTTTATGCAGATAGCGGTTTAGTTATTTCCATGTATTTAGAGATATCGGTGTAGATATTTCGATGTATTTACTGATGGCTGTGTAGATATTTACATCTGTATACGGACGGCAGTGTAGATATTTCCAAGTTTATCCAGATGGCTGTGTAGATATTTCCATGTGAATAGAGACGGCAGTGTAGATATTTCCATGTTTATACACATGGTGGTGTAGATATTTCCATGTTTATACAGATGACTTTGTAGAGATTTCCATGTTTTTACAGATGGCGGTGTAGATATTTCCAAGTATATAGATATAGTGGTGTAAATATCTCCATGTTTATATAGATGGCGGTGTAGATATTTCCTTATTTATGTAGATGGCGGTGTAGATATTTCTATGTTTATGGAGATGGTGGTTTATATACTTCCTTGTTTATGGAGATAGCGGTGTAGATATTTCCATGTTTATAGAGATAGTGGTGTAGGTATTTCCATGTTTATAGAGAAAGCGGTGTAAATATTTCCATGTTTATACAGATAGCGGTGTAGATATTTCTATGTGTATACAGACAGCAGTGTTGCTATTTCCAAGCTTATACAGATAGCGGTGTAGATATTTCCATGTTTATACAGCTCGCGGTGAAGATATTTACATTTTTATACAGATGGCAGTGTAGATATTTCCATGTTTATATAGATAGCGGTGTAGATATTTCCATTTTTACACAGATGGTGGTGTAGATAGTTCCATGTTTATACAGATAGCGATATTGTTATTTCCATGTTTAAACAGATAGCGGTGTAGATATTTCCATGTTCATACAGATCCCGTTGTAGATATTTCCATCTTTATACAGATGGCGGTGTAGATATTTTCATGTTAATACAGATGGCGGTGTAGATATTTCCATGTTTATACAGATGGCACTCTAGATATTTCCATGTTTATGTTGATGGCATTGTAGATATTTCCATGTTTATAGAGACAGACTTGTAGATATTTCCATGTTTATACAGATGACTTTGTAGAGATTTCCATGTTTTTACAGATGGCGTTATAGATATTTCCATGTTTATAGAGATAGCGGTGTAGATATTTCCGTGTATATACTGATGGCAATGTAGATATTTACATGTGTATACAGATGGCAGTGTAGATATTTTTAAGTTTGTATAGATGGAAGTCTAGGTATTTCCATGTTTATACAGACGACTGTCTGGATATTTCCATATTTTTACAGATGGTGGAGTAGATATTTCCATGTTTATACAGATAGCAGTGTACTTCCATGTTGATACAAATAGCGGTGTAGATATTTCCATGTGTATAGAGATAGCGGTGTAGATATTTCCATATTTATACAGACTGGTGTAGATATTTCCATGTTTATACAGATATGGATGTACATATTTCCATGTTTATATAGATGACTGTGTAGACATTTTCATGTTTATACTGATAGCGGTGTAGATATTTCCACGGATATACAGATAGTGGTGTTGGTATTTCCATGCTTATACAGATAGCGGTGTGGATATTTCCATGTTTATACAGCTCACAGTGCAGATATTCACATGTTTATACAGATGGCAGTGTAGATATTTCCATGTTTATACAGATGGCTGTGTAGATATTTCCATGTGTATACAGATGGCAGTGTAGATATTTCCATGTTTATACAGATGGTGGTGCAGATATTTCCATGTTTATACAGGTGACTCTGTAGATACTTCCATGTTTTTACAGATGGTCGTGTAGATATTTCCATGTTTATTGGGACAACAGTGTAGATATTTCCATATTTATACAGACAGCAGTGGAGATATTTCCATGTTTCTACAGAAATCGGTGAAGATATTTCCATGTTTATTCAGATAGAGGTGTAGGTATTTCCATGTTTATAGAGATAGCGGTGTAGACATTTCCATGTTTATACAGATGGCAGTGTAGATATTAACATGTGTATACAGATGGCAGTGTAGATATTTCCATGTTTATACAGATGGAGGTGTAGATATTTCCATGTTTACAGATGAGTGCGTAGATATTTCCATGTATTTACAGATGGCGGTGTAGATATTTCCATGTTTATGCAGATAGCGGTGTGGCTATTTCCAATTTATACAGATAGCGATGTAGATATTTCCTTGTTTATAGAGATAGCTTTGTAGATATTTCCATGTTTATTCAGATAGCGATGTAGATATTTCCATGTTTATAGAGATTACTGTGTAGATATTTCCATGTTTATACAGCTGACTGTGCAGGTATTTCCATGTTTATACAGATGGCAGTGTAGATATTCCCATGTTTATAGAGAGAGTCAAGTAGATATTTCATGGTTATACAGATAGCGGTGTAGACATTTCCATGTTTATAGAGATTGTGGTGTAGATATTTCCATATTTATTCAGATAGCGGTGTAGATATTTCCATGTTTATACAGAATGTGGTGTAGATATTTCCATGTTTATACAGATAGTGGTGAAGTTATTTCCATGTTTATACAGATGACTGTGTATGTATTTCCATGTTTATACAGATGGCGGGGTAGATATTACCCTGTTTATAGAGATAGTGGTGTAGATATTTCCATGTTTAGATAGATAGCTGTGTAGATGTTTCCATGTTTATGGAGATGGCGGTGTAGATATTTCCATATTTATACAGATATCCATGTAGATATTTCCATGTTTATTCAGATCGCGGTGTAGATATTTCCATGATTATACAGATAGTGTGGTGACTATTTCCATGTTTATACAGATGGCAGTGTAGATATTTCCATGTTTATACAGATAGCGGTGTAGATATTTACATGTTTATACAGATAGCGGTGTATCTATTTGCATATTTATAGAGATAGCAGTGGAGATATTTCCATGTTTATGCAGATGGCTTTGTATGTATTTCCATGTGTGTACCAATGACAGTGTAGATATTTCCATGTTTATGGAAATGGAGTTTCAGATATTTCCATGTTTATACAGATGACTGTGTAGATATTTCCATGTTTATACAGATGGCAGTGTAGATATTTCCGTGTTTATACACATAATGGTGTGGGTAATTCCATGTTAATACAGATAGCGATGTAGATACTTCCATGTTTATAGAGATGGCTGTGTAGTTATTTCCGTGTTTATACGGATGGCAGTGTAACATTTCCAGGTTTATGCGGATAGTGCTGTAGATATTTCCATGTTTATACAGATGACTGTGTAGGTCTTTCCATGTTTATACAGATGGCGGTTTAGATATTTCCATGTTTATAGAGATAGCCATGCAGATATTTCCACGTTTATACAGATAGCGGTGTAGACATTTCCATGTTTATAGGGATAGCGGTGTAGATATTTCCAAGTTTATACTGATAGCGATGTAGATATTTGTATGTTTATACCGATAGCGGTGTAGATATTTCCATGTTTATACAGATAGTGTTGTAGGTATTTCCATGTTTATAGAGATAGCGGTGTTGATACATCTATATTTATTCAGATAGCGGTGTAGATATTTCCAAGTTTATACAGATAACGGTGTAAGTATTTCCATGTTTATACAGATGGCTGTGTAGATTTTTCCATGTTTACACAGATGGCGTTGTAGATATTTCCGTGTTTATACAGACAGCGGAGTGGCTAATTCCATGTTTATACAGATAGCAATGTAGATATTTCCATGTTTATACAGATGGCTGTGTAGATATTTCCATGTGAATACAGACGGCAGTGTAGGTATTTCCATGATTATACAGATGGTGTTGTAGATATTTCCATGTTTATACAGATGACTGTGTAAATATTTCCATGTTTTTACAGATGGCGGTGTAGATATTTCCATGTTTATAGAGATAGCGGTGTAGATATTTCCATGTTTATACATATAGCGGTGTAGGTATTTTCATGTGTATAGAGATAGCGATGTAGTTATTTCCAGATTTATACAGAGAGCGGTGTAGATATTTCCATGTTTATACAGATAGGGGTGTAGATATTTCCATGTTTATACAGGTGGCTGTGTAGATATTTCCATGTTTATATAGATGGCTGTGTAGATATTTCCATGTTTATACAGACGGTAGTGTAGATATTTCCATCTTTATACAGATGACTGTGTAGATATTTCCAAGTTCATACAGATGACGTTGTAGTTATTTCCATGTTTATAGAGATAACGGTGTAGATATTTTCATGTTTATACAGATATGGTTGTTGATATTTCCATGTGTATAGAGATAGCGTTGTAGACATTTACATCTTTATACAGATAGCGGTGTAGATATTTCCTTGTTTACGTAGATGGCGGTGTAGATATATCCATGTTTATAGAGATGGCGGTTTATATACTTCCTTGTTTATGGAGATAGTGGTGTAGATATTTCCATGTTTATAGAGATAGCGGTGTTGGTATTTCCATGTTTATAGAGATAGCGGTGTAAATATTCCCATGTTTATACTGATAGCGGTGTAGATATTTCCAAGTTTATATAGATGGCGGTGTAGATATTTCCTTGTTTATGTAGATGGTGGTGTAGATATTTCCATGTTTATAGAGATGGCTGTTTATACAGTTCCTTGTTTATAGAGATAGTGTGTAGATATTTCCATGTTTCTAGAGATAGCGGTGTTTGTATTTCCATGTTTATAGAGATAGCGGTGTAAATATCTCCATGTTTATACTGATAGCGGTGTAGATAATTCCATGTTTATACAGATTGCCCTGTTGGTATTTCCATGTTTATACAGCTCCCGGTGCAGACATTTCCATGTTTATACAGATGGCGGTGTAGATATTTACATGTTAATACAAATGGCGGTGTAGATATATCCATGTTTATACAGATGGCGCTCTAGATAGCTCCATGTTTACGGAGATGGCAGTGTAGATATTTTCATGTTTATAGAGATGGCAGTAAAGATATTTCCATGTTTATAGAGATGGCGGTGTAGATATTTCCATGTTTATAGAGATAGCAGTGCAGGTATTTCCATGATTTTAGAGATAGCCGTGTAGATATTTCCATGTATACACTGATGGTTGTGTAGATATTTACATGTGTATACAGATGGCAGTGTAGATATGTCCATGTTTATACAGATCGCTGTGTACATATTTCCATGTGGATACAGACGGCAGTGTAGGTATTTCCATGATTATACAGATGGTGGTGTAGATATTTCCATGTTTATACAGATGACTGTGTAAATATTTCCATGTTTTTACAGATGTCGGTGTAGTTATTTCCATGTTTATAGAGATAGCGTTGTAGATATTTCCATGTTTATACATATAGCGGTGTAGGTATTTTCATGTGTATAGAGATAGCAGTGTAGATATTTCCATATTTATACAGAGAGCGGTGCAGATATTTCCATGTTTATACAGATAGGGGTGTAGATATTTCCATGTTTATACAGATGGCTGTGTAGATATTTCCAAGTTTATACAGATGGCTGTGTGGATATTTCCATGTTTATACAGATGACTGTGTAGGTATTTCCAAGTTTTTACAGATGACGTTGTAAGTGTTTCCATGTTTATAGAGATAACGGTGTAGATATTTCCATGTTTATACAGATACGGGTGTAGACATTTCCATCTTTATAGAGATAGCGGTGTAGATATTTCCATCTTTATACAGATAGCGGTGTAGATATCTCCATGTTTATACAGATCATGGTGTAGATATTTCCATGTTTATACAGATAGCCTTGTAGATATTTCCATGTTTATACAGATGACTTTGTAGAGATTTCCATGTTTTTACAGATGCCGGTACAGACATTTCCTTGTTTATAGAGATAGCGGTGTAGATATTTCCGTGTATATACTGAAGGCTGTGTAGATCTTTACATGTGTATACAGATGGCAGTGTAGATATTTTTAAGTTTGTATAGATGGTGGTGTAGATATTTCCATGTTTATACAGATGACTGTGTGGATATTTCCATGTTTTTACAGATGGCGGAGCAGATATTTCAATGTTTATGCAGATAGCGGTGTACATCCATGTTTATACAAATAGCGGTGTAGATATTTCCATGTGTATAGAGATAGCGGTGTAAATATTTCCATATTTATACAGAGAGTGTTGTAGATATGTCCATGTTTATACAGATATGGGTGTACATATTTCCATGTTTATATAGATGACTGTGTAGATATTTCCATGTTTATACTGATAGCGGTGTAGATATTTCCATGGTTATACAGATAGCGTTGTTGGTATTTCCATGCTTATACCGATAGCGGTCTGGATATTTCCATGTTTATACAGCTCACGGTGCAGATATTTAAATCTTTATACAGATGGCAGTGTAGATATTTCCATGATTATACAGATGACTGTGTAGATATTTCCATGTGTATACAGATGGCAGTGTAGATATTTCCAAGTTTATACAGATGGTGGTGTAGATATTTCCATGTTTATACAGATGACTGTGTAGACATTTCCATGTTTTTACAGATGGTCATGTAGATATTTCCATGTTTATAGGGACAGCAGTGTAGATATTTTCATGTTTATACTGATAGCGGTGGAGTTATTTTCATGTTTATACAGATAGCGGTGTACATATTTTCATGTTTATAGCAATGGCGGTGTAGATATATCCAAGTTTATACAGACAGGGATGTAATATTTCCTTGTTTATACAGATATCGGTGAAGATATTTCCATGTTTATTCAGAAAGAGTTGTAGGTATTTCCATGTTTATAGAGATAGCGGTGTAGGTATTTCCATGTTTATACAGATGGCTGTGTAGATATTTCCATGTGTATACAGATGGCAGTGTAGATATTTCCATGTTTATACAGATATAGGCGTAGATATTTCCATGTTTACAGATGAGTGTGTAGGTATTTCCATGGTTTTACAGATGGCTGTGTAGATATTTCCATGTTTATACAGATAGCGGTGTGGCTATTTCCATGTTTATACAGATAGCGAGGTAGATATTTGCATGTTTATAGAGATAGCTCTGTTGATATTTCCATGTTTATACAGATACCGATGAAGATATTTCCATGTTTATAGAGATGGCTGTGTAGATATTTCCATGTTTATACAGCTGACTGTGTAGGTGTTTCCATGTTTATACAGATGGCAGTGTAGATATTTCCATGTTTATAAAGATAGTCAAGTAGATATTTCCATGTTTATACAGATAGCGGTGTAGACATTTCCTGGTTTATAGAGATAGTGGTGTAGATATTTCCATATTTATTCAGATAGCGGTGTAGATATTTCCATGTTTATACAGATAGCGTTGTAGATATTTCCATGTTTATACAGATAGCGGTGAAGTTATTTCCAGGTTTATACAGATGACTGTGTATTTATTTCCATGTTTATACAGTTGGCGGTGTAGATATTACCCTGTATATAGAGATAGAGGTGGAGATATTTCCATGTTTATACAGATAGCTGTGTAGATGATTCCATGTTTATAGAGGTGGCGGTGTAGATATTTCCATAATTATACAGATATCCTTGTAGATATTTCCAAGATTATTCCTTTGGCGGTGTAGATATTTCCATGTTTATACAGATAGTGGTGTGGCTATTTCAATGTTTATACATTTGGCAGTGTAGATACTTCAATGTTTATACAGATACCGATGTAGATATTTCCATGTTTATACAGATAGCGGTGTAGATATTTCCATGTTTATACAGATAGCGGTGTAGATATTTCCATGTTTATACAGATAGCGGTGTAGCTATTTCCATGTTTATAGAGATAGCGGTGTAGATATTTCCATGTTTATACAGATGGCTTTGTAATTATTTCCATGTGTATACAGATAACAGTGTAGATATTTCCATGTTTATACAGACGGAGGTGTAGATATTTCCATGTTTATACTGATGACTGTGTAGATATTTAAATGTTTATACATATAGTGGTGTGGGTAATTGCATGTTTATACAGATAGCGATGTAGGTATTTCCAAGTTTATACAGATGGCTGTGTAGATATTTCCATGTTTATACAGATGGCAGTGTAGATATGTCCATGTTTATACAGATATTGGTGTAGATATTTCCATGTATATACAGATGACTGTGCAGGTATTTCCATGTTTATAAAGATCGCGGTTTAGATATTTCTATGTTTATAGAGATAGCCATGTAGATATTTCCATGTTTATACAGATAGCGGTGTAGTCATTTCCAAGTTTATAGAGATAGCGGTGTAGATATTTCCATGTTTATACAGATGGCTTTGTAGGTATTTCCATGTGTATACACATGACAGTGTAGATATTTCCATGTTTATACAGATGGAGATGTTGATATTTCCATGTTTATAGAGATGACTGTGCATGTATTTCCATGTTTTACAGATGGCAGTGTAGAAATTTCCGTGTTTATACAGATAGCGTTGTGGCTATTTTCATGTTTATACAGATAGCGATGTAGATATTTTCATGTTTATAGACATGGATGTATAAATATTTCCATGTTTATACAGATGGCAGTGTAGTTATTTCCATGTTTATACAGATAGTGGTGTAGATATTTCCATGTTTATACAGATGACTGTGTAGGTATTTCCATGTTTATACAGATGGCGTGGTAGATATTACCATGTTTATAGAGATAGCCATGAAGATATTTCCATGTTTATACAGATAGCGGTGTAGACATTTCCAAGTTTATCGAGATAGCGGTGTAGATATATCCATATGTATACACATAGCAGTATAGTTATTTCCAAGTGTATACAGATAGCGGTGTAGATATTTCCGTGTTTATACAGATCGCGGTATAGGTATTTCCATGTTTACACAGATAGTGGTGTAGGTTTTTCCATGTATATATTGATAGCAGTGTATATATATCCATGTTTATACAGATAGCATTGTAGATATTTCCAAGTTTATACAGTACTGGTGTAGAGATTTCCATGTTTATACAGATGGCTGTGTAGATATTTCCATGTGTATATAGATGGCAGTGTAGATATTTCCATGTTTATACAGATGGAGGTGTCGATATTTCCATGTTTATATAGATGACTGTGTAGATATTTCCACGTTTTTACAGATGGCGGTGTAGATATTTCCATGTTTATACAGATAGCAGTGTTGCTATTTCCATGTTTATACAGATAGCGATGTAGTTATTTCCATATTTATGGAGATGGCTGTGTAGATGTTTTCATGTTTATACAGATGACTGTGTAGTTATTTCCGTGTTTATACAGATGGCGGTGTAAATATTTCCATGTTTATAGAGATAGCCATGTAGATATTTCCATGTTTATACAGATAGCGGTGTAGACATTTACATGCTTATAGAGATCACGGTGTAGATATTTCCATATTTATACAGATAGCGGTGTAGATATTTCCATGTTTATGCAGATAGCGGTTTAGATATTTCCATGTTTATACAGATAGAAGTGTAGATATCTCCATAGTTATACAGTTGACTGTGTATATATTTCCATGTTTATAGAGATGGCGGTGTAGATATTTCCATGTTTATAGAGATAGCGGCGTAGATATTTCCATGTTTATACGGATAGCTGTGTAGGTATTTCCATTTTAATAGAGATAGTGATGTAGATATTTCCATATTGATACAGATAGCCGTGTAGATATTTCCATGTTTATTCAGATGGCAGTGTATATATTTCCATGTTTATACAGATAGAGGTGTGGCTCTTTCCATGTTTATGCAGATGGCAGTGTAGCTATTTCCATGTTTGTACAGATAGCGATGTAGATATTTCCATGTATATACAGACAGCGGTAGAGTTATTTCCATGTATTTAGAGATAGCGGTGTAGATATTTCCATGCATATACTGATCGCTGTGTAGATATTTACATGTGGATACAGATGGCAGTGTAGATATTTCCAAGTTTATACAGATGTCTGTGTAGATATTTTCAAGTGAATACAGATGGCAGTGTAGGTATTTCCATGTTTTTACAGATGGCGGTGTAGGTATTTCCATGTTTATACACATAGTGGTGAAGATATTTCCATGTTAATACAGATGGTTGTGTAGGTATTTCCATGTGTATACCGATGGCAGTGCAGATATTTTCACGTTTATACAGATGGAGGTGTTGATATTTCCATGTTTATATAGATGACTGTGTAGATATTTCCATGTCTTTAAAGATAGCGGTGGAGATATTTCCATGTATATACAGATAGCAGTGTAGATATTTCCATTTTTATACAGAAAGCTGTGTGGCTATTTCCATGTTTATACAGATAGCGATGTAGATATTTCCATGTTTATAGAGATGGCTGTGTAGATATTTCCTTGTTTATACAGATGGCAGTGTAGACAATTCCATGTTCATAGAGATATTGGAGTAGGTTTTCCATGTTTATACAGATGACTGTGTAGGTATTTCCATGTTTATACAGATGGCGCTGTAGATATTTCCATGTTTATAGAGATAGCCAAGGAGGTATTTTCATGTTTATACAGATACCAGGGTAGATATTTCCATGTTTACAGACATAGCGGTGTAGATATTTCCATATTTTTTCAGATAGCGGTGGAAACATTTCCATGTTTCTGTAAATAGCGGTGTAGATATTTCCATGTTTATAGAGTTACCGGTGTAGATATTTCCATGTTTATACAGATGTCTGTGTATATATTTCCATGTTTATACAGATGGTGGTGTAGATATTTCCCTGTTTATAAAGATAGCGGTGTAAATATTTCCAGGTTTACAGATATAGAGGTGTAGATATTTCCATATTTGCACAGATTGCGGTGTACATATTTCCATCTTCACACAGATAGCGGTGTACATATTTCCATTTTTCACAGACAGCTGTGTAGATATTTCTATGTTTGCACAGATAGTGTTGTAGATATTTCCATGTTAATACAGATTGCGGTGTAGATATTTCCATGTTTATAAAGATAGCTGTGTAGATTTCTCCATGTTTATTCAGATAGCGGAGGCGATATTTCCATGTTTATACAGATAGCTTTGTAGATATTTCCATGTTTATACAGATAGCGGTGTAGAGATTTCCATGTTTATACAGATAGCGTTGTAGATATTTCCATGTTTACACAGATAGCGGTGGAGATATTTCCGTGTTTATACAGATAGCAGTGGAGATATTTCCATGTTTATACAGATGGCAATGTAGATATTTCCAAGTTTTTGCAGATAGCGGAATAGATATTTCCATGTTTATGTAGATAGCGGTGCGGCTATTTCCATGTTTACAGAGATGGCAGTGTAGATATTTCCATGTGTATGCAGATGGAGGTGTAGATATTTCCATGTTTATACAGATGACTGTGTAGATATTTCCATGTTTTTACAGATGGCCGTGTAGATATTTCCATGTTTATACAGATAGCAGCGTGGCAATTTCCGTGTTTATAGAGACAGCGGTGTAGATATTTCCATGTTTATACAGATGGCAGTGGAGATATTTAAATGTTTATACAGATGACTGTGTAGGTATTTCTGTGTTTATACAGATGGGGGTGTAGATATTTCCATGTTTATAGAGATAGCCATGTAGATATTTCCATGTTTTTACACATGACTGTGTATGTATTTCCATGTTTATTCAGATAGCGGTGGCGATATTTCCATGTTTATACAGATAGCGGTGTATACATTTCCATGTTTATAGAGATAGCGGTGTAGGTATTTCCATATTTATACAGATAGTGTTGTAGAAATTTCCATGTTTATAGAGATAGCGGTGTAGATATTTCCATGTTTATATAGATAGAAGTGTAGTTATTTCCATGTTTATACAGATGAGTGTGTATATATTTCCATGTTCATACAGATGGCGGTGTAGATATTTCCATATTTATAGACATAGCGTTGTGAATATTTCCATGCTTATACGGATAGCTGTGCAGATATTTCCATGTTTATAGAGAGAGTGGAGTAGATATTTCCATATTTATACAGATATCCGTGTTGATGTTTCAATGTTTATTCAGATAGCGGTGTGGATATTGCCATGTTTATACAGATAGCGGTGTGGCTATTTCCATGTTTATACAGATGGCAGTGTAGATATTTCCATGTTTATACTGATAGCGATTTGGACATTTGCATGTTTATACAGATAACGGTGTAGATATTTCCATGTTTATACAGATAGCGGTGTAGGTATTTCCATGTTTATACAGATAGCGGTGGAGATATTTCCAGGTTTATACAGATAGAGGTGGAGATATTTCCAGGTTTATACAGATGGCGGTGTAGATATTTCCATGTTTATACAGATAGCGGTGTAGATATTTCCATGTTTATAGAGATGGCTGTGTAGATATTTCCTTGTTTATACAGATGGAATTGTAGATATTTCCATGTTTATACAGATCATGGTGTACATATCTCCATGTTCAAAAAGATAGCCTTGTAGATATTTCCATGTTTATACAGATGACTTTGTAGAGATTTCCAAGTTTTTACAGATGACGGTATAGATATTTCCATGTTTATAGAGATAACGGTGTAGATATTTCCATGTTTATTTAGATGGCGGTGTAGATATTTCCTTGTTTATGTAGATGGTGGTGTAGATATTTCCATGTTTATAGAGATGGTGGTTTATATAGTTCCTTGTTTATAGAGATAGCGTGTTGATATTTCCATGTTTCTAGAGATAGCGGTGTTTGTATTTCCATGTTTATAGAGATAGCGGTGTAATTATTTCCATGTTTATACTGATAGCGGTGTAGATAGTTCCATGTTTATGCAGATAGCGTTGTTGGTATTTCCATGTTTATACAGATAACGGTGTAGATATTTTCATGTTTATACAGCTCCTGGTGTAGATATTTCCATGTTTATACAGAGGGCGGTGTAGATATTTCCATGTTAATGCAAATGGCGGTGTAGATATTTCCATGTTTATAAAGTTGGCGCTCTATATAGCTCCATGTTTATGGAGATGGCAGTGTAGACATTTTCATGTTTATAGAGATGGCAGTTTAGATATTTCCATGTTTATAGAGATAGCGGTGTAGATATTTCCATGTTTATAGAGATAGCAGTGGAGGTATTTCCATGTTTTTAGAGATAGCCATGTATATATTTCGATGTATACACTGATGGTTGTGTAGATATTTACATGTGTATACAGATGGCAGTGTAGATATTTCCATGTTTATACAGATAGCTGTGTAGATATTTCCATGTGAATACAGACGGCAGTGTAGGTATTTCCATGATTATACAGATGGTGGTGTAGATATTTAAATATTTATACAGATGACGGTGTAAATATTTCCATGTTTTTACAGATGGCGGTGTAGATATTTCCATGCTTATAGAGATTGCGGTGTAGATATTTCCATGTTTATACATATAGAGGTGTAGGTATTTTCCTGTGTATGGAGATAGCGTTGTAGATATTTCCATATTTATACAGAGAGCGGTGGAGATACTTCCAAGTTTACTCAGATGGCGGTGTAGATATTTCCATGTTTTTCCACATGGCGACATAGATATTTCCATGTTTATACAGATAGCGGTGTGGCTATTTCCATGTTTATACAGGTAGCGATGTAGATATTTCCCTGTTTATACAGCTGTCTTTGTAGGTATTTCCAATGGTATACAGATGACAGTGTAGATATTTCCATGTTTATACAGATGACTTTGTAGGTATTTCCATCTTTATACAGATGACTGTGTGGGTATTTCCATGTTTTACAAGTGGCGGTGTAGATATTTCCGTGTTTTTACAGATAGCGGTGTGGCTATTTCCATGTTTATACAGATAGCAATGTAGATATTTCCATGTTTATAGAGATGGCTGTGTAGATATTTCCACGTTTATACAGATGGCAGTGTAGATATTTCCATGTTTATACAGATAGTGGTGTAGATATTTCCATGTTTATACAGATGACTGTGTAGGTATTTCCATGTTTATACCATTGGCGGTGTAGATATTTCCATGTTTATAGAGATAGCCATGTAAATATTTCCAAGTTTATACAGATATCGGTGTATATATTTCCATGTTTATACAGATAGCGGTGTAGATATTTCCATGTTTATACTGATATTGGTGTAGGTATTTCCATGTTTATAGAGATAGCGGTGCAGATATATCCATATTTATAAAGATAGACGTGTAGGCATTTCCATGTTTATAGAGATAGCGGTGTAGATAATTCCATATTTATTCAGATAGCAGTGTAGATATTTCCATGTTGATACAGATAGCGGTGTAGATATTTCCATGTTTATACAGAGAGCGGTGTAGATATTTCCATGTTTATACAGATGACTTTGTATATATTTCCATGTTTATACATATAGCGATGTAGATATTTCCCTGTTTATAGAGATAACGGTGTAGATATTTCCATGTTTATACAGAGATCGTTGGCGATATTTCCATGTTTATACAGATAGCGGTGCAGATATTTCCAAGTTTATAGAGATAGTGGTGTAGATAGTTCCATGTTTATACAGATGGCTTTGTAGGTATTTCCATGTGTATACAGATGAGAGGGTAGATATTTCCATGTTTATACAAATGAGTATGTAGATAATTCCATGTTTTCACAGATGGCTGTGTAGATATTTCCGTGTTTATGCAGATAGCGGTGTGGCTATTTCCAAGTTGATACAGATAGCGATGTGGATATTTTCATGTTTATAGAGATGGATGTGTAGATATTTCCATGTTTATACAGATGGCAGTGTAGATATTACCATGTTTATACAGATAGTGGTGTAGATATTTCCACGTTTATAAAGATGACTGTGTAGGTATTTCCATGTTTATACAGATGGCACTGTAGAGATTTCCATGTTTATAGAGATAGCCATGTATGTATTTCCATGTTTATAGAGATAGCGGTGTAGACATTTCCATGTTTTTAGAGATGGCGGTGTAGATTTTTCCATGTTTATACAGAGAGCGGTGGAGATATTTCCATGTTTATACAGATAGCGGTGGAGATATTTCCATATTTATAGAGATGGTGGTGTAGATATTTCCAAGTTTATACAGATAGAGGTGTAGGTATTTGCGTGTTTATACACATAGCGGTGTAACTATTTCCATGTTTATTCAAATAGCGGTGTAGCTATTTCCATGTTCCTAGAGATAGCGGTGTAGATATTTCAATGTTTATACGCATGTCTGTGTAGATATTTCCATGTTTTTCCACATGGCAGCATAGATATTTCCATGTTTATACAGATAGCGGTGTGGTTATTTCCATGTTTATACAGATAGCGATGTAGATACTTCCATGTTTCTAGAGATGGCTGTGTAGATATCTCCGTGATTATACAGATGGCAGTGTATATATTTCCATGTTTATGCAGATAGTGGTGTAGATATTTCCATGTTTATACAGATGACTGTGTAGGTATTTTCATGTTTATACACTTGGCGGTGTAGATATATCCATGTTTATAGAGATGGCCATGTAGATATTTCCATGTTTATAGAGATGGCTGTGTAGATATTTCCATGTTTATACAGATGTAACTGTAGATATTTCCATGTATATACAGATAGCGCTGTAGATATTTCCATGTTTATACAGATGGCTGTGTAGGTATTCCCATGTTTATAAAGATAGCGCTGTAGATATTTCCATGTTTATACATATAGCTGTGTAGCTATTTCCATGTTTATTCAGATAGCGGTGGAGATATTTCCAAGTTTAGGCAGATAGCGGTGGAGATATTTCCATGTTTATACAGAAGGCATTGTAGATATTATCAAGTTCATACAGATGCTGGTATAGATATTTCCAAGATCATACAGATAGCGGTGTAGATATTTCCATTTTTATACAAAAGGCGGTGTAGATAGTACCATGATCATGGAGATGGCAGTGTAGATATTTCCATGTTTATAGAGATGGCGGTGTAGATATTTCCATGTTTATAGGGATAGCCGTGTAGTTATGTCCATGTATATAGAGATAGCTGTGTATATATTTCCATGTATATACTGATGGCTGTGTAAATATTTCCGTGTGTATACAGATGGCAATGTAGATATTTCCAAGTTTATACAGATGGCTATGTAGATATTTCCATGTGAATACAGATGGCAGTGTAGATATTTTCATGTTTATACAGATGGTGGTGTAGATATTTCCATGTTTATACAGAAGACTTTTTAGAGATTTGCATGTTTTTACAGATGGCGGTGTAGATATTTCCATGTTTATAGAGATAGCGGTGTAGATATTTCCCTGTTTATACAGATGTCTGTGTAGATATTTCCATGTGTATACCGATGGCAGTGTAGATATTTCCATGTTTATAGAGATGGTGGTGTAGATATATCCATGTTTATACAGATGGCGGTGCAGATATTTCCGTGGTTACACAGATAGCGGTGTAGATATTTCCTTGTTTATTCAGATATCGGTGTAGATATTTCCATGTTCATTCAGATAATGGTGTAGATATTTCCATGTTTATACAGATGTCAGGGTAGATATTTCCATGTTTTTACCGATAGCGGTGTGGTTTTTCCATGTTTATACAGCTCGCAGTGCAGATAATTCCATGTTTACACAGATAGCATTGTAGATATTTCCATGTTTATGTAGATAGCGGTTTAGAAATTTCCAGGTTTTTAAAGATAGCAGTGTAGATATTTCCATGTTTATACAGATAGCGAAGGAGATATTTCCATGTTTATACAGATAGCGGTGGAGGTATTTCCATGTTTATACAGATGGCGGTGAAGGTATTTCCATGTTTATACAGATAGCGGTGTAGATATTTCCAAGTTTATACAAATATTTGTGCACATATTTCCATGTTTATGCAGGTAGCGGTGTAGATATTTCCATGTTTATACAGATCGTGGTGTAGATATCTCCATCTTTTAACAAATGGGAGTTTATCTATTTCTATGTTTATACAAATGGCGGTGTAGGTATTTCCATGTTTATACCAATAGCGGTGTAGATATTTCCATGTTTATACAGCTCGCGATGTAGATATTTCCATCTTTATACAGGTGGCAGTGTAGATATTTCCATGTTTATACAGATAGCGGTGTAGATAATTCCATGTTTACACAAACGGCTCTGTAGATACCTAAATGTTTGTGGGGATGGTGGTGTATATATTTTCATGTTTATACAGATGGCGGTGTAAATATTTCCATGTTTATAGAGATTGCGGTGTAGATATTTCCATGTTTGTACAGATAGCGGTGTAGATATTTCCATGTTTATACAGACACCTGTGTAGTTATTTCCATGTTTATACAGATGACTGTGTATATATATCCATGTTTATACAGATAGCGGTGTAGACATTGCCAAGTTTATAGAGGTAGCGGTGTAGATATTTCCATGTTTATACAGATTGCTTTGTAGGTATTTCCATGTGTATACAGATGATAGTGTAGATATTTCCATGTTTACACAAATGGAGGTGTAGATATTTCCCTGTTTACACTGATGACTGTGTAGATATTTCCTTGTTTTTACAGATGGCGGTGTATATATTTCCATCTTTATAGAGATAGCGGTGTAGATATTTCCATGTTTATACATATAGCGGTGTAGACGTTTTCATGTGTATGGAGATAGCGGTGTATATATTTCCATATTTATACAGAGAGCGGTGTAGATATTTCCATGTTTATACAGATAGGGGTGTAGATATTTCCATGTTTATACAGATAGGGGTGTAGATATTTCCATGTTTATACAGATGGCTGTCTAGATATTTCCATGTTTACAATGGCAGTGTAGATATTTCCATGTTTATACAGATGACTGTTTAGATATTTCCAAGTTTATACAGATGACGTTGTAGGTATTTCCATGTTTATACAGATAATGGTGTAGATATTTCCATGTTTATACAGATATGAGTGTAGATATTTCCATGTTTATAGAGATCATGGTGTAGATATTTCCGTGTGTATACAGATAGCCTTGCAGATACTTCCATGTTTGTACAGATGACTTTGTAGAGATTTCCATGTTTTTACAGATGGCGGTATAGATATTTCCATGTTTATAGAGATAACGGTGTAGATATTTCCATGTTTATATAGATGGCGGTGTAGATATTTCCTCGTTTATGTAGATGGCGGTGTAGAGATTTCCATGTTTATAGAGATGGCGGTTTATATAGTTCCTTGTTTATAGAGATAGCGTGTAGATATTTCCATTTTTATAGAGATAGCGGTGTTGGTATTTCCATGTTTATAGAGATAGCGGTTTAAATATTTCCATATTTATACTGATAGAAGTGTAGATCAATGTTTATACAGATAGCGTTGTTGGTATTTCCATGTTTATACAGATAGCGTTGTAGATATTTCCATGTTTATACTGCTCTCGGTGTAGATATTTCCATGTTTATGGAGATGGCGGTGTAGATATTTTCATGTTAATACAAATGGCGGTGTAGATATTTCCATGTTTATAGAGATAGCGGTGTAGATATTTCCATGTTTATGGAGATAGCAGTTTAGGTATTTCCATGTTTTTAGAGATAGCCGTGTAGATATTTCCATGTATACACTGATGGCTGGGTAGTTATTTACATGTGTATACAGATGTCAGTGTAAATATTTCCATGTTTATGCAGATGGCTGCGTAGATATTTCCATGTGAATACAGACAGCAGTGTAGATATTTCGATGATTATACAGATGGTGGTGTAGATATTTCCATGTTTATACAGATGACTGTGTAAGTATTTCCATGTTTTTAAAGATGGTGGTGTAGATAGTTCCATGTTTATAGAGATAGCGGTGTGGCTATTTCCAGGTTTATACAAATAGCCATGTAGAGATTTCCATGTTTATAGAGATGGCTGTGTAGATATTTCCATGTTAATACAGATTGCAGTGTAGAAATTTCCATTTTCATACAGATAGTGATGTAGATATTTCCATGTTTATACAGATGACTGTGTAGGTATTTCCATGTTTATACAGATGGCGGTGTAGATATTTCCATGTTTATAGGGATAGTCATGTAGATATTTCCATGTTTATACCGAAATGGTGTAGACATTTCCATCTTTACAGAGATAGCGGTGTAGATATTTCCATATTTATACAGATGGCGGTGTAGATATTTCCATGTTTATAGAGATAGCGGTGTAGATATTTCCCTGTTTATACAGATGTCTGTGTAGATATTTCCATGTGTATACCGATGGCAGTGTAGATATTTCCATGTTTATACAGATGGTGGTGTAGATATATCCATGTTTATAGAGATGGCGGTGCAGATATTTCCGTGGTTACACAGATAGCGGTGTAGATATTTCCTTGTTTATTCAGATATCGGTGTAGATATTTCCATGTTCATTCAGATAATGGTGTAGATATTTCCATGTTTATACAGATGTCAGGGTAGATATTTCCATGTTTATACCGATAGCGGTGTGGTTTTTCCATGTTTATACAGCTCGCAGTGCAGATATTTCCATCTTTATACAGGTGGCAGTGTAGATATTTCCATGTTTATACAGATAGCGGTGTAGATAATTCCATGTTTACACAAACGGCTCTGTAGATACCTAAATGTTTGTGGGGATGGTGGTGTATATATTTTCATGTTTATACAGATGGCGGTGTAAATATTTCCATGTTTATACAGATAGCAGTGTAGATATTTCCATGTATACACAGAGAGCAGTGGAGATATTTCCATTTTTATACAGATAGCGGTGGAGATAATTCCATGTTTATAGAGATGGCGGTGTAGATATTTCCATGTTTGTATAGATGGTTTTGTAGGTATTTCCATGTGTATACAGATGACAGTGTAGATATTTCCATGTTTATACAGATGGAGGTGTAGATATTCCCATCTTTATACAGATGACTGTGTAGATATTTCCATGTTTTTACAAATGGCAGTGTAGAAATTTCCGTGTTTATACAGATAGCGGTGTGGCTATTTCCAAGTTTATACAGATAGCAATGTAGATATTTCCATGTTTCTAGAGATGGCTGTGTACATATTTCCATGTTGATACAGATGGCAGTGTAGATATATCCATGTTTATACTGATAGTGGTGTGGATATTTCCATGTTTATAAAGATAGTGATGTAGATATTTCCATGTTTATACAGATGACTGTGTAGGTATTTCCATGTTTAAACAGATGGCGGTGTAGATATTTCCATGTTTATAGAGATAGCCATGTAGATATTTCCATGTTACAGATAGCGATGTAGACATTTCCAAGTTTATAGAGATAGCGGTCTGGATATATCCATATATTTAGAGATTGCCTTGTAGAAATTTCCAAGTTTATACAAATAGCAGTGTAGATATTTCCATGTTTATACAGATAGCGGTGTAGACATTTCCATGTTTATAGAGATAGCGGTTTAGATATTTCCGTATTTATACAGATAGCGGTGTTGATATTTCCATGTTTATATTGACCGCGGTGTAGATATTTCCATATTTATACAGACAGAAGTTTAGTTATTTCCATGTTTATTCAGATGACTGTGTATATATTTCCCTGTTTATGCAGATGGTGGTGCAGATATTTCCATGTTTATAGAGATGGTGTTGTAGGTATTTCCATGTTTATACAGATAGCTGTGTAGACATTTCCATATTTATAGAGATAGCGGTGTAGTTATTTCCATATTTATACAGACAGCCGTGTAGATATTTCCATGTTTATTCAGATGGCAGTGTAGGTATTTCCATGTTTATAGAGATAGCGGTGAAGATATTTCCATGTTTATACAGCTCACGGTGTAGGTATTTACATGTTTAAACAGATGGCAGTGTAGATATGTCCATGTTTATACAGATAGCTTTGTTGGTATTTCCATGTTTATACAGATGGCGCTCTAGATAGCTCCATGTTTATGGAGATGGCAGTGTAGATATTTTCATGTTTATAGAGATGGCATTGTAGATATTTCTATGTTGATAGAGATAGCGGTGTAGATATTTCCATGTTTATACAGATAGCGGTGTAGTTATTTCCATGTATTTAGAGATAGCTGTGTAGATATTTCCATGTATATACTGACGGCTGTGTAGATATTTACATGTGTATACAGATGGCAGTGTAGATATTTCCAAGTTTATACAGATCGCTGTGTAGATATTGACATGTGAATAAAGATGGCAGTGTAGATATTTCCATGTTTATACAGATTGTGGTGTAGATATTTCCATGTTTATACAGATGACTTTGTAGAGATTTCCATGTTTTTACAGATGGCGGTGTGGATATTTCCATGTTTATAAGGATAGCGGTGTAGATATTTCCATGTGTATAAAGATGGCGGTGTAGATATTTCCTTGTTTATGTAGATGGCGGTGTAGATATTTCCATGTTTATAGAGATGGCGGTTTATATACTTCCTTGTTTATGGAGATAGTGGTGTAGATATTTCCATGTTTATAGAGATAGCGGTGTAGGTATTTCCATGTTTATAGAGATAGCGGTGTAAATATTTCCAGGTTTATACTGATAGCGGTGTAGCTATTTCCATGTTTATACAGATAGCAATCTTGGTATTTCCATGATTATACAGAGAGCGGTGTAGATATTTCCATGGTTATACACCTCACGGTGCAGATATTTACATCTTCTTACAGATGGCAGAGTAGATATTTCCATGTTTATATAGATAGCGGTGTAGATATTTCCATTTTTACACAGATGGTGGTGTAGATAGTTCTATGTTTATACAGATAGCGTTGTTGGTATTTCCATGTTTATACAGATCGCGAAGTAGGTGTTTCCATGTTTATACAGCTCCCGGTGTAGATATTTCCATGTTTATACAGATGGCGGTGTAGATATTTTCATGTTAATACAGATGGTGGTGTCGATATTTCCATGTTTATACAGGTGACTGTGTAGACATTTCTATGTTTTTACAGATGGCGGTGTAGATATTTCCATGTTTATGGAGATGGCAGTGTAGATATTTCCATGTTTATACATATAGCGGTGTAGATATTTTCATGTGTATAGAGATAGCGGTGTAGATATTTCCATATTTATACAGAGAGCGGTGTAATTATTTCCATGTTTATACAGATGACTGCGTAGATATTTCCAAGTTTATACAGATGACGTTGTAGGTGTTTCCATGTTTATAGAGATAACGGTGTAGATATTTCCATGTTTATTCAGATATGGGTGTAGATATTTCCATCTTTATAGAGATAGCGGTGTAGATATATCCATCTTTATACAGATAGCGGTGTAGTTATTTCCGTGTTTATACAGATGGCTGTGTGGATATTTCCATGTTTTTACAGATGGCGGAGTAGATATTTCCATGTTCATACAGATAGCGGTGTACTTCCATGTTTATACAAATAGCGGTGTAGATATTTCCATGTGTATAGAGATAGCGGTGTAGATATTTCCATATTTATACAGAGAGTGGTGTAGATATTTCCATGTTTATACAGATATGGGTGTACATGTTTCCATGTTTATACAGATGTATCTTTAGATATTTCTATGTTTATACTGTTAGCGGTGTAGATATTTCCATGTTTATACAGATAGCAGTGTTGGTATATCCATGCTTATACAGATAGCGGTGTAGATATTTCCATGTTTACACAGATAGCGGTGTAGATATTTCCATGTTTATACAGATAGCGGTGTAGATATTTCCATTTTTATACTGATAGCGTTGTACGTATTTCCATGTTTATAGAGATAGCAGTGGAGATATTTCCATGTTTATAGAAATGGCTGTGTAGATATTTCCATGTTTATACAGATGGTAGTGTAGACATTTCCATGTTTATACAGAGACCTGTGTAGTTATTTCCATGTTTATACAGATGACTGTGTATATATTTCCATGTTTATAGAGATAGCGGTGTAGATATTTCCCTGTTTATAGAGATAGCGTTGTAGTTATTTCCATGTTTATACAGATAGCTTTTTAGATATTTCCATGTTTATAGAGATTGCGGTGTACATATCTACATGTTTATACAGAGAGCGGTGGAGATATTTCCATGTTTATAGAGATAGCGGAATAGATATATCCATGTTTATACAGAGAGCGTTGGAGTTATTTCGATGTTTATACAGATAGCGGTGTAGACATTTCCAGGTTTATAGAGATAGTGGTGTAGATATTTCCATGTTTATACAGATGGCTTTGTAGGTATTTCCATGTGTATACAGATGACAGTGTAGATATTTCCATGTTTATACAAATGGAGGTGTAGATATTTCCCTGTTTACACTGATGACTGTGTAGATATTTCCATGTTTTTACAGATGGCGGTGTATATATATCCATGTTTATACAGACAGCGGTGTGGGTATTTCCATGTTTATACAGATAGCGATGTAGATATTTCCATGTTTGTAGAGATGGCAGTGTAGATATTTCCATGTTTATTCAGATAGTGGTGTAGATATTTCCATGTTTATACAGATGACTGTGTAGGTATTTCCATTTTTATACAGATGGCAGTGCAGATATTTCAATGTTTACAGAGATAGCCATGTAGATATTTCCATGTTTATACAGAAAGCGGTGTAGACATTTCCAAGTTTATAGAGATAGACGGGTAGATATATCCATATTTATACAGATAGCGGTGTAGACATTTCCAAGTTTATACAGATAGCAGTGTAGATATTTCCATGTTTATAAAGATAGCGGTGTAGATATTTCCATGTTTATAAAGATAGCGGTGTAGATATTTCCATGTTTATACAGATAGCAGTGTAGATATTTCCATTCTTATACAGATAGAGGTGTAGGTATTTCCATGTTTCTAGATATAGCGGTGTAGGTATTTCCATGTTTACACAGATGGCAGTGTAGATATTTCCATGTGTATACAGATGGCTGTGTAGATATTTCCATGTGTATACAGATGGAGGTGTATATATATCCATGTTCATACAGATTGCGTTGTAGATATTTCCATGTTTATTCAGATAGCAGTGTAGTCATTTCCATGTTTATAGAGATAGCGGTGTTGATATTTCCATATTTATTCAGATAGCGGTGTAGGTATTTCCATGTTTATACAGATAGCGGTGTAGATATTTTCATGTTTATACAGAGACCTGTGTAGTTATTTCCATGTTTATACAGATGACTGTGTATATATATCCATGTTTATACAGATAGCGGTGTAGACATTTCCAAGTTTATAGAGGTAGCGGTGTAGATATTTCCATGTTTATACAGATGGCTTTGTAGGTATTTCCATGTGTATACAGATGATAGTGTAGATATTTCCATGTTTATACAAAAGGAGGTGTAGATATTTCCCTGTTTACACTGATGACAGTGTAGATATTTCCATGTTTATAGAAATAGCGGTGGAGATATTTCCATGTTTATAGAGATGGCGGTGGAGATATTTCCATGTTCATACAGATAGCGGTGGAGATATTTCCATGTTTACACAGATGGCGGTGGAGATATTTCCAGGTTTATACTGACGGCGGAGCAGGTATTTCCATGTTGATACAGATAGCAGTGTAGACATTTCCATGTTTATACAGATGGTGGTGTAGGTATTTCCATGTTTATAGAGATAGCGGTATAGATATTTCCTTGTTTATACAGATGGCAGTGTAGGTATTCCCATGTGTACACAGATGGCAGTGTGGATATTTCCATGTTAATACAGATGGAGGTGTAGATGTTTCCATGTTTATACAGATGACTGTGTAGGTATTTCCATGTTTATACAGATGGTGGTGTAGATATTTCCATGTTTATAGAGATAGCCATGTAGATATTTCCATGTTTATACAGATAGCGGTGTAGATATTTCCAAGTTTATACAAATATTTGTGCACATATTTCCATGTTTATGCAGGTAGCGGTGTAGATATTTCCATGTTTATACAGATCGTGGTGTAGATATCTCCATCTTTTAACAAATGGGAGTTTATCTATTTCTATGTTTATACAAATGGCGGTGTAGGTATTTCCATGTTTATACCAATAGCGGTGTAGATATTTCCATGTTTATACAGCTCGCGATGTAGATATTTCCATCTTTATACAGGTGGCAGTGTAGATATTTCCATGTTTATACAGATAGCGGTGTAGATAATTCCATGTTTACACAAACGGCTCTGTAGATACCTAAATGTTTGTGGGGATGGTGGTGTATATATTTTCATGTTTATACAGATGGCGGTGTAAATATTTCCATGTTTATAGAGATTGCGGTGTAGATATTTCCATGTTTGTACAGATAGCGGTGTAGATATTTCCATGTTTATACAGACACCTGTGTAGTTATTTCCATGTTTATACAGATGACTGTGTATATATATCCATGTTTATACAGATAGCGGTGTAGACATTGCCAAGTTTATAGAGGTAGCGGTGTAGATATTTCCATGTTTATACAGATTGCTTTGTAGGTATTTCCATGTGTATACAGATGATAGTGTAGATATTTCCATGTTTACACAAATGGAGGTGTAGATATTTCCCTGTTTACACTGATGACTGTGTAGATATTTCCTTGTTTTTACAGATGGCGGTGTATATATTTCCATCTTTATAGAGATAGCGGTGTAGATATTTCCATGTTTATACATATAGCGGTGTAGACGTTTTCATGTGTATGGAGATAGCGGTGTATATATTTCCATATTTATACAGAGAGCGGTGTAGATATTTCCATGTTTATACAGATAGGGGTGTAGATATTTCCATGTTTATACAGATAGGGGTGTAGATATTTCCATGTTTATACAGATGGCTGTCTAGATATTTCCATGTTTACAATGGCAGTGTAGATATTTCCATGTTTATACAGATGACTGTTTAGATATTTCCAAGTTTATACAGATGACGTTGTAGGTATTTCCATGTTTATACAGATAATGGTGTAGATATTTCCATGTTTATACAGATATGAGTGTAGATATTTCCATGTTTATAGAGATCATGGTGTAGATATTTCCGTGTGTATACAGATAGCCTTGCAGATACTTCCATGTTTGTACAGATGACTTTGTAGAGATTTCCATGTTTTTACAGATGGCGGTATAGATATTTCCATGTTTATAGAGATAACGGTGTAGATATTTCCATGTTTATATAGATGGCGGTGTAGATATTTCCTCGTTTATGTAGATGGCGGTGTAGAGATTTCCATGTTTATAGAGATGGCGGTTTATATAGTTCCTTGTTTATAGAGATAGCGTGTAGATATTTCCATTTTTATAGAGATAGCGGTGTTGGTATTTCCATGTTTATAGAGATAGCGGTTTAAATATTTCCATATTTATACTGATAGAAGTGTAGATCCATGTTTATACAGATAGCGTTGTTGGTATTTCCATGTTTATACAGATAGCGTTGTAGATATTTCCATGTTTATACTGCTCTCGGTGTAGATATTTCCATGTTTATGGAGATGGCGGTGTAGATATTTTCATGTTAATACAAATGGCGGTGTAGATATTTCCATGTTTATAGAGATAGCGGTGTAGATATTTCCATGTTTATGGAGATAGCAGTTTAGGTATTTCCATGTTTTTAGAGATAGCCGTGTAGATATTTCCATGTATACACTGATGGCTGGGTAGTTATTTACATGTGTATACAGATGTCAGTGTAAATATTTCCATGTTTATGCAGATGGCTGCGTAGATATTTCCATGTGAATACAGACAGCAGTGTAGATATTTCGATGATTATACAGATGGTGGTGTAGATATTTCCATGTTTATACAGATGACTGTGTAAGTATTTCCATGTTTTTAAAGATGGTGGTGTAGATAGTTCCATGTTTATAGAGATAGCGGTGTGGCTATTTCCAGGTTTATACAAATAGCCATGTAGAGATTTCCATGTTTATAGAGATGGCTGTGTAGATATTTCCATGTTAATACAGATTGCAGTGTAGAAATTTCCATTTTCATACAGATAGTGATGTAGATATTTCCATGTTTATACAGATGACTGTGTAGGTATTTCCATGTTTATACAGATGGCGGTGTAGATATTTCCATGTTTATAGGGATAGTCATGTAGATATTTCCATGTTTATACCGAAATGGTGTAGACATTTCCATCTTTACAGAGATAGCGGTGTAGATATTTCCATATTTATACAGATGGCGGTGTAGATATTTCCATGTTTATAGAGATAGCGGTGTAGATATTTCCCTGTTTATACAGATGTCTGTGTAGATATTTCCATGTGTATACCGATGGCAGTGTAGATATTTCCATGTTTATACAGATGGTGGTGTAGATATATCCATGTTTATAGAGATGGCGGTGCAGATATTTCCGTGGTTACACAGATAGCGGTGTAGATATTTCCTTGTTTATTCAGATATCGGTGTAGATATTTCCATGTTCATTCAGATAATGGTGTAGATATTTCCATGTTTATACAGATGTCAGGGTAGATATTTCCATGTTTATACCGATAGCGGTGTGGTTTTTCCATGTTTATACAGCTCGCAGTGCAGATATTTCCATCTTTATACAGGTGGCAGTGTAGATATTTCCATGTTTATACAGATAGCGGTGTAGATAATTCCATGTTTACACAAACGGCTCTGTAGATACCTAAATGTTTGTGGGGATGGTGGTGTATATATTTTCATGTTTATACAGATGGCGGTGTAAATATTTCCATGTTTATACAGATAGCAGTGTAGATATTTCCATGTATACACAGAGAGCAGTGGAGATATTTCCATTTTTATACAGATAGCGGTGGAGATAATTCCATGTTTATAGAGATGGCGGTGTAGATATTTCCATGTTTGTATAGATGGTTTTGTAGGTATTTCCATGTGTATACAGATGACAGTGTAGATATTTCCATGTTTATACAGATGGAGGTGTAGATATTCCCATCTTTATACAGATGACTGTGTAGATATTTCCATGTTTTTACAAATGGCAGTGTAGAAATTTCCGTGTTTATACAGATAGCGGTGTGGCTATTTCCAAGTTTATACAGATAGCAATGTAGATATTTCCATGTTTCTAGAGATGGCTGTGTACATATTTCCATGTTGATACAGATGGCAGTGTAGATATATCCATGTTTATACTGATAGTGGTGTGGATATTTCCATGTTTATAAAGATAGTGATGTAGATATTTCCATGTTTATACAGATGACTGTGTAGGTATTTCCATGTTTAAACAGATGGCGGTGTAGATATTTCCATGTTTATAGAGATAGCCATGTAGATATTTCCATGTTACAGATAGCGATGTAGACATTTCCAAGTTTATAGAGATAGCGGTCTGGATATATCCATATATTTAGAGATTGCCTTGTAGAAATTTCCAAGTTTATACAAATAGCAGTGTAGATATTTCCATGTTTATACAGATAGCGGTGTAGACATTTCCATGTTTATAGAGATAGCGGTTTAGATATTTCCGTATTTATACAGATAGCGGTGTTGATATTTCCATGTTTATATTGACCGCGGTGTAGATATTTCCATATTTATACAGACAGAAGTTTAGTTATTTCCATGTTTATTCAGATGACTGTGTATATATTTCCCTGTTTATGCAGATGGTGGTGCAGATATTTCCATGTTTATAGAGATGGTGTTGTAGGTATTTCCATGTTTATACAGATAGCTGTGTAGACATTTCCATATTTATAGAGATAGCGGTGTAGTTATTTCCATATTTATACAGACAGCCGTGTAGATATTTCCATGTTTATTCAGATGGCAGTGTAGGTATTTCCATGTTTATAGAGATAGCGGTGAAGATATTTCCATGTTTATACAGCTCACGGTGTAGGTATTTACATGTTTAAACAGATGGCAGTGTAGATATGTCCATGTTTATACAGATAGCTTTGTTGGTATTTCCATGTTTATACAGATGGCGCTCTAGATAGCTCCATGTTTATGGAGATGGCAGTGTAGATATTTTCATGTTTATAGAGATGGCATTGTAGATATTTCTATGTTGATAGAGATAGCGGTGTAGATATTTCCATGTTTATACAGATAGCGGTGTAGTTATTTCCATGTATTTAGAGATAGCTGTGTAGATATTTCCATGTATATACTGACGGCTGTGTAGATATTTACATGTGTATACAGATGGCAGTGTAGATATTTCCAAGTTTATACAGATCGCTGTGTAGATATTGACATGTGAATAAAGATGGCAGTGTAGATATTTCCATGTTTATACAGATTGTGGTGTAGATATTTCCATGTTTATACAGATGACTTTGTAGAGATTTCCATGTTTTTACAGATGGCGGTGTGGATATTTCCATGTTTATAAGGATAGCGGTGTAGATATTTCCATGTGTATAAAGATGGCGGTGTAGATATTTCCTTGTTTATGTAGATGGCGGTGTAGATATTTCCATGTTTATAGAGATGGCGGTTTATATACTTCCTTGTTTATGGAGATAGTGGTGTAGATATTTCCATGTTTATAGAGATAGCGGTGTAGGTATTTCCATGTTTATAGAGATAGCGGTGTAAATATTTCCAGGTTTATACTGATAGCGGTGTAGCTATTTCCATGTTTATACAGATAGCAATCTTGGTATTTCCATGATTATACAGAGAGCGGTGTAGATATTTCCATGGTTATACACCTCACGGTGCAGATATTTACATCTTCTTACAGATGGCAGAGTAGATATTTCCATGTTTATATAGATAGCGGTGTAGATATTTCCATTTTTACACAGATGGTGGTGTAGATAGTTCTATGTTTATACAGATAGCGTTGTTGGTATTTCCATGTTTATACAGATCGCGAAGTAGGTGTTTCCATGTTTATACAGCTCCCGGTGTAGATATTTCCATGTTTATACAGATGGCGGTGTAGATATTTTCATGTTAATACAGATGGTGGTGTCGATATTTCCATGTTTATACAGGTGACTGTGTAGACATTTCTATGTTTTTACAGATGGCGGTGTAGATATTTCCATGTTTATGGAGATGGCAGTGTAGATATTTCCATGTTTATACATATAGCGGTGTAGATATTTTCATGTGTATAGAGATAGCGGTGTAGATATTTCCATATTTATACAGAGAGCGGTGTAATTATTTCCATGTTTATACAGATGACTGCGTAGATATTTCCAAGTTTATACAGATGACGTTGTAGGTGTTTCCATGTTTATAGAGATAACGGTGTAGATATTTCCATGTTTATTCAGATATGGGTGTAGATATTTCCATCTTTATAGAGATAGCGGTGTAGATATATCCATCTTTATACAGATAGCGGTGTAGTTATTTCCGTGTTTATACAGATGGCTGTGTGGATATTTCCATGTTTTTACAGATGGCGGAGTAGATATTTCCATGTTCATACAGATAGCGGTGTACTTCCATGTTTATACAAATAGCGGTGTAGATATTTCCATGTGTATAGAGATAGCGGTGTAGATATTTCCATATTTATACAGAGAGTGGTGTAGATATTTCCATGTTTATACAGATATGGGTGTACATGTTTCCATGTTTATACAGATGTATCTTTAGATATTTCTATGTTTATACTGTTAGCGGTGTAGATATTTCCATGTTTATACAGATAGCAGTGTTGGTATATCCATGCTTATACAGATAGCGGTGTAGATATTTCCATGTTTACACAGATAGCGGTGTAGATATTTCCATGTTTATACAGATAGCGGTGTAGATATTTCCATTTTTATACTGATAGCGTTGTACGTATTTCCATGTTTATAGAGATAGCAGTGGAGATATTTCCATGTTTATAGAAATGGCTGTGTAGATATTTCCATGTTTATACAGATGGTAGTGTAGACATTTCCATGTTTATACAGAGACCTGTGTAGTTATTTCCATGTTTATACAGATGACTGTGTATATATTTCCATGTTTATAGAGATAGCGGTGTAGATATTTCCCTGTTTATAGAGATAGCGTTGTAGTTATTTCCATGTTTATACAGATAGCTTTTTAGATATTTCCATGTTTATAGAGATTGCGGTGTACATATCTACATGTTTATACAGAGAGCGGTGGAGATATTTCCATGTTTATAGAGATAGCGGAATAGATATATCCATGTTTATACAGAGAGCGTTGGAGTTATTTCGATGTTTATACAGATAGCGGTGTAGACATTTCCAGGTTTATAGAGATAGTGGTGTAGATATTTCCATGTTTATACAGATGGCTTTGTAGGTATTTCCATGTGTATACAGATGACAGTGTAGATATTTCCATGTTTATACAAATGGAGGTGTAGATATTTCCCTGTTTACACTGATGACTGTGTAGATATTTCCATGTTTTTACAGATGGCGGTGTATATATATCCATGTTTATACAGACAGCGGTGTGGGTATTTCCATGTTTATACAGATAGCGATGTAGATATTTCCATGTTTGTAGAGATGGCAGTGTAGATATTTCCATGTTTATTCAGATAGTGGTGTAGATATTTCCATGTTTATACAGATGACTGTGTAGGTATTTCCATTTTTATACAGATGGCAGTGCAGATATTTCAATGTTTACAGAGATAGCCATGTAGATATTTCCATGTTTATACAGAAAGCGGTGTAGACATTTCCAAGTTTATAGAGATAGACGGGTAGATATATCCATATTTATACAGATAGCGGTGTAGACATTTCCAAGTTTATACAGATAGCAGTGTAGATATTTCCATGTTTATAAAGATAGCGGTGTAGATATTTCCATGTTTATAAAGATAGCGGTGTAGATATTTCCATGTTTATACAGATAGCAGTGTAGATATTTCCATTCTTATACAGATAGAGGTGTAGGTATTTCCATGTTTCTAGATATAGCGGTGTAGGTATTTCCATGTTTACACAGATGGCAGTGTAGATATTTCCATGTGTATACAGATGGCTGTGTAGATATTTCCATGTGTATACAGATGGAGGTGTATATATATCCATGTTCATACAGATTGCGTTGTAGATATTTCCATGTTTATTCAGATAGCAGTGTAGTCATTTCCATGTTTATAGAGATAGCGGTGTTGATATTTCCATATTTATTCAGATAGCGGTGTAGGTATTTCCATGTTTATACAGATAGCGGTGTAGATATTTTCATGTTTATACAGAGACCTGTGTAGTTATTTCCATGTTTATACAGATGACTGTGTATATATATCCATGTTTATACAGATAGCGGTGTAGACATTTCCAAGTTTATAGAGGTAGCGGTGTAGATATTTCCATGTTTATACAGATGGCTTTGTAGGTATTTCCATGTGTATACAGATGATAGTGTAGATATTTCCATGTTTATACAAAAGGAGGTGTAGATATTTCCCTGTTTACACTGATGACAGTGTAGATATTTCCATGTTTATAGAAATAGCGGTGGAGATATTTCCATGTTTATAGAGATGGCGGTGGAGATATTTCCATGTTCATACAGATAGCGGTGGAGATATTTCCATGTTTACACAGATGGCGGTGGAGATATTTCCAGGTTTATACTGACGGCGGAGCAGGTATTTCCATGTTGATACAGATAGCAGTGTAGACATTTCCATGTTTATACAGATGGTGGTGTAGGTATTTCCATGTTTATAGAGATAGCGGTATAGATATTTCCTTGTTTATACAGATGGCAGTGTAGGTATTCCCATGTGTACACAGATGGCAGTGTGGATATTTCCATGTTAATACAGATGGAGGTGTAGATGTTTCCATGTTTATACAGATGACTGTGTAGGTATTTCCATGTTTATACAGATGGTGGTGTAGATATTTCCATGTTTATAGAGATAGCCATGTAGATATTTCCATGTTTATACAGATAGCGGTGTAGACATTTCCAAGTTTATGGAGATAGTGGTGTAGATATATCCATATTTATACAGATAGCGTTGTAGTTATTTCCGAGTTTATACATATCGCGGTGTAGATATTTCTATGTTTATACTGATAGCGGGGTAGATATTTCCATATTTATACAGATAGCGGTGTAGATATTTCCATGTTTATACAGATGGAGGTGTAGATATTTCCCTGTTCATACAGATGACTGTGTAGATATTTCCATGTTTTTACACATGGCGGTGTAGAAATATCCATGTTTATACAGATAGCGGTGTGGCTATTTCCATGTTTATACAGACAGCGACGTAGATATTTCCATGTTTGTAGAGATGGCTGTGTAGATATTTCCGTGTTTATACAGAGGGCAGTGTAGATATTTCCATGTTTATACAGATAGTGGTGTAGGTATTTCCATGTTTATACAGTTGACTGTGTAGGTATTTCCTTGTTTATACAGATGGCGGTGTAGATATTTCCATGTTTATAGAGATAGTCATGTAGATATTTCCATGTTTACAGATAGCGGTGTAGACATTTCCAAGTTTATAGAGATAACGTTGTAGGTATATCCATATTTATACAGATATGGGTGCAGATATTTCCAAGTTTATAGAGATAGCGGGGTAGAGATTTCCAAGTTTATACAGATAGTGGTGCAGATATTGCCATGTTTATGGAGATAGTCATGAAGATATTTCCATGTTGATATAGATAGCGGTGTAGACATTTCCATGTTAATAGAGATAGCGGTGTAGATATATCCATGTTTATACAGATAGCGGTGTAGATATTTCCACATTTATACAGATAGCGGTGTACATATTTCCCTGTTTGTACAGATGGCGGTGTAGATATTTCCATGATTATTCAATTAGAGGTGTATATATTTCCATGTTTATAGAGATAGCGGTGTAGATATTTCCATGTTTATACAGATGGCTGTGTAGACATTTCCATGTGTATACAGATGGCAGTGTAGATATTTCCATGTTTATACAGATGGAGATGTAGATATTTTCATGTTTATACAGATGACTGTGTGGATATTTCCATGTTTTTTCAGATGGGGGTGTATATATTTCCATGTTTATACAGATAGCGGTGTGGCTATTTCCATGTTTATACAGAAAGCGATGTAGATATTTCCATGTTTATACAGATAGCTCTGTAGATATTTCCATGTTTATACAGATAGCGATGTAGATATTTCCATGTTTATAGAGATGGCTGTGTAGCTGTTTACTTGTTTATACAGCTGACTGTGAAGTTATTTCCATGTATATGCAGATGGTGGTGTAGATATTTCCATGATTATAGAGATAGTCATATAGATATTTCCATGTTTATACAGATGGCAGTGTACATATTTCCATGTTTATACAAATAGTGGTGCAGATATTTCTATGATTATACAGATGCCTGTGTAGGTATTTCCAGGTTTATATAGATGGCAGTGTAGATAGTACCATGTTTATAGAGATAGCCATGTAGATATTTCCATGTTTATACAGATAGCGGTGTAGACATTACGAAGTTTATAGAGATATCGGTGTAGATATATCCATATTTATACAGATAGCGGTGTACATATTTCCAACATTATACAGATAGCATTGAAGGTATTTCCATGTTTATACAGATAGCGGTGAAGATATTTCCATGTTTATACAGATATTGGTGTAGGTATTTTCATGTTTACATAGATGACTGTGTAGATGTTTCTATGTTTTTACAGATGGCGGTGTAGATAATTCCATGTTTATACAGATAGCATTGTGGCTATTTCCAAGTTTATACAGAGAGCGATGTAGATATTTCCATGTTTATAGAGTTGGCTGTGTAGATATTTCCATGTTTATACTGATGACTGTGTAGGTATTTCCATGTTCATACAGATGGCGGTGTAGATATTTCCATGTTTATAGAGATAGCCATGTAGATATTTCCATGTTTATACAGATAGCGGTGTAGTCATTTCCATGTTTATAGAGATAGCGGTGTAGATATTTCCATATTTATGTAGATAGCGGTGTAGGTATTTCCATGTTTGTACAGATAGCAGTGTAGATATTTCCATGTTTATACAGAGACCTGTGTAGTTATTTCCATGTTTATACAGATGACTTTGTATATATTTACATGTTTATACAGATACAGGTGTAGATATTTCCCTGTTTGTATTGATAGCGTTGTAGATATTTCCATGTTTATACAGAAAGCTGTTTAGATATTTCCATGTTTATAGTGATTGCGGTGTACATATCTCCATGTTTATACAGAGAGCTGTGGAGTTATTTCCATGTTTATACAGATAGCGGTGTAGACATTTCCAAGTTTATAGAGATAGCGGTGTACATATTTCCATGTTTATACAGATGGCTTTGTAGGTATTTCCATGTGTATACAGATGACTGTGTAGATATTTCCATGTTTTTACAGATGGTGGTGTAGATATATCCATGTTTATACAGATAGCGGTGTGGATATTTCCATGTTTATACAGAAAGCGATGTAGATATTTCCATGTTTGTAGAGCTGGCTGTTTAGATATTTCCATGTTTATACAGATGGCAGTGTAGATATTTCCATGTTTGTACAGATAGTGGTGTAGATATTTCCATGTTTATACAGATGACTGTGTAGGAATTTCCATGTTTATACTGATGGCGGTGCAGATATTTCATTGTTTCAGAGATAGCCATGTAGATATTTCCATGTTTATACAGATAGCGGTGTAGACATTTCCAAGTTTATAGAGATAGAGGGGTAGTTATATCTATATTTATACAGATTGCGGTGTAGACATTTCCAAGTTTATACAGATAGCGGTGTAGATATTTCCAAGTTTATAAAGATAGCAGTGTAGATATTTCCAAGTTTATACAGATAGCAGTGTAGATATTTCCATGCTTATACAGATAGCCGTGTAGGTATTTCCATGTTTCTAGAGATAGCGTTGTAGGTATTTCCATGTTTACACAGGTGGCTGTGTAGATATTTCCATGTGTATACAGATGGCAGTGTAGATATTTCCATGTCTATAGAGATAGCGGTGTAGATATTTCCCAGTTTATACAGATAGCGGTGTAGATATTTCCATGTTTATTCATATAGCCGTCTAGGTATTTTCATGTTTATAGAGATAGCGGTGTAGATATTTCCATGTTTATACAGATGGCTGTGTACATATTTCCATGTGTATACTGATGGCAGTGTAGATATTTCCTTGTTTATACAGATGGCATTGTAGATATTTCAATGTTTATACAGATAGTGGTGTAGATATTTCCATGTTTATACAGATGACTGTGTAGGTATTTCCATATTTATACAGATGGCGGTGTAGATATTTCCATGTTTATAGAGATAGCGATGTAGATATTTCCATGTTGATACAAATAGCGGTGTAGTCATTTTCATGTTTATAGAGATAGCGGTGTAGATATTTACATATTTATACAGATAGCGGTGTTGGTATTTCCATGTTTATAGAGATAGCGGTGTAGATATTTCCATGTTTATACTGATAGCTGTGTAGATATTTCCATGTTTATAGAGATAGCATTGTAGGTATTTCCATATTTATACAGATAGCTGTGTACATAATTCTATGTTTATTTACATGGCGGTGTAGATATTTCCATGTTTATACAGATAGAGGTGTGGCTATTTCCATGTTTATAGAGATAGCAGTGTAGATATTTCCATGTTTATACAGACGGCTTTGTAGGTATTTCCATGTGTATACAGATGACAGTGTGGATATTTCCATGTTTATACAAATGGAGGTGTAGTTATTTCCATGTTTATAGAGATGACTCTGTAGATATTTCCATGTTTTTACAGATGGCGTTGTAGATATTTCCGTGTTTATAAAGATAGCGGTGTGGCTATTTCCATGCTTAGACAGATAGCGATGTAGATATTTCGATGTTTATACAGATGGCTGTGTAGATATTTCCATGTTTACACAGATAGTGGCGTAGTTATTTGCGTGTTTATACAGATGTCTGTGTAGGTATTTCCATGTTTATACAGATCGCGGTGTAGGTATTTCCATGTTTATAGAGGTAGCCATGTAGATATTTCCATGTTTATACAGATAGCGCTGTAGACATTTCCATGTTTATATAGATAGTGGTGTAGATATTTCCATATTTATTCAGATAGCGGTGTAGATATTTCCATTTTTTTACAGATTGCAGTGTAGATATTTCCATGTTTATACAGATATCGGTGTAGTTATTTCCATGTTTATACTGATGACTGTGTATATATTTCCATGTTTATACAGATGGCGGTGTAGATATTTCCCTTTTTATAGAGATAGCGGTGTAGATATTTCCATATTCATAGAGAGAGCCCTGTAGATATTTCCAAGTTTATTCAGATGGCGGTGTAGATATTTCCATGTTTATACAGATGGCGGTGTGGCTATTTCCATGTGTATACGGATGGCAGTGTAGATATTTGCATGTGTAGTCAGAGAGCAATGAAGATGTTTCCGTGTTTATACAGATAGCGGTGTAGATATTTCCATGTTTATACAGATAGCGGTGTAGATATTTCCGTGTTTATACAGATAGCGATGAAGACATTTCCATGTTTATATAGATAGCGGTGGAGCTATTTTCATGTTTATACAGATAGCAGTGGAGTTGTTCCCATGTTTATACAGATGGCGGTGGAGATATTTCCAAGTTTATACAGATATCGGTGTAGATATTTCCATGTTTATACAGATAGCAATGTAGATATTTCCATGTTTATACAGAGAGCGGTGTAGGTATTTCCATGTTTATAGAGATAGCAGTGTAGATATTTCCATGTTTGTACAGATGGCTGTGGAAGTATTTCCGTGTGTATACAGATGGCAGTGTAGATATCTCCATTTTTATACAGATGGAGGTGTAGATATTTCCATGTTTATACAGATGACTGTGTAGGTATTTCCATGTTTATACAGATGGCGGTGTAGGTAGTTCCATGTTTATAGAGATAGCCATGAAGATATTTCCATGTTTATACAGATAGCGGTGTAGACATTTCCATGTTTATAGAGATAGTGGTGTACATATATCCATATTTATACAGATAGCGGTGTAGATATTTCCAAGTTTATACAGATAGCAGTGTAGTTATTTCCATGTTTATACACATAGCGTTGTAGATAGTTCCATGTTTATATAGATAGTGGTGGAGATATTTCCATGTTTATACAGATAGCGGTGGAGATATTTCCATGTTTATAGAGGTTGCAGTGTAGATATTTCGATGTTTATACAGATATCGGTGTATATATTTCCATGTTTATGGAGATAGCGGTGAAGATAATTCCATGTTTATACAGATGGCTGTGTAGTTATTTCCACGTGTAAACAGATGGCAGTGTAGATATTTAAATGTTTATACAGATGGAGGTGTAGATATTTCCCTGTTCATGCAGTTGACTGTGTAGATATTTCCATGTTTTTACAGATGGCGGTGTAGTTATATCCATGTTTTTACAGATAGCGGTGTGGCTATTTCCATGTTTATACAGATAGCGTTGTAGATATTTCCATGTTTATAGAAATGGCTGTGTAGATATTTCCATGTTTATACAGATGGCGGTGTAGATATTTCCATGTTTATAGAGATAGCCATGTAGATATTTCCATGTTTATAGAGATAGCCATGTAGATATTTCCATGTTTATACAGATAGAGGTGTAGACATTTACAAGTTTATAGAGATAGCGTTGTTGGTATATCCATATTTATACAGATAGGGGTGCAGATATTTCCAAGTTTATAGAGATAGCGTGGTAGATATTTCCAAGTTAATACAGATACCGGTACAGATATTTCCATGTTTATAGAGATAGTCATGTAGATATTTCCATGTTGGTATAGATAGCGGTGTAGACATTTCCATGTTTATAGAGATAACGGTGTAGATATTTCCATATTTATACAGATAGCGTTGTAGATATTTCCATGTTTATACAGATAGCGGTGTACATATTTCCATGTTTATACAGAGAGAAGTGTAGTTATTTCCATGTTAATGCAGATGACTGTGTATATATTTCCATGTTTATACAGATGGCGGTGTAGATGTTTCCAGGTTTATAGAAATAGCGGTGTACATATTCCCATGTTTATACAGATAGCTGTGTAGATTTTTCCATGTTTATAGAGATAGCATTGTAGATATTTCCATATTTATACAGATAACCGTGTAGATATTTCCATGTTAATTCAGATGGTGGTGTATTTCCATGTTTGTACAGATAGCTGTGTGGCTATTTCCATGTTTATACAGATGGCAGTGTAGATATTTCCATGTTTATACAGATGGAGGTGTAGATATTTCCCTGTTTATACAGATGACTCTGTAGATTTTTCCATGTTTTTACAGATGGCGGTGTAGATATATCCATGATTATACAGACAGCGGTGTGGCTATTTCCATGTTTACACAGATAGCGATGTAGATATTTCCATGTTTGTAGAGATGGCTGTGTAGATATTTCCATGTTTATACAGATGGCAGTGTAGATATTTCCATGTTTATACTGATAGTGGTGTAGATATTTCCATGTTTATACAGATAACTGTGTAGGTATTTCCATGTTTATACACAGGGCTCCGTAGATATTTCCATGTTTATACAGATAGTGGTGTAGATATTTCCATGTTTATACAGATGACTGTGTAGCTATTTCCATGTTTATACAGATGGCTCTGTAGATATTTCCATGTTTACAGAGATAGCCATGTGGATATTTCCTTGTTTCTACAGATAGCGGTGTAGACATTTACAAGTTTATAGAGATAGTGGTGTAGATATATCCATATTTATACAGATAGCGGTGTAGAAATTTCAAGTTTCTACAGATAGTGTTGTAGATATTACCAAGTTTATAGAGATATCGTTGTAGACATTTCCATGTTTATGAAGATAGCGGTGTAGATATTTCCATGTTTATACAGGTAGCGGTGTAGGTATTTCCATATTTATATAGCTAGCAATGTAGATATTTCCATGTTTACACAGATGGCTGTGTTGATATTTCCATGTGTATACAGATGGCAGTGTAGATATTTCCATATTTATACAGATGGGGGTGTAGATATTTCCATGTTTATACAGATGGTCGTGTAGATATTTCCATGTTTATACAGATAGCGGTGTGGCTATTTCCATGCTTATAAAGATAGCAATGTAGAGATTTCCTTGTTTATAGAGATGGCAGTTTAGATATTTCCATGTTTATACAGATGGCAGTATAGATATTACCATGTTTATACAGAGAGTGGTGGAGATATTTCCATATTTATACAGATGACTGTGTAGGTATTTCCATGGTTATACAGATGGCGGTGTAGATATTTCCATGTTTATAGAGATAGCCATGTAGATAATTCCATGTTTATACAGAAAAAGGTGTAGATATTTCCATGTTTATTTAGATAGCATTGTACGTATTTCCATGTTCATAGAGATAGCGGTGTAGATATTTCCATGTTTATACGGATGGCTGTGTAGATATTTCCATGTGTATACAGATGGCAGTGTAGGTATTTCCATGTTTATATAGATGGAGGTGTAGACATTTCCATGTTTATACCGATGACTGTGTAGATATTTCCATGTTTTTACACATGGCGACATAGTTATTTCCATGTTTATACAGATAGCGGTGTGGGTATTTCCATGTTTATACAGACAGCGATGTAAACATTTCCATGTTTGTAGAGATGGCTGTGTAGATATTTCCGTGTTTATACAGATGGCTGTGTAGATATTTCCACGTTTATACAGATTGCGGTGTAGATATTTCCATGTTTATACAGATAGCGGAGTAGATATTTCCATGTTTATACAGATAGAAGTGTAGATATTTCCATGGATATACAGATGATTGTGTATATATTTCCATGGTTATATAGATGGTGGTGTAGATTTTTCCATGTTTATAGAAATAGTCGTCTAGATATTTCCATGTTTATACGGATAGCTGTGTAGATATTTCCATTTTAATAGAGATAGCGATGTAGATATTTCCATATTTATACAGACAGCCGTGTAGTTATTTTCATGTTTATTCAGATGGCAGCATAGATATTTCCATGTTTCTACAGATAGCGGTGTGACTATTTCCATGTTTATACAGATGGCAGTGTAGTTATTTCCATGTTTATACAGATAGCCATGTAGATATTTCCATGTTTATACAGATAGCGGTATAGACATTTCCAAGTTTATAGAGATATCGGTGTAGATATATCCATATTTTTACAGACAGCGGTGTAGATATTTCCAACTTTATACAGATAGCGGTGTAGATATTTCCATGTTTATACAGTTAGCGGTGTAGATATTTACATGTTTATAAAGACAGTGGTGTATGTATTTCCATGTTTATAGAGATAACGGTGTAGACATATCCATATTTATACAGATAGCAGTGTAGATATTTCCAAGTTTATACAGATAGCGGTGTAGATATTTCCATGTTAATACAGATGGCTGTGTAGATATTTCCATGTTTAAACAGATGGCAGTGTAGGTAATTCCATTTTTATACAGATGGAGGTGTAGATATTTCCATGTTTATATAGATGACTGTGCAGATACTTCCATGTTTATACAGATGGCGTTTTAGGTATTTCCATGTTTATACAGATAGCACTGTGGCTATTTCCATGTTTATACAGATATCGATGTAGATATTTCCATGTTTTTACACATGGCGGTGTAGATATTTCCATGTTTATACAGATAGCGGTGTGGCTATTTCCATGTTTATAGAGATGGCGGTGTAGATATTTCCATGGTTATACAAATGGCTGTGTAGATATTTCCATGTTTATACAGATGGAGTTGTAGATATTTCCATGTTTATAAGGATTACTGTGTAGGTAGTTCCATGTTTTTACTGATGGCGGTGTAGATATTTCCATGTTTATACAGATAGCGGTGTGGCTATTTCCATGTTTATAGAGATGGCGGTGTAGATATTTCCATGGTTTTACAAATGGCTGTGTAGATATTTCCATGTTTATACAGATGGAGTTGTAGATATTTCCATGTTTATAAGGATGACTGTGTAGGTATTGCAATGTTTATACAGATGGCGGTGGAGAAATTTTCATGTGTATAGAGATAGCCATGTAGATTTTGCCATGTTTATACAGATAGCAGTGGAGATATTTCCCTGTTTATAGAGATAGCGGTGTAGATATTTCCATATTTATACAGATAGCGGTGTAGATATTTCCCTGTTTATACAGATAGCGGTGTAGATATTTCCATTTTTATACAGATAGCGTTGAATTTATTTCCATGTTTATACAGATGATTGTGTATATATTTCCATGTTTATACAGATGGTGGTGTAGATATTTCCATGTTTATAGAGATAGCGGTGTAGATATTTCCATGTTTACACAGATAGCTGTGGAAATATTTCCATGTTTATAGACATAGCGGTGAAGATATTTCTATGTTTATACAGATAGCCGTGTAGATATTTCCATGTTTATTCAGATGGTGTTGTAGATATTTGCAGGTTTATAGAGATAGCGGTGTGGCTATTTCCATATTTATACAGATGGCAGTGTAGATATTTCCATGTTTATACAGATAGCAGTGTAGATATATCCATGTTTATACAGATTGTGGTGTAGATATTTCCATGTTTATACAGATAGCGGTGTAGATATTTCCATGTTTATACAGATACTGGAGTAGATATATCCATGTTTATACAGATCGTGGTGTAGATATTTCCATGTTTATACAGCTCGCAGTGTAGATATTTCCATCTTTACACAGATGGCAAGCTAGATATTTCCATGTTTATAGAGAGAGCGCTGTGTATATTTCAATATTTATACAGATAGCGGGGTAGATATTTCCATGTTTATTCAGATGGCGGTATAGATATTTCGATGTTTATACAGAATGCGGTGGGGCTATTTCCATGTCTATACTGATAGCGGTGTAGTTATTTCCATTTTTATACAGATGTCTGTGTAGATATTTGCATGATAATACAGATGGCAATGTAGATATTTCCATGTGTATACAGAGAGCGGTGTAGATAATTCCCTGTTTATACAGATAGCGGTGTAGATATTTTCATGTTTATACAGATCATGCTGAAGTCATTTGTATGTTTATACAGATAGCGATGTAGATATTTCCATGTTTATACGGACACCGGTGTAGATATTTCCATGTTTATACAGATTGTGCTGTAGGTATTTCCATGTTTATAGAGATAGCGGTGTAGATATTTCCATGTTTATACAGATGGCTGTGTAGATATTTCCATGTGTATACAGATGGCAGTGTAGATATTTCCATGTTTATAAGGATGGAGGTGTAGATATTTCCATGTTTATACAGATGACTGTGTAGATATTTCCATGATTTAACAGATGGTGGTGTAGATATTTCCATGTTTACAAAGATAGCGGTGAGGCTATTCCCATGTTTATACAGATAGCGGTGTAGATATTTCCATGTTAATAGAGATGGCTGTGTAGATATTTAGATGTTTATACAGATGGCTGTGTGGATATATCCATGTTTATACAGATAGCTGTGTAGATATTTCCATATTTATACAGATAGTGGTGTAGATATTTCCATGTTTATACAGATAGCGGTGTAGATATTTTCATATGTATAGAGATAGCAGTGTAGATATTTCCATATTTATACAGAGAGCGGTGCAGATATTTCCATGATTATGCAGATTGGGGTGTAGATATTTCCATGTTTATACACATGGCTGTGTAGATATTTCCATGTTTATACAGATGGCAGTGTAGATATTTCCATGTTTATACAGATGACTGTGTAGATATTTCCAAGCTTATACAGATGACGTCGTAGGTGTTTCCATGTTTATGGAGATAACGGTGTAGATATTTCCATGTTTATACAGATATGGGTGTAGATATTTCCATCTTTATAGAGATAGCGGTGTAGATATTTCCATCTTTATTCAGATAGCGGTGTAGATATTTCCATGTTTATACAGATCATGGTGTAGATATTTCCATGTTTATACAGATAGCCTTGTAGATATTTCCAAGTTATGCAGATGACTTTGTAGAGATTTCCATATTTTTACAGATGCCGGTACAGATATTTCCATGTTTATAGAGATAGTGGTGTAGATATTTCCGTGTATATACTGATGGCTGTGTAGATCTTTACATGTGTATACAGATGGCAGTGTAGATATTTTTAAGTTTGTATAGATGGTGGTGTAGATATTTCCATGTTTATACAGATGACTGTGTGAATATTTCCATGTTTTTACACATGGCGGAGTAGATAATTCCATGTTTATACAGATTGCGGTGTACTTCCATGTTTATACAAATAGCGGTGTAGATATTTCCATGTGTATAGAGATAGCAGTGTAGATATTTCCATATTTATACAGAGAGTGGTGTAGATATTTCCATGTTTATACAGATATGGTTGTATATATTTCCATGTTTATACAGATGACTTTGAAGATATTTCCATGTTTATACTGATAGCGGTGTAGATATTTCCATGGTTATACAGATAGCAGTGTTGGTATTTCCATGCTTATACAGATAGTGATGTAGTTATTTCCATGTTTATACAGATGACTGTGTAGGTATTTCCATGTTTATACAGATGGCGGAGTAGATATTTCCATGTTTATAGAGATAGCCATGTAGATATTTCCATGTTTATACAGAAAGGGTGTAGACATTTCCATGTTTATAGAGATAGCGGTGTAGATATTTCCATGTTTATACAGAGAGCGATGTAGATATTTCCATATTTATACAGATAGCCGTGTAGATATTTCCATGTTTATTCGGATGGCAGTGTAGTTATTTCCATGTTTATAGAGATAGCTGTGTAGATAGTACCATGTTTACACGGATGGCTGTGTAGATATTTCCATGTGTATACAGATGGCAGTGTAGATATTTCAATGTTTATACAGATGGAGGTGTAGATATTTCCATGTTTATACAGATGACTGTGTAGATAGTTCCATGTTTTTACAGATGGCGGTGTAGATATTTCCATGTTTATTCAGATAGTGGTGTAGATATTTCCATGTTTATATAGATGGCGATGTAAATATTTCCTTGTTTATGTAGATATCGCTGTTAATATTTCATTGTTTTTGTAGATGGCCGTGTAAATATTTCCTTGTTTATGTAGATGGTGGTGTAGACATTTCCATGTTTATAGAGATAGCAGTGCAGTTATTTTAATGTTTATAGACAGAGCGTTGCAGGTATTTCCATGTTTTTAGAGATAGCGGTGTGTATATTTCCATGTTCATACAGATGGCTGTGAAGATATTTCCATGTGTATACAGATGGCAGTGTAGATATTTCCTGGTTTATTCAGATGGTGGTGTAGTTATTTCCATGTTTATACAGATGACTGTGTAGACATTTCCATGTTTTTGCAGATAGCGGTGTAGATATTTCCGTCTTTATATAGATAGTGGTGTAGATATTTCCATGTTTATACAGATGGATGTGTAGATATTTCGATCTTTAAAGAGATGGCTGTGTAGTTATTTCCATGGTTATACAGATGGCAGTGTAGATATTTCCATGTGTATACAGATGACTGTGTAAATATTTCGTGTTGATACAGATAGCGGTGTAGGTATTTCCATATTTATAGAGGTAGCAGTGTAGATATTTCCATGTTTATATAGATAGCGGTGTAGATATTTCCATCTTTATACAGATAGCGGTTTAGATATTCCCATGTTTATACAGATCATGGTGCAGATTTTTCCAGGTTTTTACAGATAGCGTTGTAGATATTTCCATGTTTATAAAGATAGCGGAGTAGATATTTCCCTGTTTATACAGATCACGGTGTAGATATTTCCATCTTTCTACTGATGGCAGTGTAGATATTTCCATGCTTATACAGATAGTGGTGTAGATATTTCCATGTTTACACAGATGGCTGTGTAGGTATTTCCATGTGTATACAGATGGCCGTGCAGATATTTCCATGTTTATACAGATGGAGGTGTTGATATTTCCATGTTTATACAGATGACTGTGTAGATATTTCCATGTTTTTACAGATAGCGGTGGAGATATTTCCATGTTTATACAGATAGCAGTGTAGATATTTCCATTTTTATACAGAAAGTGGTGTGGCTACTTACATGTTTATACAGATAGCGATGTAGATATTTCCATGTTTATAGAGATGGCTGTGTAGATATTTCCTTGTTTATACAGACGGCAGTGTAGATATTTCCATGTTCATGCAGATAGTGGAGTAGGTTTTCCATGTTTATACAGACGACTGTGAAGGTATTTCCATGTTTATACAGATGGCGGTGTAGATATTTCCATGATTATAGAGATAGCCAAGTAGGTATTTTCATGTTTATACAGATACTAGGGTAGATATTTCCATGTTTATAGACATAGCGGTGTAGATATTTCCATATTTTTTCAGATAGCAATGGAGATATTTCCATGTTTATGCAGATAGTGGTGTAAATATTTCCATGTTTATACAGATGACTGTGTAGATATTTCCATGTTTTTACAGATAGCGGTGGAGATATTTCCATGTTTATACAGATAGCAGTGTAGATATTTCCATGTTCATACAGATGGAGGTGTAGATATTTCCATGTTTATACAGATGACTGTGTTGATATATCCATGTTTTTACAGACAGCGGTGGAGATATTTCAATGTTTATACAGATAGCAGTGTAGATATTTCCATGTTTATACAGATGGAGGTGTAGATATTTCCATGTTTATACAGATGACTGTGTGGATATTTCCATGTTTTTACAGATGGCTGTGTAGATATTTCCGTGTTTATGCAGATAGCGGTGTGGCTATTTCCATGTTGATACAGATAGCGATGTGGATATTTTCATGTTTATAGAGGTGGATGTGTAGATATTTCCATGTTTATACAGATGGTAGTGTAGATATTACCAGGTTTATACAGATAGTGGTTTAGATATTTCCACGTTTATACAGATGACTGTGTAGGTATTTCCATGTTTATACAGATAGCGCTGTAGAGATTTCCATGTTTATAGAGACAGCCATGTACGTATTTCCATGTTTATAGAGATAGCGGTGTAGACATTTCCATGTTTGTAGAGATGGCGGTGTAGATATTTCCAAGTTTATACAGAGAGCGGTGGAGATATTTCCATGTTTATACAGATAGCGGTGGAGATATTTCCATATTTATAGAGATGGCAGTGTAGATATTTCCAAGTTTATACAGATAGAGGTGTAGATATTTGCGTGTTTATACTGATAGCGGTGTAGCTACTTCCATGTTTATTCAGATAGCGGTGTAGGTACTTCCATGTTCATAGAGATAGCAGTGTAGATATTTCCATGTTTATACAGATGGCTGTGTAGATATTTCCATGTGTATACAGATGGCAGTGTAGATATTTCCATGTTTATACAGATGGAGGTGTAGATATTTCCATGTTTATACAGATGACTGTGTAGATATTTCCATGTTTTTCCACATTGCGGCATAGATATTTCCATGTTTATACAGATAATGGTGTGGCTATTTCCATGTTTATACTGGTAGCGATGTAGATACTTCCATGTTTCTAGAGATGACTGTGTAGATATCTCCGTGATTATACAGATGCCAGTGATGATATTTCCATGTTTATGCAGATAGTGGTGTAGATATTTCCAGGTTTATACAGATGACTGTGTAGGTATTTCCGTGTTTATACAGTTGGCGGTGTAGATATATCCATGTTTACAGAGATGGCCATGTAGATATTTCCATGTTTACAGAGATGGCTGTTTAGATATTTCCATGTTTATGCAGATGGAAGTGTAGATATTACCACGTATATACAGATAGCACTGTAGATATTTCCATGTTTATACAAATGGCTGTGTAGGTATTCCCATGTTTATAAAGATAGCGCTGTAGATATTTCCATGTTTATACAGATAGCTGTGTAGTTATTTCCATGTTTATACAGACAGCAGTGTAGATATTTCCATGTTTACAGAGATAGCGGTGTAGATATTTCCATGTTTATACAGATAGCGGAGTAGATATTTCCATGTTTATACAGGTGACTGTGCAGATATTTCCATGTTTTTACAGATGGCGGTGTAGATATTTCCATGTTTATAGAGATGGCTGTGTAGATATTTCCATGTTTATAGATATAGCGGTGTAGATATTTTCATGTGTATGGAGATGGCTGTGTAGATATTTCCATATTTATACAGAGAGCGGTGCAGATATTTCCATGTTTATACAGATAGGGGTGTAGATATTTCCATGTTTATACACATGGCTGTGTAGATATTTCCATGTTTATACAGATGGCTGTGTAGATATTTCCATGTTTATACAGATGGCAGTGTAGATATTTCCATGTTTATACAGATGACTGTGTAGATATTTCCAAGCTTATACAGATGACGTTGTAGGTGTTTCCATGTTTATAGAGATAACGGCGTAGATATTTCCATGTTTACACAGATAAGGGTGTAGACATTTCCATCTTTATAGAGATAGTGGTGTAGATGTTTCCATCTTTATTCAGATAGCGGTGTAGATATTTCCATGTTTATACAGATCATGGTGTAGATATTTCCATGTTTATACAGATAGCCTTGTAGATATTTCCATGTTTATACAGATGACTTTGTAGAGATTTCCATGTTTTTACAGATGCCGGTACAGATATTCCCATGTTTATAGAGATAGAGGTGTAGATATTTCCATATATATACTGATGGCTGTGTAGATCTTTACATGTGTATATAGATGGCAGTGTAGATATTTTTAAGTTTGTATAGATGGTGGTGTAGATATTTCCATGTTTATACAGATGACTGTGTGGATATTTCCGTGTTTTTACACATGGAGGATTAGATATTTCCATGTTTATACAGATAGCGGTGTACTTCCATGTTTATACAAATAGCGGTGTAGATATTTCCATGTGTATAGAGATAGCAGTGTAGATATTTCCATATTTATACAGAGAGTGGTGTAAATATTTCCATGTTTATACAGATATGGGTGTACGTATTTCCATGTTTATGCAGATGACTTTGTAGATATTTCCATGTTTATACTGATAGCGGTGTAGATATTTCCATGGTTATACAGATAGCGGTGTTGGTATTTCCATGCTTATACAGATAGTGATGTAGATATTTCCATGTTTATACAGATGACTGTGTAGATATTTCCATGTTTATACAGATGGCGGTATAGATATTTCCGTGTTTATAGAGATAGCCATGTAGATATTTCCATGTTTATACCGAAAGGGTGTAGACATTTCCATGTTTATAGAAATAGCGGTGTAGATATTTCCATGTTTATACAGATAGCGGTGAAGATATTTCCATGTTTACACAGAGAGCAGTGGAGATATTTCCATGATTATACATATAGCGGTGGAGATATTTCCATGTTTATAGAGATGGCGGTGTAGATGTTTCCATGTTTGTACAGATGGTTTTGTAGGTATTTCCATGTGTATACAGATGACAGTGTAGATATTTCCATGTTTATACAGGTGTAAGTGTAGATATTCCCATCTTTATACAGATGACTGTGTAGATATTTCCACGTTTTTACAGATGGTAGTGTAGATATTTCCGTGTTTATATAGATAGCGTTGTGGCTATTTCCATGTTTATACAGATAGCGATGTAGATATTTCCATGTTTATAGAGATGGCTGTGTACATATTTCCATGTTGATACAGATGGTAGTATAGATATTTCTTGTTTATACAGATAGTGGTGTAGATATTTCCATGTTTACACAGATAGTGATGTAGATATTTCCATGTTTATACAGATGACTGTGTAGGTATTTCCATGTTTAAACAAATGGCGGTGTAGATATTTCCATGTTTATAGAGATAGCCATGTAGATATTTCCATGTTACAGATAGCGGTGTAGACATTTCCAAGTTTATAGAGATAGCGGTCTAGATATATCCATATTTTTACAGATTGCCTTGTAGATATTTCCAAGTTTATACAAATAGAGGTGTAGATATTTCCATGTTCATACAGATAGCGCTGTAGACATTTCCATATTTATACAGTTAGCGGTGTTGATATTTCCATGTTTATACAGATCGCGGTGTAGATATTTCCAAGTTTATACAGACAGAAATGTGGTTATTTCCATGTTAATTCAGATGACTGTGTATATATTTCCCTGTTTATACAGATGGCGGTGCAGATATTTCCATGTTTATAGAGATAGTGGTGTAGATATTTCCATGTTTATACAGATAGCTGTGTAGACATTTCCATATTTATAGAGATAGCGGTGTAGATATTTCCATATTTATACAGATAGCCGTGAAGTTATTTCCATGTTTATTGCGATGGCAGTGTAGTTATTTCCATGTTTATAGAGATAGCAGTGTAGATATTTCCATGTTTATGCGGATGGCTGTATAGATATTTCCATGTGTATACAGATGGCAGTGTAGATATTTCAATGTTTATACAGATGGTGGTGTAGATATTTCCATGTTTATACAGATGACTGTGTAGATATTTCCATGTTTTTACAGATGGCGGTGTAGATATTTCCATGCTTATACAGATAGTGGTGTAGATATTTCCATGTTTATACAGATGGTAGTGTAGATATTTCCATGTTTATACAGATGACTGTGTAGATATTTCCAAGCTTATACAGATGACGTTGTAGGTGTTTCCATGTTTATGGAGATAACGGTGTAGATATTTCCATGTTTATACAGATATGGGTGTAGATATTTCCATCTTTATAGAGATAGCGGTGTAGATATTTCCATCTTTATTCAGATAGCGGTGTAGATATTTCCCTGTTTATACAGATCATGGTGTAGATATTTCCATGTTTATACAGATAGCTTTGTAGATATTTCCAAGTTTATACAGATGACTTTGTAGATATTTCCATATTTTTACAGATGCCGGTACAGATATTTCCATGTTTATAGAGATAGCGGTGTAGATATTTCCGTGTATATACTGATGGCTGTGTAGATCTTTACATGTGTATACAGATGGCAGTGTAGATATTTTTAAGTTTGTATAGATGGTGGTGTAGATATTTCCATGTTTATACAGATGACTGTGTGGATATTTCCATGTTTTTACACATGGCGGAGTAGATATTTCCATGTTTATACAGATAGAAGTGTAGATATTTCCATGGGTATACAGATGATTGTGTATATATTTCCATGGTTATATAGATGGTGGTGTAGATTTTTCCATGTTTATAGAGATAGTGGTCTAGATATTTCCATGTTTATACGGATAGCTGTGTAGATATTTCCATTTTAATAGAGATAGCGATGTAGATATTTCCATATTTATACAGACAGCCGTGTAGTTATTTTCATGTTTATTCAGATGGCGGCATAGATATTTCCATGTTTCTACAGATAGCGGTGTGACTATTTCCATGCTTATACAGATGGCAGTGTAGTTATTTCCATGTTTATACAGATAGCCATGTAGATATTTCCATGTTTATACAGATAGCGGTATAGACATTTCCAAGTTTATAGAGATAGCAGTGTAGATATATCCATATTTTTACAGAGAGCGGTGTAGATATTTCCAACTTTATACAGATAGCGGTGTAGATATTTCCATGTTTATACAGATAGCGGTGTAGATATTTACATGTTTATAAAGACAGTGGTTTATGTATTTCCATGTTTATAGAGATAGCGGTGTAGACATATCCATATTCATACAGATAGCAGTGTAGATATTTCCAAGTTTATACAGATAGCGGTGTAGATATTTCCATGTTAATACAGATGGCTGTGTAGATATTTCCATGTTTAAACAGATGGCAGTGTAGGTTATTCCATTTTTATACAGATGGAGGTGTAGATATTTCCATGTTTATATAGATGACTGTGTAGATACTTCCATGTTTTTACAGATGGCGTTTTAGATATTTCCATGTTTATACAGATAGCACTGTGGCTATTTCCATGTTTATACAGATATCGATGTAGATATTTCCATGTTTTTACACATGGCGGTGTAGATATTTCCATGTTTATACAGATAGCGGTGTGGCTATTTCCATGTTTATAGAGATGGCGGTGTAGATATTTCCATGGTTATACAAATGGCTGTGTAGTTATTTCCATGTTTATACAGATGGAGTTGTAGATATTTCCATGTTTATAAGGATTACTGTGTAGGTAGTTCCATGTTTTTACTGATGGCGGTGTAGATATTTCCATGTTTATACAGATAGCGGTGTGGCTATTTCCATGTTTATAGAGATGGCGGTGTAGATATTTCCATGGTTTTACAAATGGCTGTGTAGATATTTCCATGTTTATACAGAAGGAGTTGTAGATATTTCCATGTTTATAAGGATGACTGTGTAGGTATTGCAATATTTATACAGATGGCGGTGCAGAAATTTTCATGTGTATAGAGATAGCCATGTAGATTTTGCCAGGTTTATAGAGATAGCAGTGTAGACCTTTCCCTGTTTATAGAGATAGCGGTGTAGATATTTCCATATTTATACAGATAGCATTGAAGTTATTTCCATGTTTATACAGATGATTGTGTATATATTTCCATGTTTATACAGATGGTGGTGTAGATATTTCCATGTTTATAGAGATAGCGGTGTAGATATTTCCATGTTTACACAGATAGCTGTGTAAATATTTCCATGTTTATAGACATAGCGGTGAAGATATTTCCATATTTATACAGATAGCCGTGTAGATATTTCCATGTTTATTCAGATGGTGTTGTAGATATTTGCAGGTTTATAGAGATAGCGGTGTGGCTATTTCCATATTTATACAGATGCCAGTGTAGATATTTCCATGTTTATTCAGATAGCAGTGTAGATATATCCATGTTTATACAGATTGTGGTGTAGATATTTCCATGTTTATACAGATAGCGGTGCAGATATTTCCATGTTTATACAGATACTGGAGTAGATATATCCATGTTTATACAGATCGTGGTGTAGATATTTCCATGTTTATACAGCTCACGGTGTAGATATTTCCATCTTTACACAGATGGCAAGCTAGATATTTCCATGTTTATAGAGAGAGCGCTGTGTATATTTCAATATTTATACAGATAGCGGGGTAGATATTTCCATGTTTATTCAGATGGCGGTATAGATATTTCGATGTTTATACAGAATGCGGTGGGGCTACTTCCATGTCTATACTGATAGCGGTGTAGTTATTTCCATGTTTATACAGATGTCTGTGTAGATATTTGCATGATAATTCAGATGGCAATGTAGATATTTCCATGTGTATACAGAGAGCGGTGTAGATAATTCCATATTTATACAGATAGCGGTGTAGATATTTTCATGTTTATACAGATCATGCTGAAGTCATTTGTATGTTTATACAGATAGCGATGTAGATATTTCCATGTTTATATGGACACCGGTGTAGATATTTCCATGTTTATACAGATTGTGCTGTAGGTATTTCCATGTTTATAGAGATAGCGGTGTAGATATTTCCATGTTTATACAGATGGCTGTGTAGATATTTCCATGTGTATACAGATGGCAGTGTAGATATTTCCATGTTTATAAGGATGGAGGTGTAGATATTTCCATGTTTATACAGATGACTGTGTAGATATTTCCATGATTTAACAGATGGTGGTGTAGATATTTCCATGTTTACAAAGATAGCGGTGAGGCTATTCCCATGTTTATACAGATAGCGGTGTAGATATGTCCATGTTAATAGAGATGGCTGTGTAGATATTTCCATATTTATACAGATAGCGGTGTAGATATTTCCATGTTTATACAGATAGCGGTGTAGATATTTTCATGTGTATAGATATAGCAGTGTAGATATTTCCATATTTATACAGAGAGCGCTGCAGATATTTCCATGTTTATGCAGATTGGGGTGTAGATATTTCCATGTTTATACACATGGCTGTGTAGATATTTCCATGTTTATACAAATGGCAGTGTAGATATTTCCATGCATATACAGATGACTGTGTAGATATTTCCAAGCTTATACAGATGACATTGTAGGTGTTTCCATGTTTATGGAGATAACGGTGTAGATATTTCCATGTTTATACAGATATGGGTGTAGATATTTCCATCTTTATAGAGATAGCGGTGTAGATATTTCCATCTTTATTCAGATAGCAGTGTAGATATTTCCATGTTTATACAGATCATGGTGTAGATATTTCCATGTTTATACAGATAGCCTTGTAGATATTTCCAAGTTATGCAGATGACTTTGTAGAGATTTCCATATTTTTACAGATGCCGGTACAGATATTTCCATGTTTATAGAGATAGCGGTGTAGATATTTCCGTGTATATACTGATGGCTGTGTAGATCTTTACATGTGTATACAGATGGCAGTGTAGATATTTTTAAGTTTGTATAGATGGTGGTGTAGATATTTCCATGTTTATACAGATGACTGTGTGGATATTTCCATGTTTTTACACATGGCGGAGTAGATATTTCCATGTTTATACAGATTGCGTTGTACTTCCATGTTTATACAAATAGCGGTGTAGATATTTCCATGTGTATAGAGATAGCAGTGTAGATATTTCCATATTTATACAGAGAGTGGTGTAGATATTTCCATGTTTATACAGATATGGGTGTATATATTTCCATGTTTATACAGATGACTTTGAAGATATTTCCATGTTTATACTGATAGCGGTGTAGATATTTCCATGGTTATACAGATAGCAGTGTTGGTATTTCCATGCTTATACAGATAGTGATGTAGTTATTTCCATGTTTATACAGATGACTGTGTAGGTATTTCCATGTTTATACAGATGGCGGAGTAGATATTTAAATGTTTATAGAGATAGCCATGTAGATATTTCCATGTTTATACAGAAAGGGTGTAGACATTTCCATGTTTATAGAGATAGCGGTGTAGATATTTCCATGTTTATACAGAGAGCGATGTAGATATTTCCATATTTATACAGATAGCCGTGTAGATATTTCCATGTTTATTCGGATGGCAGTGTAGTTATTTCCATGTTTATAGAGATAGCTGTGTAGATAGTACCATGTTTACACGGATGGCTGTGTAGATATTTCCATGTGTATACAGATGGCAGTGTAGATATTTCAATGTTTATACAGATGGAGGTGTAGATATTTCCATGTTTATACAGATGACTGTGTAGATAGTTCCATGTTTTTACAGATGGCGGTGTAGATATTTCCATGTTTATTCAGATAGTGGTGTAGATTGTTCCATGTTTTTACAGATGGCGGTGTAGATATTTCCATGTTTATTCAGATAGTGGTGTAGATATTTCCATGTTTATATAGATGGCGATGTAAATATTTCCTTGTTTATGTAGATATCGGTGTTAATATTTCATTGTTTTTGTAGATGGCGGTGTAAATATTTCCTTGTTTATGTAGATGGTGGTGTAGACATTTCCATGTTTATAGAGATAGCAGTGCAGTTATTTTAATGTTTATAGACAGAGCGTTGCAGGTATTTCCATGTTTTTAGAGATAGCGGTGTGTATATTTCCATGTTCATACAGATGGCTGTGAAGATATTTCCATGTGTATACAGATGGCAGTGTAGATATTTCCTGGTTTATTCAGATGGTGGTGTAGATATTTCCATGTTTATACAGATGACTGTGTAGACATTTCCATGTTTTTGCAGATAGCGGTGTAGATATTTCCGTCTTTATACAGATAGTGGTGTAGATATTTCCATGTTTATACAGATGGATGTGAAGATATTTCGATCTTTAAAGAGATGGCTGTGTAGTTATTTCCATGGTTATACAGATGGCAGTGTAGATATTTCCATGTGTATACAGATGACTGTGTAAATATTTCGTGTTGATACAGATAGCGGTGTAGGTATTTCCATATTTATAGAGATAGCAGTGTAGATATTTCCATGTTTATATAGATAGCGGTGTAGATATTTCCATCTGTATACAGATAGCGGTTTAGATATTCCCATGTTTATACAGATCATGGTGCAGATTTTTCCAGGTTTTTACAGATAGCGTTGTAGATATTTCCATGTTTATACAGATAGCGGAGTAGATATTTCCCTGTTTATACAGATCGCGGTGTAGATATTTCCATCTTTCTACTGATGGCAGTGTAGATATTTCCATGCTTATACAGATAGTGGTGTAGATATTTCCATGTTTACACAGATGGCTGTGTAGGTATTTCCATGTGTATACAGATGGCCGTGCAGATATTTCCATGTTTATACAGATGGAGGTGTTGATATTTCCATGTTTATACAGATGACTGTGTAGATATTTCCATGTTTTTACAGATAGCGGTGGAGATATTTCCATGTTTATACAGATAGCAGTGTAGATATTTCCATTTTTATACAGAAAGTGGTGTGGCTACTTACATGTTTATACAGATAGCGATGTAGATATTTCCATGTTTATAGAGATGGCTGTGTAGATATTTCCTTGTTTATACAGACGGCAGTGTAGATATTTCCATGTTCATGCAGATAGTGGAGTAGGTTTTCCATGTTTATACAGACGACTGTGTAGGTATTTCCATGTTTATACAGATGGCGGTGTAGATATTTCCATGATTATAGAGATAGCCAAGTAGCTGTTTTCATGTTTATACAGATACTAGGGTAGATATTTCCATGTTTATAGACATAGCGGTGTAGATATTTCCATATTTTTTCAGATAGCAATGGAGATATTTCCATGTTTATGCAGATAGTGGTGTAAATATTTCCATGTTTATACAGATGACTGTGTAGATATTTCCATGTTTTTACAGATAGCGGTGGAGATATTTCCATGTTTATACAGATAGTAGTGTAGATATTTCCATGTTCATACAGATGGAGGTGTAGATATTTCCATGTTTATACAGATGACTGTGTTGATATATCCATGTTTTTACAGATAGCGGTGGAGATATTTCCATGTTTATACAGATAGCAGTGTAGATATTTCCATGTTTATACAGATGGAGGTGTAGATATTTCCATGTTTATACAGATGACTGTGTGGATATTTCCATGTTTTTACAGATGGCTGTGTAGATATTTCCGTGTTTATGTAGATAGCGGTGTGGCTATTTCCATGTTGATACAGATAGCGATGTGGATATTTTCATGTTTATAGAGGTGGATGTGTAGATATTTCCATGTTTATACAGATGGTAGTGTAGATATTACCAGGTTTATACAGATAGTGGTTTAGATATTTCCACGTTTATACAGATGACTGTGTAGGTATTTCCATGTTTATACAGATAGCGCTGTAGAGATTTCCATGTTTATAGAGACAGCCATGTACGTATTTCCATGTTTATAGAGATAGCGGTGTAGACATTTCCATGTTTGTAGAGATGGCGGTGTAGATATTTCCAAGTTTATACAGAGACCGGTGGAGATATTTCCATGTTTATACAGATAGCGGTGGAGATATTTCCATATTTATAGAGATGGCAGTGTAGATATTTCCAAGTTTATACAGATAGAGGTGTAGATATTTGCGTGTTTATACTGATAGCGGTGTAGCTACTTCCATGTTTATTCAGATAGCGGTGTAGGTACTTCCATGTTCATAGAGATAACGGCGTAGATATTTCCATGTTTATACATTTGGCTGTGTAGATATTTCCATGTGTATACAGATGGCAGTGTAGATATTTCCATGTTTATACAGATGGAGGTGTAGATATTTCCATGTTTATACAGATGACTGTGTAGATATTTCCATGTTTTCCACATTGCGGCATAGATATTTCCATGTTTATACAGATAATGGTGTGGCTATTTCCATGTTTATACTGGTAGCGATGTAGATACTTCCATGTTTCTAGAGATGACTGTGTGGATATCTCCGTGATTATACAGATGCCAGTGTTGATATTTCCATGTTTATGCAGATAGTGGTGTAGATATTTCCATGTTTATACAGATGACTGTGTAGGTATTTCCGTGTTTATACAGATGGCGGTGTAGATATATCCATGTTTACAGAGATAGCCATGTAGATATTTCCATGTTTACAGAGATGGCTGTGTAGATATTTCCATGTTTATACAGATGGAAGTGTAGATATTACCACGTATATACAGATAGCACTGTAGATATTTCCATGTTTATACAAATGGCTGTGTAGGTATTCCCATGTTTATAAAGATAGCGCTGTAGATATTTCCATGTTTATACAGATAGCTGTGAAGATATTTCCATGTTTATACAGACAGCAGTGTAGATATTTCCATGTTTACAGAGATATCGGTGTAGATATTTCCATGTTTATACAGATAGCGGAGTAGATATTTCCATGTTTATACAGCTGACTGTGCAGATATTTCCATGTTTTTACAGATGGCGGTGTAGATATTTCCATGTTTATAGAGATGGCGGTGTAGATATTTCCATGTTTATAGATATAGCGGTGTAGATATTTTCATGTGTGTAGAGATAGCTGTGTAGATATTTCCATATTTATACAGAGAGCGGTGCAGATATTTCCATGTTTATACAGATAGGGGTGTAGATATTTCCATGTTTATACATATGGCTGTGTAGATATTTCCATGTTTATACATATGGCTGTGTAGATATTTCCATGTTTATACAGATGGCAGTGTAGATATTTCCATGTTTATACAGATGACTGTGTAGATATTTCCAAGCTTATACAGATGACGTTGTAGGTGTTTCCATGTTTATAGAGATAACGGTGTAGATATTTCCATGTTTACACAGATAAGGGTGTAGATATTTCCATCTTTATAGAGATAGCGGTGTAGATGTTTCCATCTTTATTCAGATAGCGGTGTAGATATTTCCATGTTTATACAGATCATGGTGTAGATATTTCCATGTTTATACAGATAGCCTTGTAGATATTTCCATGTTTATACAGATTACTTTGTAGAGATTTCCATGTTTTTACATATGCCGGTACAGATATTCCCATGTTTATAGACATAGAGGTGTAGATATTTCCGTGTATATACTGATGGCTGTGTAGATCTTTACATGTGTATATAGATGGCAGTGTAGATATTTTTAAGTTTGTATAGATGGTGGTGTAGATATTTCCATGTTTATACAGATGACTGTGTGGATATTTCCGTGTTTTTACACATGGCGGATTAGATATTTCCATGTTTATACAGATAGCGGTGTACTTCCATGTTTACAAATAGCGGTGTAGATATTTCCATGTGTATAGAGATAGCAGTGTAGATATTTCCATATTTATACAGAGAGTGGTGTAAATATTTCCATGTTTATACAGATATGGGTGTACGTATTTCCATGTTTATACAGATGACTTTGTAGATATTTCCATGTTTATACTGATAGCGGTGTAGATATTTCCATGGTTATACAGATAGCGGTGTTGGTATTTCCATGCTTATACAGATAGTGATGTAGATATTTCCATGTTTATACAGATGACTGTGTAGGTATTTCCATGTTTATACAGATGGCGGTGTAGATATTTCCATGTTTATAGAGATAGCCATGTAGATATTTCCATGTTTATACCGAAAGGGTGTAGACATTTCCATGTTTATAGAGATAGCGGTGTAGATATTTCCATGTTTATACAGATAGCGGTGAAGATATTTCCATGTTTACACAGAGAGCAGTGGAGATATTTCCATGATTATACAGATAGCGGTGGAGATATTTCCATGTTTATAGAGATGGCGGTGTAGATATTTCCATGTTTGTACAGATGGTTTTGTAGGTATTTCCATGTGTATACAGATGACAGTGTAGATATTTCCATGTTTATACAGATGTAAGTGTAGATATTCCCATCTTTATACAGATGACTGTGTAGATATTTCCACGTTTTTACAGATGGTAGTGTAGATATTTCCGTGTTTATATAGATAGCGTTGTGGCTATTTCCATGTTTATACAGATAGCGATGTAGATATTTCCATGTTTATAGAGATGGCTGTGTACATATTTCCATGTTGATACAGATGGCAGTGTAGATATTTCTTGTTTATACAGATAGTGGTGTAGATATTTCCATGTTTACACAGATAGTGATGTAGATATTTCCATGTTTATACAGATGACTGTGTAGGTATTTCCATGTTTAAACAAATGGCGGTGTAGATATTTCCATGTTTATAGAGATAGCCATGTAGATATTTCCATGTTACAGATAGCGGTGTAGACATTTCCAAGTTTATAGAGATAGCGGTCTAGATATATCCATATTTTTACAGATTGCCTTGTAGATATTTCCAAGTTTATACAAATAGAGGTGTAGATATTTCCATGTTTATACAGATAGCGCTGTAGACATTTCCATGTTTATAGAGGTAGCGGTGTAGATATTTCCATATTTATACAGCTAGCGGTGTTGATATTTCCATGTTTATACAGATCGCGGTGTAGATATTTCCAAGTTTATACAGACAGAAATGTGGTTATTTCCATGTTAATTCAGATGACTGTGTATATATTTCCCTGTTTATACAGATGGCGGTGCAGATATTTCCATGTTTATAGAGATAGTGGTGTAGATATTTCCATGTTTATACAGATAGCTGTGTAGACATTTCCATATTTATAGAGATAGCGGTGTAGATATTTCCATATTTATACAGATAGCCGTGAAGTTATTTCCATGTTTATTGCGATGGCAGTGTAGTTATTTCCATGTTTATAGAGATAGCAGTGTAGATATTTCCATGTTTACACGGATGGCTGTATAGATATTTCCATGTGTATACAGATGGCACTGTAGATATTTCAACGTTTATACAGATGGTGGTGTAGATATTTCCATGTTTATACAGATGACTGTGTAGATATTTCCATGTTTTTACAGATGGCGGTGTAGATATTTCCATGCTTATACAGATAGTGCTGTAGATATTTCCATGTTTATACAGATGGCTGTGTAGGTATTTCCATGTGTATACAGATGTCCGTGCAGATATTTCCATGTTTATACAGATGGAGGTGTTGATATTTCCATGTTTATACAGATGACTGTGTAGATATTTCCATGTTTTTACAGATAGCGGTGGAGATATTTCCATGTTTATACAGATAGCATTGTAGATATTTCCATTTTTATACAGAAAGCGGTGTGGCTACTTCCATATTTATACAGATAGCGATGTAGAAATTTCCATGTTTATAGAGATGGCTGTGTAGATATTTCCTTGTTTATACAGACGGCAGTGTAGATATTTCCATGTTCATACAGATAGTGGAGTAGGTTTTCCATGTTTATACAGATGACTGTGTAGGTATTTCCATGTTTATACAGATGGCGGTGTAGATATTTCTATGTTTATAGAGATAGCCAAGTAGGTATTTTTATGTTTATACAGATACTAGGGTAGATATTTCCATGTTTATAGACATAGCGGTGTAGATATTTCCATATTTTTTCAGATAGCGATGGAGATATTTCCATGTTTATGCAGAGAGCGGTGTAAATATTTCCATGTTTATACAGATGACTGTGTAGATATTTCCATGTTTTTACAGATAGCGGTGGAGATATTTCCATGTTTATACAGATAGCAGTGTAGATATTTCCATGTTTATACAGATGTAGGTGTAGATATTTCCATGTTTATACAGATGACTGTGTGGATATTTCCCTGTTTTTACAGATGGCTGTGTAGATATTTCCGTGTTTCTGCAGATAGCGGTGTGGCTATTTCCATGTTGATACAGATAGCGATGTGGATATTTTCATGTTTATAGAGGTGGATGTGTAGGTATTTCCATGTTTATACAGATGGCAGTGTAGATATTACCATGTTTATACAGATAGTGGTTTAGATATTTCCACGTTTATACAGATGACTGTGTAGGTATTTCCATGTTTATACAGATGGCGCTGTAGAGATTTCCATGTTTATAGAGACAGCCATGTACGTATTTCTATGTTTATAGAGATAGCGGTGTAGACATTTCCATGTTTGTAGAGATGGCGGTGTAGATATTTCCAAGTTTATACAGAGAGCGGTGGAGAAATTTCCATGTTTATACAGATAGCGGTGGAGATATATCCATATTTATAGAGATGGCGGTGTAGATATTTCCAAGTTTATACAGATAGAGGTGTAGATATTTGCGTGTTTATACAGATAGCGGTGTAGCTACTTCCATGTTTATTCAGATAGCGGTGTAGGTACTTCCATGTTGATAGAGATAGTGGTGTATATATTTCCATGTTTATACAGATGGCTGTGTAGATATTTCCATGTGTATACAGATGGCAGTGTAGATATTTCCATGTTTATACAGATGGAGGTGTAGATATTTCCATGTTTATACAGATGACTGTGTAGATATTTCCATGTTTTTCCACATTGTGGCATAGACATTTCCATGTTTATTCAGATAATGGTGTGGCTATTTCCATGTTTATATAGGTAGCGATGTAGATACTTCCATGTTTCTAGAGATGACTGTGTAGATATTTCCGTGATTATACAGATGCCAGTGTTGATATTTCCATGTTTATGCAGATAGTGGTGTAGATATTTCCATGTTTATACAGATGACTGTGTAGGTATTTCCATGTTTATACAGATGGCGGTGTAGAAATATCCATGTTTACAGAGATAGCCATGTAGATATTTCCATGTTTACAGAAATGGCTGTGTAGATATTTCCATGTTTATACAGATGGAAGTGTAGATATTACCACGTATATACAGATAGAACTGTAGATATTTCCATGTTTATACAAATGGCTGTGTAGGTATTCCCATATTTATAAAGATAGCGCTGTAGATATTTCCATGTTTATACAGATAGCTGTGTAGTTATTTCCATGTTTATACAGACAGCAGTGTAGATATTTCCATGTTTACAGAGATAGCGGTGTAGATATTTCCATGTTTATATAGGTGACTGTGCCGATATTTCCATGTTTTTACAGATGGCGGTGTAGATATTTCCATGTTTATAGAGATGGCGGTGTAGATATTTCCATGTTTATACATATAGCGGTGTAGATATTTTCATGTGTATAGAGATAGCAGTGTAGATATTTCCATATTTATACAGAGAGCGGTGCAGATATTTCCATGTTTATACAGATAGGGGTGTAGATATTTCCATGTTTATACACATGGCTGTGTAGATATTTCCATGTTTATTCAGATGGCTGTGTAGATATTTCCATGTTTATACAGATGGCAGTGTAGATATTTCCATGTTTATACAGATGACTGTGTAGATATTTCCAAGCTTATACAGATGACGTTGTAGGTGTTTCCATGTTTATAGAGATAACGGTGTAGATATTTCCATGTTTATACAGATAAGGGTGTAGATATTTCCATCTTTATAGAGATAGCGGTGTAGATGTTTCCATCTTTATTCAGATAGCGGTGTAGATATTTCCATGTTTATACAGATCATGGTGTAGATATTTCCATGTTTATACAGATCATGGTGTAGATATTTCCATGTTTATACAGCTAGCCTTGTAGATATTTCCATGTTTATACAGATGACTTTGTAGAGCTTTCCATGTTTTTACAGATGCCGGTACAGATATTCCTATGTTTATAGAGATAGAGGGGTAGATATTTCCGTGTATATACTGATGGCTGTGTAGATCTTTACATGTGTATATAGATGGCAGTGTAGATATTTTTAAGTTTGTATAGATGGTGGTGTAGATATTTCCATGTTTATACAGATGACTGTGTGGATGTTTCCGTGTTTTTACACATGGCGGAGTAGATATTTCCATGTTTATACAGATAGCGGTGTACTTCCATGTTTATACAAATAGCGGTGTAGATATTTCCATGTGTATAGAGATAGCAGTGTAGATATTTCCATATTTAAACAGAGAGTTTTGTAAATATTTCCATGTTTATACAGATATGGGTGTACGTATTTCCATGTTTATACAGATGACTTTGTAGATATTTCCATGTTTATACTGATAGTGGTGTAGATATTTCCATGGTTATACAGATAGCGGTGTTGGTATTTCCATGCTTATACAGATAGTGATGTAGGTATTTCCATGTTTATACAGATGACTGTGTAGGTATTTCCATGTTTATACAGATGGCGGTGTAGATATTTCCATGTTTATAGAGATAGCCATGTAGATATTTACATGTTTATACCGAAAGGGTGTAGACATTTCCATGTTTATAGAGACAGCGGTGTAGATATTTCCATGTTTATACAGATAGCGGTGAAGATATTTCCATGTTTACACAGAGAGCAGTGGAGATATTTCCATGTTTATACAGATAGCGGTGGAGATATTTCCATGTTTATAGAGATGGCGGTGTAGATATTTCCATGTTTGTACAGATGGTTTTGTAGGTATTTCCATGTGTATACAGATGACAGTGTAGATATTTCCTTGTTTATACAGATGGAAGTGTAGATATTCCCATCTTTATACAGATGACTGTGTAGATATTTCCATGTTTTTACAGATGGTAGTGTAGATATTTCCGTGTTTATATAGATAGCGTTGTGGCTATTTCCATGTTTATACAGATAGCGATGTAGATATTTCCATGTTTATAGAGATGGCTGTGAACATATTCCCATGCGTATGCAGATGGCAGTGTAGATATTTCCATGTTTATACAGATAGTGGTGTAGATATTTCCATGTTTATACAGTTGACTGTGTAGGTATTTCCATGTTTATACAGCTGGAAGTGTACGTTTTTCCGTGTTTATACAGATATCGGTGTAGATATTTCCATGGTTTTACAGATAGCAGTGGAGATATTTCCACGTTTATAGAGTTAGTGGTGTAGATATTTCCGTGTTTATACAGATGACTGTGTAAGTATTTCCGTGTTTATACAGATGGGGGAGTAGATATTTCAATGTAAACAGAGATAGGCATGTAGATATTTCCATGTTTATAGAGATAGCGGTGTAGACATTTCCATGTTTATAGAGATAGCGGTGTAGATATTTCCATATTTATACAGATAGCGGTAAAGATATTTCCATGTTTATACAGATAGCGGTGTAGATATTTCCATGTTTATATAGATAGCTGTGTAGATATATACATGTTTATACAGATGGTGGTGTAGATATTTCCATGTTCATAGAGATAGCGGTGTCGATATTTCCATGTTTATACACGTAGCGATATAGTTATTTCCATGTTTACAGAGATAGAGGTGTAGATATTTGTATATTGGCACGGATTGCGGTGTCGATATTTCCATCTTCACCCAGATAGCGGTATACATATTTCCATGTTTACACAGACAGCTGTGTAGATACTTCCATGTTTCCACAGATAGTGCTGTAGATATTTCCATGTTTATACAAATTGCAGTGTAGATATTTCCGTGTTTATAAAGATAGCGGTGTAGTTATTTCCATGTTTATAGAGATAACAGTTTAGATAATTCCATGTTTATACAGATGGCTTTGTAGGTATTTCCGTGTGTATACAGATGACAGTGTAGTTATTTCGATGTTTATATAGATGGAGGTGTAGATATTTCCCTTTTTATACAGATGATTGTGTAGATATTTCCATGTTTTTACAGATGGCGGTGTAGATATATCCATGTTTATACAGATAGCAGTGCGTCTATTTCCATGTTTATACAGATAGCGATGTAGATATTTCCATGTTTTTAGAGATGGCTGTGTAGATATTTCCATGTTTATACAGAAGGCAGTGTAGATATTTCCATGTTTATACAGATATTGGTGTAGGTATTTCCGTGTTTATACAGATGACTGTGTAGGTATTTCCGTGTTTATACAGATGGCGGTGTAGATATTTCCATGTTTATAGAGATAGACATGTAGATATTTCCATGTTGATAAAGATAGCGGTGTGGACATTTCCAAGTCTATAGAGATAGCGTTGTAGGTATATCCATATTTATACAGTTAGCGGTGTAGATATTTCCAAGTTTATATAGATAGTCGTGTAGATATTTCCAAGTTTATAGAGATAGAAGTGTAGATATTTCCATGTTTATACAGATAGCGGTGTAGATATTTCCATGTTTGTACAGATAGCAGTGTAGGTATTTCCATGTTTATGGAGATAGCGATGTAGATATTTCTATGTTTATACAGATGACTGTGTAGATATTTCCATGTTTTTACAGGTGGCGGTGTAGATATTTCCATGTTTATACAGATAGCGGTGTGGCTATTTCCAAGTTTATACAGACAGCGATGTAGATATTTCCATGTTTACAGAGATGGCTGTGTAGATATTTCCATGTTTATACAGATGGAAGTGTAGATATTTCCATGTTTATACAGATAACGCTGTAGGTATTTCCATGTTTATGCAGATGGCTGTGTAGGTATTCCCATGTTTATAAAGATAGCGCTGTAGATATTTCCATGTTTATACAGATAGCTGTGTAGGTATTTCCATGTTTATACAGATAGCAGTGTATATATTTACATGTTTACAGATATAGCGTTGTAGATATTTCCATGTTTATACAGATAGCGGTGGAGATATTTCCATGTTTATACAGATAACGGTGGAGGTATTTCCTTGTTTATACAGATGGCGGTGTAGATATTATCAAGTTCATACAGATGCCGGTATAGATATTTCCAAGGTTATACAGATAGCGGTGTAGATGTTTCCATTTTTATACAAATGGCGGTGTAGATAGTACCATGATCATGGAGATGGCAGTGTAGATATTTCCATGTTTATAGAGATAGCAGTGTAGATATTTCCATGTTTATAGAGATAGCAGCATTGTTTTTTCCATGTTTTTAGAGTTAGCGGTGTAGATATTTCCAAGTTTATACAGACGGCTGTGTAGATATTTCCATGTGTGTACAGATGGCAGTGTGCATAATTCCATGTTTATACAGATGGTGGTGAAATAATTCCATGTTTTTTCAGATGACTGTGTGGATATTTCCATGTTTTTACAGATGGCGGTGTATATATTTCCATTTTTCTACAGATGGTGGTGTAGATATTTCCCTGTTTATACAGATAGCGATGTAGATATTTCCATGTTTATGGAGATGGCTGTGTAGATATTTCCCTGTTTATACAGAGGGCAGTGTAGATATTTCCATGTTTATACAGATAGTGGTGTAGGTATTTCCATGTTTATACAGATGACTGTGTAGCTATTTCCATGTTTATACAGATGGCGGTGAAGATATTTCCATGTTTATAGAGATAGCCATGTAGATATCTCCATATTTATACAGATAGCCGTGTAGACATTTCCAATTTTATAGAGATAGCGTTGTTGGTATATCCATATTTATACAGATAGGGGTGCAGATATTTCCAAGTTTATGCAGATAGCGGTGCAGATATTTCCATGTTTAAAGAGATAGCCATGTAGATATTTCCATGTTGATATAGATAGCGGTGTAGACATTTCCATGTTTATAGAGATAACGGTGTAGATATTTCCATATTTATACAGATAGCGTTGTAGATATTTCCATGTTTATACAGATAGCGGTGTACATATTTCCATGTTTATACAGATAGAAGTGCAGTTATTTCCATGTTTATACAGATGACTGTGTATATATTTCCATGTTTATACAGATGGCGGTGTAGGTATTTCCAGGTTTATAGAGATAGCGGTGTACATATTTCCATGTTTATATAGATAGCTGTGTAGATATTTCCATGTTTATAGAGATAGCACTGTAGATATATCCATATTTATACAGATAGCCGTGTAGATATTTCCATGTTAATTCAGATGGTGGTGTATTTATTTCCATGTTTATACAGATAGCTGTGTGGCTATTTCCATGTTTATACAGATGACTGTGTAGATATTTCCATGTTTATACAGAGAGCGTTGGAGTTATTTCCATGTTTACAGATAGCGGTGTAGACATTTCCAAGTTTATAGAGATAGCGGTGTAGATATTTCCATGTGTATACAGATAGGTTTGTAGGTATTTCCATGTGGATAAAGATGACAATGTAGATATTTCCATGTTTATACAGTTGGAGGTGTAGATATCTCCATGTTTATACAGATGACTGTGTAGATATTTCCATGTTTTTGCAGATGGCAATGTAGATATTTCCGTGTTTATACAGATAGCCGTGTGGTTATTTCCATGTTCATACAGATAGCGATGTAGATATTTTCATGTTTATAGAGATGGAAGTGAAGATATTTCCATGTTTATACAGACGCAGGGTAGATATTTCCATGTTTACAAAGATAATGGTGTAGATATTTCCATGTTTCTACAGATGACTGTGTAGATATTTCCAGGTTTATACAGATGGCGGTGTAGATATTACCATGTTTATAGAGATAGCCATGTAGATTTTCCATGTTTATACAGACAGCGGTGTACACATTTCCATGTTTACACAGATCGCATTGTAGGTATTTCCATGTTGATAGAGATAGTGGTGTAGGTATTTCCATGTTTATACAGATGGCAGTGCAGGTATTTCCATGGTTACACAGATAGTGGTGTAGATATTTCCATGTTTATTCAGATAACGGTGTAGATATTTCCATGTTTACACAGCCCGCGGTGTAGATATTTACATGTTTATACAGATGGAAGGGTAGATATTTCCATGTTTATACAGATTGCGGTGTAGATATTTCCATTTTATACAGATAGTGGTGTAGATATTTCCAGGTTTATAAAGATAGCGGTGTAGATATTTCCATGTTTATACAGATAACGGTGGAGATATTTCCATGTTTATACAGATAGCGGTGGAGGTATTTCCATTTTTATACAGACGGCGGTGAAGGTATTTCCATGTTTATACAGATAGCGGTGTAGATATTTCCAAGTTTATACAGTTAGTGGTGTACATATTTCCATGTTTATGCAGGTAGCGGTGTAGATATTTCCATGTTTATACATCTCACGGTGTAGATATCTCCATCTTTTTACAGATGGCAGTGTATTTATTTCTATGTTTATACAAATGGCAGTGTAGGTATTTCCATGTTTATACCGATAGCGGTGTAGATATTTCCATGTTTATACAAACGGCGTTTTAGTTAATTCCATGTTTATGGAGATGGCGGTGTAGATATTTCCATGTTTACAGAGAAGGCGGTGTAGGTATTTCCATGTGCATAGAGATAGCCATGTTGATATTTCAATGTGTATACACATAGCGGTGTAGATATTTCCATGTTTATACACATAGCAGTGTAGATATTTCCATGTTTATACAGATAGCGCTGGAGATGTTTCCTTGTTTATACAGATAGCGATGTAGATATTTCCATGTTTATACAGATACTGGTGTAGATACTTCCATGTTTATAGAGATAGCAGTGTAGATATTTCCATGTTTATACAGCTCGCGGTGTAGATATTTCCATCTTTACACAGATGGCAAGGTAGATATTTGCATGTTTATACAGATAGCGGTGCAGATATTTCCATTTTTACACAGATGGTGGTGTAGATAGTTCCATGTTTATGGAGATCGCGGAGTAGATATTTTCATGTTTATAAAGATAGCGGTGTAGATATTTCCATGTTTATAGAGATGGCAGTGTAGATATTTCCATGTTTATAGAGATAGCTGTGTAAGTATTTCCATGTGTATAGAGAAAGTAGTGTAGATATTTCCATGTTTATACAGATGGCAGTGTAGATATTTCCATGTTTATAGAGACGGTAGTGCAGATATTTCCATGTTTATACAGATGACTGTGTAGATATTTCCATGTTTATACAGATGGCGGTGTAGATATTTCCATGTTTATAGAGTTAACGGTGTAGATATTTCCATTTTTATACAAATGGCGGTGTAGATAGTACCATGATCATGGATATGACAGTGTAGATATTTCCATGTTTATAGAGTCGGCAGTGTGGATATTTCCATGTTTAGAGAGATAGCATAGTAGGTATTTCCATGTTTATAGAGATAGCAGCATAGGTATTTCAATGTTTATTGAGATAGCGGTGTAGATATTTCCCTGATTATACAGATGGCTGTGAAGTTATTTCCATGGGTAAAAAGATGGCAGTGTAGATATTTCCATGTTTATACAGATGTTGGTGAAGATAATTCCATGTTTTTTCAGATGACTGTGTGGATATTTCCATGTTTTTACAGACGGCGGTGTAAATCTTTCCATTTTTCTACAGATGGGGGTGTAGATACTTCCACGTATATGGAGATGGCAGTGTAGATATTTTCACGTTTATAGAGATAGATGTGTAGATATTTCCAAGTTTATAGAGATAGCGGTGTGGATACGTCCATGTTTACACAGATCGCATTGTAGATATTTCCATGTTTATAGAGATAGTTGTGTAGATATTTCCATGTTTATACTGATGGCGGTGCAGATATTTCCATGGTTACACAGATAGTATTGTAGATATTTCCATGTTTATTCAGATAACGGTGTAGATATTTCCATGTTTACACATCTCGCGGTGTAGATATTTCCAAGTTTATACAGATGGCGGTGTAGATATTTCCATTTTATACAGATAGTGGTGTAGATATTTCCAGGTTTATAAAGATAGCGGTGTAGATATTTCCATGTTTATACAGACAACGGTGGAGATATTTCCATGTTTATACAGATAGCGGCGGAGTTATTTCCATGTTTATACAGACGGCGGTGTGGGTATTTCCATGTTTATACAGATAGCTGTGTGGATATTTCCATGTTTATACAGATAGCGGTGTAGATATTTCCAAGTTTATACAGTTAGTGGTGTACATATTTCCATGTTTGTGCAGGTAGCGGTGTAGATATTTCTATGTTTATATATTTCGCGGTGTAGATATCTCCATCTTTTTACAGATGTCAGTGTATTTATTTCTATGTTTATACAAATGGTGGTGTAGGTATTTCCATGTTTATTCCGATAGCGGTGTAGATATTTCCATGTTTATATAAACGGCGTTTTAGGTAATTCCATGTTTATGGAGATGACAGTGTAGATATTTCCAAGTTTACAGAGATAGCGGTGTAGGTATTTCCATGTGTATAGAGACAGCGGTGTAGACATTTCAATTTGTATACACATAGCGGTGTAGATATTTCCATGTTTATAAAGATAGCAGTGTAGATATTTCCATGCTTATACAGATAGCGGTGTAAATATTTCCATGTTTATACAGATAGCGGTGTGGCTATTTCCATGTTTATACACATAGCGATGTATATATTTCCATGTTTATAGAGATGACAGTGTACGTATTTCCAGGTTTATACAGATGGAGGTGTCGATATTTCCATGTTTATAGAGATAGCCATGTAGTTATTTCCATGTTTATACAGATAGCGGTGTAGACTTTTCCATGTTTATAGAGATAGCGGTGTAGATAGTTCTATATTTATACAGATAGCGGTGTAGATATTTCAATGTTTATACAGATAGCGGTGTAGATATTTCCATTTTTATACAGAGAGATGTGTAGTTATTTCCATGTTTATACAGATGACTGTGTATATATTTCCATGTTTATAAGATGGCGGTGTAGATATTTCCATGTTTATATAGATGGCAGTGTAGATATTTCCATGTTTATACTGAAAGCGGTGTGGCTATTTTCTTGTTCATACAGATAGCGATGTAGATATTTCCATGTTTATAGAGATGGCTTTGGAGGTGTTTCCATGTTTATGCAGATGGCAGTGTAGATATTTCCATGTTCATACAGATAGTGGTGTAGATATCTCCATGTTTATACAGATGACTGTGTAGGTATTTCCATGATTATACAGACGGCGGTGTAGATATTTCCATGTTTATACAGATAGCGGTGTAGATTCCTCCATATTTATTCAGATAGCGGTGGAGATATTTCCATGTTTATACAGATAGCGGTGTAGATATTTCCATGTTTATACAGATTGCGGTGTAGTTATTTCCATGTTTATACAGATGACTGTGTATATATTTCCATGTTTATTCAGTTGGCGGTGTAGGTATTTCCCTGTTTATAAAGATAGCGGTGTAGTCATTTCCATGTTTACAGAGATAGAGGTGTAGATATTTCCATATTCGCTCAAATAGCAGTGTACATATTTCCATGTTTACACGGACAGCTGTGTAGCTATTTCCACGTTTGCACAGATAGTGTTGTAGCTATTTCCATGTTTATACAGATTGCGGAGTATATATTTCCATGTTTAGAAAGATAGCCGTGTAGATCTTTCCATGTTTATACAGATAGCGTTGGAGATATTTCCATGTTTATACAGATAGTGCTGTAGATATTTCCATGTTTATACAGATAGCGGTGGAGATATTTCCATGTTTCTACAGATAGCGTTGTAGATATTTCCATGTTTACAGAGATAGCGGTGGAGATATTTCCATGTTTATACAGATAGCGGTGGAGATATTTCCATGTTTATACAGATGGCAGTGTAGATGTTTCCAAGTTTATGCAGATAGCGGTGAAAATATTTCCATGTTTATGCAGATAGCGGTGTGGCTATTTCCATGTTTATACAGATGGCAGTGTAGATATTTCTGTGTTTATATAGATGGAGGTGTAGATATTTCCATGTTTATACAGATGACTGTGTAGATATTTCCATGTTTTTACAGATGGCGGTGTAGATATTTCCATGTTTATACAGATAGCGGTGTGGCTATTTCCAAGTTTATAGAGATAGCGGTGTAGATATTTCCATGGTTATACACATGGCTGTGCAGATATTTCCATGTGTTTACAGATGGCTGTGTAGTTATTTCCATGTTTATACAGATGGAGTTGTAGATATTTCCATGTTCATAAGGATGACTGTGTAGATATTTCCATGTTTTTACAGATGGAGGTGTAGATATTTCCATGTTTATACAGATAGCGGTGTGCCTATTTCCATGTTTATACACATAGCGATGTAGATATTTGCATATTTATACAGATAACAGTGTAAATATTTCCATGTTTATAGAAATTGGGGTGTAGAGATTTCCATTTTTATACAGATAGCGGTGTAGGTATTTCCATGTTTATACAGATAGCGGTGGAGGTTTTTCCATGTTTATACAGATAGAGGTGGAGATATTTCCATGTTTATACAGATGACTCTTTAGATATTTCCATGTTTTTACCGATAGCCGTGGAGATATTTCCATGTTTATACAGATATCAGTGTAGATATTTCCATGTTTATACAGAAAGCGGTGTGGCTATTTCCTTGTTTATACAGATAGTGATGTTGATATTTCCATGTTTATAGAGATGGCTGTGTAGATGTTTCCATGTTTTCCCAGATGACAGTGTAGATATTTCCATGTTCGTAGAGATAGTGGTGTAGATATTTCCATGTTTATACAGATGAATCTGTAGGTATTTCCATGTTTATACAGATGGTGGTGTAGGTGTTTCCATGTTTATAGAGATATCCAAGTAGATATTTCCATGTTTATACAGATAGCGGTGTAGGTTCTTCCATATTTATTCAGATAGCGGTGGAGATATTTCCATGTTTATACAGATAGCGGTGTAGATATTTCCATGTTTATACAGATTGCGGTGTAGTTATTTCCATGTTTATACAGATGACTGTGTATATATTTCCATGTTTATACGGTTGATGGTGTAGATATTTCCATGTTTATAATGATAGCAGTGTAGATATTTCCATGTTTACAGAGATAGAGGTGTACATATTTCCATATTTGCTCAGATAGCGGTGTACATATTTCCATGTTTACACAGACAGCTGTGTAGCTATTTCCATGTTTGCACAGATAGTGTTGTAGGTATTTCCATGTTTATACAGATTGCGGAGTATATATTTCCATGTTTAGAAAGATAGCCGTGTAGATCTTTCCATGTTTACACAGATATCGGTGGAGATATTTCCATGTTTATACAGATAGCGCTCTAGACATTTCCATGTTTATACAGATAGCGGTGTATATATTTCCATGTTTATACAGATAGCGTTGTAGATATTTCCATGTTTACAGAGATAGCGGTGGAGATAATTCCATGTTTCTACAGATGACTGTGTAGATATTTCCAGGTTTATACAGATGGCGGTGTAGATATTACCATGTTTATAGAGATAGCCATGTAGATTTTCCATGTTTATACAGACAGTGGTGTACACATTTCCATGTTTACACAGATCGCATTGTAGATATTTCCATGTTGATAGAGATAGTGGTGTAGGTATTTCCATGTTTATACAGATGGCAGTGCAGATATTTCCATGGTTACACAGATAGTGGTGTAGATATTTCCATGTTTATTCAGATAACACTGTAGATATTTCCATGTTTACACAGCTCGCGGTGTAGATATTTACATGTTTATACAGATGGCAGGGTAGATATTTCCATGTTTATACAGATTGCGGTGTAGATATTTCAATTTTATACAGATAGTGGTGTAGATATTTCCAGGTTTATAAAGATAGCGGTGTAGATATTTCCATGTTTATACAGATAACGGTGGAGATATTTCCATGTTTATACTGATAGCGGTGGAGGTATTTCCATGTTTATACAGACGGCGGTGAAGGTATTTCCATGTTTATACAGATAGCGGTGTAGATATTTCCAAGTTTATACAGTTAGTGGTGTACATATTTCCATGTTTATGCTGGTAGCGGTGTAGATATTTCCATGTTTATACATCTCACTCTGTAGATATCTCCAACTTTTTACAGATGGCAGTGTATTTATTTCTATGTTTATACAAATGGCAGTGTAGGTATTTCCATGTTTATACCTATAGCGGTGTAGATATTTCCATGTTTATACAAACGGCGTTTTAGTTAATTCCATGTTTATGGAGATGGCGGTGTAGATATTTCCATGTTTACAGAGAAAGCGGTGTAGGTATTTCCATGTGCATAGAGATAGCCATGTTGATATTTCAATGTGTATACACATAGCGGTGTAGATATTTCCATGTTTATACACATAGCAGTGTAGATATTTCCATGTTTATACAGATAGCGCTGGAGATGTTTCCTTGTTTATACAGATAGCGATGTAGATATTTCCATGTTTATACAGATACTGGTGTAGATACTTCCATGTTTATAGAGATAGCAGTGTAGATATTTCCATGTTTATACAGCTCGCGGTGTAGATATTTCCATCTTTACACAGATGGCAAGGTAGATATTTGCATGTTTATACAGATAGCGGTGTAGATATTTCCATTTTTACACAGATGGTGGTGTAGATAGTTCCATGTTTATGGAGATCGCGGAGTAGATATTTTCATGTTTATAAAGATAGCGGTGTAGATATTTCCATGTTTATAGAGATGGCGGTGTAGATATTTACATGTTTATAGAGATAGCTGTGTAAGTATTTCCATGTGTATAGAGAAAGTGGTGTAGATATTTCCATGTTTATACAGATGGCAGTGTAGATATTTCCATGTTTATAGAGACGGTAGTGCAGATATTTCCATGTTTATACAGATGACTGTGTAGATATTTCCATGTTTATACAGATGGCGGTGTAGATATTTCCATGTTTATAGAGTTAACGGTGTAGATATTTCCATTTTTATACAAATGGCGGTGTAGATAGTACCATGATCATGGATATGACAGTGTAGATATTTCCATGTTTATAGAGTCGGCGGTGTGGATATTTCCATGTTTAGAGAGATAGCATAGTAGGTATTTCCATGTTTATAGAGATAGCAGCATAGGTATTTCAATGTTTATTGAGATAGCGGTGTAGATATTTCGCTGATTATACAGATGGCTGTGAAGTTATTTCCATGGGTAAAAAGATGGCAGTGTAGATATTTCCATGTTTATACAGATGTTGGTGAAGATAATTCCATGTTTTTTCAGATGACTGTGTGGATATTTCCATGTTTTTACAGACGGCGGTGTAAATCTTTCCATTTTTCTACAGATGGGGGTGTAGATACTTCCACGTATATGGAGATGGCAGTGTAGATATTTTCACGTTTATAGAGATAGATGTGTAGATATTTCCAAGTTTATAGAGATAGCGGTGTGGATACGTCCATGTTTACACAGATCGCATTGTAGATATTTCCATGTTTATAGAGATAGTTGTGTAGATATTTCCATGTTTATACTGATGGCGGTGCAGATATTTCCATGGTTACACAGATAGTATTGTAGATATTTCCATGTTTATTCAGATAACGGTGTAGATATTTCCATGTTTACACAGCTCGCGGTGTAGATATTTCCAAGTTTGTACAGATGGCGGTGTAGATATTTCCATTTTATACAGATAGTGGTGTAGATATTTCCAGGTTTATAAAGATAGCGGTGTAGATATTTCCATGTTTATACAGACAACGGTGGAGATATTTCCATGTTTATACAGATAGCGGTGGAGTTATTTCCATGTTTATACAGACGGCGGTGTGGGTATTTCCATGTTTATACAGATAGCTGTGTGGATATTTCCATGTTTATACAGATAGCGGTGTAGATATTTCCAAGTTTATACAGTTAGTGGTGTACATATTTCCATGTTTGTGCAGGTAGCGGTGTAGATATTTCTATGTTTATATATTTCGCGGTGTAGATATCTCCATCTTTTTACAGATGTCAGTGTATTTATTTCTATGTTTATACAAATGGCGGTGTAGGTATTTCCATGTTTATTCCGATAGCGGTGTAGATATTTCCATGTTTATATAAACGGCGTTTTAGGTAATTCCATGTTTATGGAGATGACGGTGTAGATATTTCCAAGTTTACAGAGATAGCGGTGTAGGTATTTCCATGTGTATAGAGACAGCGGTGTAGACATTTCAATTTGTATACACATAGCGGTGTAGATATTTCCATGTTTATAAAGATAGCAGTGTAGATATTTCCATGGTTATACAGATAGCGGTGTAAATATTTCCATGTTTATACAGATAGCGGTGTGGCTATTTCCATGTTTATACACATAGCGATGTATATATTTCCATGTTTATAGAGATGACAGTGTACGTATTTCCAGGTTTATACAGATGGAGGTGTCGATATTTCCATGTTTATAGAGATAGCCATGTAGATATTTCCATGTTTATACAGATAGCGGTGTAGACTTTTCCATGTTTATAGAGATAGCGGTGTAGATAGTTCTATATTTATACAGATAGCGGTGTAGATATTTCCATGTTTATACAGATAGCGGTGTAGATATTTCCATTTTTATACAGAGAGATGTGTAGTTATTTCCATGTTTATACAGATGACTGTGTATATATTTCCATGTTTATAAGATGGCGGTGTAGATATTTCCATGTTTATATAGATGGCAGTGTAGATATTTCCATGTTTATACTGAAAGCGGTGTGGCTATTTTCTTGTTCATACAGATAGCGATGTAGATATTTCCATGTTTATAGAGATGGCTTTGGAGGTGTTTCCATGTTTATGCAGATGGCAGTGTAGATATTTCCATGTTCATACAGATAGTGGTGTAGATATCTCCATGTTTATACAGATGACTGTGTAGGTATTTCCATGATTATACAGACGGCGGTGTAGATATTTCCATGTTTATACAGATAGCGGTGTAGATTCCTCCATATTTATTCAGATAGCGGTGGAGATATTTCCATGTTTATACAGATAGCGGTGTAGATATTTCCATGTTTATACAGATTGCGGTGTAGTTATTTCCATGTTTATACAGATGACTGTGTATATATTTCCATGTTTATTCAGTTGGCGGTGTAGGTATTTCCCTGTTTATAAAGATAGCGGTGTAGTCATTTCCATGTTTACAGAGATAGAGGTGTAGATATTTCCATATTCGCTCAAATAGCAGTGTACATATTTCCATGTTTACACGGACAGCTGTGTAGCTATTTCCACGTTTGCACAGATAGTGTTGTAGCTATTTCCATGTTTATACAGATTGCGGAGTATATATTTCCATGTTTAGAAAGATAGCCGTGTAGATCTTTCCATGTTTATACAGATAGCGTTGGAGATATTTCCATGTTTATACAGATAGTGCTGTAGATATTTCCATGTTTATACAGATAGCGGTGGAGATATTTCCATGTTTCTACAGATAGCGTTGTAGATATTTCCATGTTTACAGAGATAGCGGTGGAGATATTTCCATGTTTATACAGATAGCGGTGGAGATATTTCCATGTTTATACAGATGGCAGTGTAGATGTTTCCAAGTTTATGCAGATAGCGGTGAAAATATTTCCATGTTTATGCAGATAGCGGTGTGGCTATTTCCATGTTTATACAGATGGCAGTGTAGATATTTCTGTGTTTATATAGATGGAGGTGTAGATATTTCCATGTTTATACAGATGACTGTGTAGATAATTCCATGTTTATACAGATGGCAGTGTAGATATTTCTGTGTTTATATAGATGGAGGTGTAGATATTTCCATGTTTATACAGATGACTGTGTAGATATTTCCATGTTTTTACAGATGGCGGTGTAGTTATTTCCATGTTTATACAGATAGCGGTGTGGCTATTTCCAAGTTTATAGAGATAGCGGTGTAGATATTTCCATGGTTATACACATGGCTGTGCAGATATTGCCATGTGTTTACAGATGGCTGTGTAGATATTTCCATGTTTATACAGATGGAGTTGTAGATATTTCCATGTTCATAAGGATGACTGTGTAGATATTTCCATGTTTTTACAGATGGCGGTGTAGATATTTCCATGTTTATGCATATAGCGGTGTGCCTATTTCCATGTTTATACACATAGCGATGTAGATATTTGCATATTTATACAGATAACAGTGTAAATATTTCCATGTTTATAGAAATTGGGGTGTAGAGATTTCCATTTTCATACAGATAGCGGTGTAGGTATTTCCATGTTTATACAGATAGCGGTGGAGGTTTTTCCATGTTTATACAGATAGAGGTGGAGATATTTCCATGTTTATACAGATGACTCTTTAGATATTTCCATGTTTTTACCGATAGCCGTGGAGATATTTCCATGTTTATACAGATATCAGTGTAGATATTTCCATGTTTATACAGAAAGCGGTGTGGCTATTTCCTTGTTTATACAGATAGTGATGTAGATATTTCCATGTTTATAGAGATGGCTGTGTAGATGTTTCCATGTTTTCCCAGATGACAGTGTAGATATTTCCATGTTCGTAGAGATAGTGGTGTAGATATTTCCATGTTTATACAGATGAATCTGTAGGTATTTCCATGTTTATACAGATGGTCGTGTAGGTGTTTCCATGTTTGTAGAGATATCCAAGTAGATATTTCCATGTTTATACAGATAGCAGTGTAGGTTCTTCCATATTTATTCAGATAGCGGTGGAGATATTTCCATGTTTATACAGATAGCGGTGTAGATATTTCCATGTTTATACAGATTGCGGTGTAGTTATTTCCATGTTTATACAGATGACTGTGTATATATTTCCATGTTTATACGGTTGATGGTGTAGATATTTCCATGTTTATAATGATAGCAGTGTAGATATTTCCATGTTTACAGAGATAGAGGTGTACATATTTCCATATTTGCTCAGATAGCGGTGTACATATTTCCATGTTTACACAGACAGCTGTGTAGCTATTTCCATGTTTGCACAGATAGTGTTGTAGGTATTTCCATGTTTATACAGATTGCGGAGTATATATTTCCACGTTTAGAAAGATAGCCGTGTAGATCTTTCCATGTTTACACAGATATCGGTGGAGATATTTCCATGTTTATACAGATAGCGCTCTAGACATTTCCATGTTTATACAGATAGCGGTGTATATATTTCCATGTTTATACAGATAGCGTTGTAGATATTTCCATGTTTACAGAGATAGCGGTGGAGATAATTCCATGTTTCTACAGATGACTGTGTAGATATTTCCAGGTTTATACAGATGGCGGTGTAGATATTACCATGTTTATAGAGATAGCCATGTAGATTTTCCATGTTTATACAGACAGTGGTGTACACATTTCCATGTTTACACAGATCGCATTGTAGATATTTCCATGTTGATAGAGATAGTGGTGTAGGTATTTCCATGTTTATACAGATGGCAGTGCAGATATTTCCATGGTTACACAGATAGTGGTGTAGATATTTCCATGTTTATTCAGATAACACTGTAGATATTTCCATGTTTACACAGCTCGCGGTGTAGATATTTACATGTTTATACAGATGGCAGGGTAGATATTTCCATGTTTATACAGATTGCGGTGTAGATATTTCAATTTTATACAGATAGTGGTGTAGATATTTCCAGGTTTATAAAGATAGCGGTGTAGATATTTCCATGTTTATACAGATAACGGTGGAGATATTTCCATGTTTATACAGATAGCGGTGGAGGTATTTCCATGTTTATACAGACGGCGGTGAAGGTATTTCCATGTTTATACAGATAGCGGTGTAGATATTTCCAAGTTTATACAGTTAGTGGTGTACATATTTCCATGTTTATGCTGGTAGCGGTGTAGATATTTCCATGTTTATACATCTCACTCTGTAGATATCTCCAACTTTTTACAGATGGCAGTGTATTTATTTCTATGTTTATACAAATGGCAGTGTAGGTATTTCCATGTTTATACCTATAGCGGTGTAGATATTTCCATGTTTATACAAACGGCGTTTTAGTTAATTCCATGTTTATGGAGATGGCGGTGTAGATATTTCCATGTTTACAGAGAAAGCGGTGTAGGTATTTCCATGTGCATAGAGATAGCCATGTTGATATTTCAATGTGTATACACATAGCGGTGTAGATATTTCCATGTTTATACACATAGCAGTGTAGATATTTCCATGTTTATACAGATAGCGCTGGAGATGTTTCCTTGTTTATACAGATAGCGATGTAGATATTTCCATGTTTATACAGATACTGGTGTAGATACTTCCATGTTTATAGAGATAGCAGTGTAGATATTTCCATGTTTATACAGCTCGCGGTGTAGATATTTCCATCTTTACACAGATGGCAAGGTAGATATTTGCATGTTTATACAGATAGCGGTGTAGATATTTCCATTTTTACACAGATGGTGGTGTAGATAGTTCCATGTTTATGGAGATCGCGGAGTAGATATTTTCATGTTTATAAAGATAGCGGTGTAGATATTTCCATGTTTATAGAGATGGCGGTGTAGATATTTACATGTTTATAGAGATAGCTGTGTAAGTATTTCCATGTGTATAGAGAAAGTGGTGTAGATATTTTCATGTTTATACAGATGGCAGTGTAGATATTTCCATGTTTATAGAGACGGTAGTGCAGATATTTCCATGTTTATACAGATGACTGTGTAGATATTTCCATGTTTATACAGATGGCGGTGTAGATATTTCCATGTTTATAGAGTTAACGGTGTAGATATTTCCATTTTTATACAAATGGCGGTGTAGATAGTACCATGATCATGGATATGACAGTGTAGATATTTCCATGTTTATAGAGTCGGCGGTGTGGATATTTCCATGTTTAGAGAGATAGCATAGTAGGTATTTCCATGTTTATAGAGATAGCAGCATAGTTATTTCAATGTTTATTGAGATAGCGGTGTAGATATTTCCCTGATTATACAGATGGCTGTGAAGTTATTTCCATGGGTAAAAAGATGGCAGTGTAGATATTTCCATGTTTATACAGATGTTGGTGAAGATAATTCCATGTTTTTTCAGATGACTGTGTGGATATTTCCATGTTTTTACAGACGGCGGTGTAAATCTTTCCATTTTTCTACAGATGGGGGTGTAGATACTTCCACGTATATGGAGATGGCAGTGTAGATATTTTCACGTTTATAGAGATAGATGTGTAGATATTTCCAAGTTTATAGAGATAGCGGTGTGGATACGTCCATGTTTACACAGATCGCATTGTAGATATTTCCATGTTTATAGAGATAGTTGTGTAGATATTTCCATGTTTATACTGATGGCGGTGCAGATATTTCCATGGTTACACAGATAGTATTGTAGATATTTCCATGTTTATTCAGATAACGGTGTAGATATTTCCATGTTTACACATCTCGCGGTGTAGATATTTCCAAGTTTATACAGATGGCGGTGTAGATATTTCCATTTTATACAGATAGTGGTGTAGATATTTCCAGGTTTATAAAGATAGCGGTGTAGATATTTCCATGTTTATACAGACAACGGTGGAGTTATTTCCATGTTTATACAGATAGCGGTGGAGTTATTTCCATGTTTATACAGACGGCGGTGTGGGTATTTCCATGTTTATACAGATAGCTGTGTGGATATTTCCATGTTTATACAGATAGCGGTGTAGATATTTCCAAGTTTATACAGTTAGTGGTGTACATATTTCCATGTTTGTGCAGGTAGCGGTGTAGATATTTCTATGTTTATATATTTCGCGGTGTAGATATCTCCATCTTTTTACAGATGTCAGTGTATTTATTTCTATGTTTATACAAATGGCGGTGTAGGTATTTCCATGTTTATTCCGATAGCGGTGTAGATATTTCCATGTTTATATAAACGGCGTTTTAGGTAATTCCATGTTTATGGAGATGACGGTGTAGATATTTCCAAGTTTACAGAGATAGCGGTGTAGGTATTTCCATGTGTATAGAGACAGCGGTGTAGACATTTCAATTTGTATACACATAGCGGTGTAGATATTTCCATGTTTATAAAGATAGCAGTGTAGATATTTCCATGCTTATACAGATAGCGGTGTAAATATTTCCATGTTTATACAGATAGCGGTGTGGCTATTTCCATGTTTATACACATAGCGATGTATGTATTTCCATGTTTATAGAGATGACAGTGTACGTATTTCCAGGTTTATACAGATGGAGGTGTCGATATTTCCATGTTTATAGAGATAGCCATGTAGATATTTCCATGTTTATACAGATAGCGGTGTAGACTTTTCCATGTTTATAGAGATAGCGGTGTAGATAGTTCTATATTTATACAGATAACGGTGTAGATATTTCCATTTTTATACAGATAGCGGTGTAGATATTTCCATTTTTATACAGAGAGATGTGTAGTTATTTCCATGTTTATACAGATGACTGTGTATATATTTCCATGTTTATAAGATGGCGGTGTAGATATTTCCATGTTTATATAGATGGCAGTGTAGATATTTCCATGTTTATACTGAAAGCGGTGTGGCTATTTTCTTGTTCATACAGATAGCGATGTAGATATTTCCATGTTTATAGAGATGGCTTTGGAGGTGTTTCCATGTTTATGCAGATGGCAGTGTAGATATTTCCATGTTCATACAGATAGTGGTGTAGATATCTCCATGTTTATACAGATGACTGTGTAGGTATTTCCATGATTATACAGACGGCGGTGTAGATATTTCCATGTTTATACAGATAGCGGTGTAGATTCTTCCATATTTATTCAGATAGCGGTGGAGATATTTCCATGTTTATACAGATAGCGGTGTAGATATTTCCATGTTTATACAGATTGCGGTGTAGTTATTTCCATGTTTATACAGATGACTGTGTATATATTTCCATGTTTATTCAGTTGGCGGTGTAGGTATTTCCCTGTTTATAAAGATAGCGGTGTAGTCATTTCCATGTTTACAGAGATAGAGGTGTAGATATTTCCATATTCGCTCAAATAGCAGTGTACATATTTCCATGTTTACACGGACAGCTGTGTAGCTATTTCCACGTTTGCACAGATAGTGTTGTAGCTATTTCCATGTTTATACAGATTGCGGAGTATATATTTCCATGTTTAGAAAGATAGCCGTGTAGATCTTTCCATGTTTATACAGATAGCGTTGGAGATATTTCCATGTTTATACAGATAGTGCTGTAGATATTTCCATGTTTATACAGATAGCGGTGGAGATATTTCCATGTTTCTACAGATAGCGTTGTAGATATTTCCATGTTTACAGAGATAGCGGTGGAGATATTTCCATGTTTATACAGATAGCGGTGGAGATATTTCCATGTTTATACAGATGGCAGTGTAGATGTTTCCAAGTTTATGCAGATAGCGGTGAAAATATTTCCATGTTTATGCAGATAGCGGTGTGGCTATTTCCATGTTTATACAGATGGCAGTGTAGATATTTCTGTGTTTATATAGATGGAGGTGTAGATATTTCCATGTTTATACAGATGACTGTGTAGATAATTCCATGTTTTTACAGATGGCGGTGTAGATATTTCCATGTTTATACAGATAGCGGTGTGGCTATTTCCAAGTTTATAGAGATAGCGGTGTAGATATTTCCATGGTTATACACATGGCTGTGCAGATATTTCCATGTGTTTACAGATGGCTGTGTAGATATTTCCATGTTTATACAGATGGAGTTGTAGATATTTCCATGTTCATAAGGATGACTGTGTAGATATTTCCATGTTTTTACAGATGGCGGTGTAGATATTTCCATGTTTATACAGATAGCGGTGTGCATATTTCCATGTTTATACACATAGCGATGTAGATATTTGCATATTTATACAGATAACAGTGTAAATATTTCCATGTTTATAGAAATTGGGGTGTAGAGATTTCCATTTTTATACAGATAGCGGTGTAGGTATTTCCATGTTTATACAGATAGCGGTGGAGGTTTTTCCATGTTTATACAGATAGAGGTGGAGATATTTCCATGTTTATACAGATGACTCTTTAGATATTTCCATGTTTTTACCGATAGCCGTGGAGATATTTCCATGTTTATACAGATATCAGTGTAGATATTTCCATGTTTATACAGAAAGCGGTGTGGCTATTTCCTTGTTTATACAGATAGTGATGTAGATATTTCCATGTTTATAGAGATGGCTGTGTAGATGTTTCCATGTTTTCCCAGATGACAGTGTAGATATTTCCATGTTCGTAGAGATAGTGGTGTAGATATTTCCATGTTTATACAGATGAATCTGTAGGTATTTCCATGTTTATACAGATGGTGGTGTAGGTGTTTCCATGTTTATAGAGATATCCAAGTAGATATTTCCATGTTTATACAGATAGCGGTGTAGGTTCTTCCATATTTATTCAGATAGCGGTGGAGATATTTCCATGTTTATACAGATAGCGGTGTAGATATTTCCATGTTTATACAGATTGCGGTGTAGTTATTTCCATGTTTATACAGATGACTGTGTATATATTTCCATGTTTATACGGTTGATGGTGTAGATATTTCCATGTTTATAATGATAGCAGTGTAGATATTTCCATGTTTACAGAGATAGAGGTGTACATATTTCCATATTTGCTCAGATAGCGGTGTACATATTTCCATGTTTACACAGACAGCTGTGTAGCTATTTCCATGTTTGCACAGATAGTGTTGTAGGTATTTCCATGTTTATACAGATTGCGGAGTATATATTTCCACGTTTAGAAAGATAGCCGTGTAGATCTTTCCATGTTTACACAGATATCGGTGGAGATATTTCCATGTTTATACAGATAGCGCTCTAGACTTTTCCATGTTTATACAGATAGCGGTGTATATATTTCCATGTTTATACAGATAGCGTTGGAGATATTTCCAAGTTTATACAGATGGCGGTGTAGATACTTCCATGTTTATAGAGATAGCGGTGTAGGTATTTCCATGTTTATAGAGATAGCGGTGTAGATATTTCCATGTTTATACAGATGACTGTGTAGATATTTCCATGTTTATACAGATAGTGGTGTGGCTATTTCCATGTTCATACTGATAGCAGTGTAGATATTTCCATGTTTATAGAGATGGCTGTGTAGATATTTACATGTTTATATACATGGCAGTGTAGTTATTTTCATGTTTATACAGATAGTGGTGTGGCTATTTCCATGTTTATACTGATAGCAGTGTAGATATTTCCATGTTTATAGAGATGGCTGTGTAGATATTTACATGTTTATACACATGACAGTGTAGATATTTTCATGTTTATACAGATAGTGGTGTAAATATTTCCAGGTTTATACAGATGACTGTGTAGTTATTTCCATGTTTATACAGATGGCGGTGAAGATATTTCCAAGTTTATAGAGACAGCCATGTAGATATTTCCATGTTTATACAGATGGAGGTGTAGATATTTCCATGTTTAAACAGATGACTGTGTAGATATTTCCATGTTTTTACAGATGGCGGTGTAGATATTTCCATGTTTATACAGATGGCTGTGTAGATATTTCCATGTGCATACAGATGGCAGTGTAGATATTTCCATGTTTATACAGATGGAGGTGTAGAAATTTCCATGTTTATACAGATGACTGTGTAGATATTTCCATGTTTTTACAGATGGCGGTGTAGGTATTTCCATGTTTATACAGATAGCGGTGTGGCTATTCCTATGTTTATACAGATAGCGGTGTAGATATTTCCATGTTTATAGAGATGGCTGTGTAGATATTTTCATGTTTATACAGATGGCAGTGTAGATATTTTCATGTTTATACAGATAGTGGTGTAGATATTTCCAGGTTTATACAGATGACTGTGTAGTTATTTCTATGTTTATACAGATGGCGGTGAAGGTATTTCCATGTTTATAGAGACAGCCATGTAGATATTTCCATGTTTATACAGATAGCGGTGTACATATCTCCATATTTATACAGATGACTGTGTAGTTATTTCCATTTTTATACAGATGGCGGTGTAGATATTTCCATGTTTATGCAGACAGCGGTGTAGGTATTTCCAAGTTTATACAGATGACTGTGTAGATATTTTCATATTTTTACACATGTCGGTGTAGATATTTCCATGTTTATACAGATAGCGGTGTGGCTATTTCCATGTTTATACAGATAGCAGTGTAGTTATTTCCATGTTTATAGAGATGGCTGTGTAGATATTTCCATGTTTATACAGATGGCAGTGTAGATATTTCCATGTTTGTACAGACAGTGGTGTAGATATTTCCATGTTTATACAGATGACTGTGTAGGTATTTCCATGTTTATACAGATGGCGGTGTAGACATTTCCATGTTTATACAGATCGCGGTGTGGCTATTTCTGTGTTTATACAGATAGCAGTGCAGATATTTCCATGCTTATAGAGATGGCTGTGTAGATATTTACATGTTTATACAGATGGCACTGTAGTTATTTCCATGTTTATATAGATAGTGGTGTAGATATTTCCAGGTTTATACAGATGACTGTGTAGTTATTTCCATGTTTATACAGATGGCGGTGAAGATATTTCAATGTTTATAGAGACAGCCATGTAGATATTTCCATGTTTATACAGATAGCGGTTTAGACATTTCCATGTTTATAGAGATAGCGGTGTAGATATTTCCATGTTTATACAGATAGCTGTGTGGCTATTTCCATGTTTATACAGATAGCGTTGGAGATATTTCCATGTTTATACAGATAGCGCTGGAGATATTTCCATGTTTTTACAGATAGCGGTGAAGATATTTCCATGTTTATACAGATAGCGGTGGAGATATTTCCGTGTTTATAGAGATAGCGGTGTAGATATTTCCATGTTTATACAGATAGCTGTGTGGCTATTTCCATGTTTATACAGATAGCGTTGGAGATATTTCCATGTTTATACAGACAGCGGTGGAGTTATTTCCATGTTTATACAGATAGCGGTGGAGATATTTCCATGTTTATAGAGATAGCAGTGTATGTATTTCCATTTTTATACAGATAGCTGTGTGGCTATTTCCATGTTTATACAGATAGCGGTGTAGATATTTCCATGTTTATAGAGATGGCTGTGTAGATATTTACATATTTATACAGATGGCAGTGTAGATATTTCCATGTTTAGACAGATAATGGTGTAGATATTTCCATGTTTATACAGATTGCGGTGTAGGTATTTCCATGTTTATAGAGATAGCGGTGTAGATATTTCCATGTTTATACAGATGGCTGTGTAGATATTTCCATGTGTACAGATGGCAGTGTAGATATTTCCATGTTTATAAAGATGGAGGTGTAGATATTTCCATGTTTATGCAGATGATTGTGTAGATATTTCCATGTTTTTACAGCTGGCGGTGTAGATATTTCCATGTTTATACAGATGGTTGTGTGGCTATTTCCATGTTTATACTGATAGCAGTGTAGATATTTCCATGTTTATAGAGATGGCTGTGTAGATATTTACATGTTTATACACATGGCAGTGTAGATATTTTCATGTTTATACAGATATTGGTGTGGCTATTTCCATGTTTATACTGATAGCAGTGTAGATATTTCCATGTTTATAGAGATGGCTGTGTAGATATTTACATGTTTATACACATGGCAGTGTAGATATTTTCATGTTTATACAGATAGTGGTGTAAATATTTCCAGGTTTATACAGATGACTGTGTAGTTATTTCCATGTTTATACAGATGGCGGTGAAGATATTTCCAAGTTTATAGAGACAGCCATGTAGATATTTCCATGTTTATACAGATGGAAGTGTAGATATTTCCATGTTTAAACAGATGACTGTGTAGATATTTCCATGTTTTTACAGATGGCGGTGTAGATATTTCCATGTTTATACAGATAGCGGTTTGGCTATTTCCATGTTTATACAGATAGCGGTGGAGATATTTCCATGTTTATAGAGATAGTGGTGTAGATATTTCCATGTTTATACAGATAGCTGTGTGGCTTTTTCCATGTTTATACAGATAGCGTTGAAGATATTTCCATGTTTATACAGATAACGGTGGAGATATTTCCATGTTTATACAGATAGCGGTGGAGATATTTCCATGTTTATAGAGATAGCAGTGTATATATTTCCATGTTTATACAGATATCTGTGTGGGTATTTCCATGTTTATACAGATAGTGGTGTAGATATTTCCATGTTTATAGAGATGGCTGTGTAGATATTTACATATTTATACAGATGGCAGTGTAGATATTTCCATGTTTAGACAGATAATGGTGTAGATATTTCCATGTGTATACAGACTGCGGTGTAGGTATTTCCATGTTTATAGAGATAGCGGTGTAGATATTTCCATGTTTATACAGATGGCTGTGTAGATATTTCCATGTGCATACAGATGGCAGTGTAGATATTTCCATGTTTATACAGATGGAGGTGTAGAAATTTCCATGTTTATACAGATGACTGTGTAGATATTTCCATGTTTTTACAGATGGCGGTGTAGCTATTTCCATGTTTATACAGATAGCGGTGTGGCTATTCCTATGTTTATACAGATAGCGGTGTAGATATTTCCATGTTTATAGAGATGGCTGTGTAGATATTTTCATGTTTATACAGATGGCAGTGTAGATATTTTCATGTTTATACAGATAGTGGTGTAGATATTTCCAGGTTTATACAGATGACTGTGTAGTTATTTCCATGTTTATACAGATGGCGGTGAAGGTATTTCCATGTTTATAGAGACAGCCATGTAGATATTTCCATGTTTATACAGATAGCGGTGTAGACACTTCCATGTTTATAGAGATAGCGGTGTAGATACTTCCATATTTATACAGATAGCGGTGTGATTATTTCCATGTTTATACAGATGACTGTGTAGTTATTTCCATTTTTATACAGATGGCGGTGAAGATATTTCCATGTTTATACAGATAGCGGTGAAGATATTTCCATGTTTATACAGATGACTGTGTAGATATTTTCATATTTTTACACATGTCGGTGTAGATATTTCCATGTTTATACAGATAGCGTTGTGGCTATTTCCATGTTTATACATATAGCAGTGTAGATATTTCCATGTTTATAGAGATGGCTGTGTATATATTTCCATGGTTATACAGATGGCAGTGTAGATATTTCCGTGTTTGTACAGACAGTGGTGTAGATATTTCCATGTTTATACAGATTACTGTGTAGGTATTTCCATGTTTAGAGAGATCGCGGTGTAGATATTTCCATGTTTATACAGATAGCGGAGTGGCTATTTCCATGTTTATACAGATAGCGGTGTAGATATTTCCATGTATATAGAGATGGCTGTGTAGATATTTACATGTTTATACTGATGGCAGTGTAGATATTTCCATGTTTATACAAATAGTGGTGTAGCTATTTCCAAGTTTATACAGATGAATGTGTAGGTATTTCCATGTTTATACAGATGGCGGGGTAGATATTTCCATGTTTATTGAGATAGCGATGTAGATATTTCCATGTTTATACAGATAGCGGTGTAGACATTTCCATGTTTATAGAGATAGCGGTGTAGATATTTCCATATGTATACAGATAGCGGTGTCACTATTTCCATGTTTATACTGATAGCGGTGGAGATATTTCCATGTTTATACAGATAGCGGTGGAGATATTTCCATGTTTATAGAGATAGTGGTGTAGTTATTTCCATGTTTATACAAATAGCTGTGTGGCTTTTTCCATGTTTATGCAGATAGCGTTGGAGATATTTCCATGTTTATACAGATAACGGTGGAGATATTTCCATGTTTATACAGATAGCGGTGGAGATATTTCCATGTTTATAGAGATAGCAGTGTATATATTTCCATGTTTATACAGATATCTGTGTGGGTATTTCCATGTTTATACAGATAGCGGTGTAGATATTTCCATGTTTATAGAGATGGCTGTGTAGATATTTACATATTTATACAGATGGCAGTGTAGATATTTCCATGTTTAGACAGATAATGGTGTAGATATTTCCATGTGTATACAGACTGCGGTGTAGGTATTTCCATGTTTATAGAGATAGCGGTGTAGATATTTCCATGTTTATACAGATGGCTGTGAAGATATTTCCATGTGCATACAGATGGCAGTGTAGATATTTCCATGTTTATACAGATGGAGGTGTAGAAATTTCCATGTTTATACAGATGACGGTGTAGATATTTCCATGTTTTTACAGATGGCGGTGTAGCTATTTCCATGTTTATACAGATAGTGGTGTGGCTATTCCTATGTTTATACAGATAGCGGTGTAGATATTTCCATGTTTATAGAGATGGCTGTGTAGATATTTTCATGTTTATACAGATGGCAGTGTAGATATTTACATGTTTATACAGATAGTGGTGTAGATATTTCCAGGTTTATACAGATGACTGTGTAGTTATTTCCATGTTTATACAGATGGCGGTGAAGGTATTTCCATGTTTATAGAGACAGCCATGTAGATATTTCCATTTTTATACAGATAGCGGTGTAGACACTTCCATGTTTATAGAGATAGCGGTGTAGATACTTCCATATTTATACAGATAGCGGTGTGATTATTTCCATGTTTATACAGATGACTGTGTAGTTATTTCCATTTTTATACAGATGGCGGTGAAGATATTTCCATGTTTATACAGATAGCGGTGAAGATATTTCCATGGTTATACAGATGACTGTGTAGATATTTTCATATTTTTACACATGTCGGTGTAGATATTTCCATGTTTATACAGATAGCGTTGTGGCTATTTCCATGTTTATACATATAGCAGTGTAGATATTTCCATGTTTATAGAGATGGCTGTGTATATATTTCCATGGTTATACAGATGGCAGTGTAGATATTTCCGTGTTTGTACAGACAGTGGTGTAGATATTTCCATGTTTATACAGATGACTGTGTAGGTATTTCCATGTTTATACAGATGGCGGTGTAGACATTTCCATGTTTATGCAGATAGCGGTGTGGCTATATCCGTGTTTATACAGATAGCAGTGCAGATATTTCCATGTTTATAGAGATGGCTGTGTAGATATTTACATGTTTATACAGATGGCACTGTAGTTATTTCCATGTTTATATAGATAGTGGTGTAGATATTTCCAGGTTTATACAGATGACTGTGTAGTTATTTCCATGTTTATACAGATGGCGGTGAAGATATTTCCATGTTTATAGAGACAGCCATGTAGATATTTCCATGTTTATACAGATAGCGGTTTAGACATTTCCATGTTTATATAGATAGCGGTGTAGATATTTCCATGTTTATACAGATAGCTGTGTGGCTATTTCCATGTTTATACAGATAGCGTTGGAGATATTTCCTTGTTTATACAGATAGCGGTGGAGATATTTCCATGTTTTTACAGATAGCGGTGGAGATATTTCCATGTTTATACCGATAGCGGTGGAGATATTTCCGTGTTTATAGAGATAGCGGTGTAGATATTTCCATGTTTATACAGATAGCTGTGTGGCTATTTCCATGTTTATACAGATAGCGTCGGAGATATTTCCATGTTTATACAGATAGCGGTGGAGATATTTCCATGTTTATACAGATAGCGGTGGAGATATTTCCATGTTTATAGAGATAGCAGTGTATGTATTTCCATTTTTATACAGATAGCTGTGTGGCTATTTCCATGTTTATACAGATAGCGGTGTATATATTTCCATGTTTATAGAGATGGCTGTGTAGATATTTACATATTTATACAGATGGCGGTGTAGATATTTCCATGTTTAGACAGATAATGGTGTAGATATTTCCATGTTTATACAGATTGTGGTGTAGGTATTTCCATGTTTATAGAGATAGCGGTGTAGATATTTCCATGTTTATACAGATGGCTGCGTAGATATTTCCATGTGTACAGATGGCAGTGTAGATATTTCCATGTTTATAAAGATGGAGGTGTAGATATTTCCATGTTTATACAGATGATTGTGTAGATATTTCCATGTTTTTACAGATGGCGGTGTAGATATTTCCATGTTTATACAGATAGTGGTGTGGCTATTTCCATGTTCATTCTGATAGCAGTGTAGATATTTCCATGTTTATAGAGATGGCTGTGTAGATATTTACATGTTTATACACATGGCAGTGTAGATACTTTCATGTTTATGCAGATAGTGGTGTGGCTATTTCCATGTTTATATTGATAGCAGTGTAGATATTTCCATGTTTATAGAGATGGCTGTGTAGATATTTACATGTTTATACACATGGCAGTGTAGATATTTTCATGTTTATACAGATAGTGGTGTTAATATTTCCAGGTTTATACAGATGACTGTGTAGTTATTTCCATGTTTATACAGATGGCGGTGAAGATATTTCCAAGTTTATAGAGACAGCCATGTAGATATTTCCATGTTTATACAGATGGAGGTGTAGATATTTCCATGTTTAAACAGATGACTGTGTAGATATTTCCATGTTTTTACAGATGGCGGTGTAGATATTTCCATGTTTATACAGATAGCGGTTTGGCTATTTCCATGTTTATACAGATAGCGGTGGAGATATTTCCATGTTTATAGAGATAGTGGTGTAGATATTTCCATGTTTATACAGATAGCTCTGTGGCTTTTTCCATGTTTATACAGATAGCGTTGGAGATATTTCCATGTTTATACAGATAACGGTGGAGATATTTCCATGTTTATACAGATAGCGGTGGAGATATTTCCATGTTTATAGAGATAGCAGTGTATATATTTCCATGTTTATACAGATATCTGTGTGGGTATTTCCATGTTTATACAGATAGTGGTGTAGATATTTCCATGTTTATAGAGATGGCTGTGTAGATATTTACATATTTATACAGATGGCAGTGTAGATATTTCCATGTTTAGACAGATAGTGGTGTAGATATTTCCATGTGTATACAGACTGCGGTGTAGGTATTTCCATGTTTATAGAGATAGCGGTGTAGATATTTCCATGTTTATACAGATGGCTGTGTAGATATTTCCATGTGCATACAGATGGCAGTGTAGATATTTCCATGTTTATACAGATGGAGTTGTAGAAATTTCTATGTTTATACAGATGACTGTGTAGATATTTCCATGTTTTTACAGATGGCGGTGTAGCTATTTCCATGTTTATACAGATAGCGGTGTGGCTATTCCTATGTTTATACAGATAGCGGTGTAGATATTTCCATGTTTATAGAGATGGCTGTGTTGATATTTTCATGTTTATACAGATAGTGGTGTAGATATTTCCAGGTTTATACAGGTGACTGTGTAGTTATTTCCATGTTTATACAGATGGCGGTGAAGGTATTTCCATGTTTATAGAGACAGCCATGAAGATATTTCCATGTTTATACAGATAGCGGTGTAGACACTTCCATGTTTATAGAGATAGCGGTGTAGATACTTCCATATTTATACAGATAGCGGTGTGATTATTTCCATGTTTATACAGATAGCGGTGGAGTTATTTCCATGTTAATAGAGATAGCGGTGTAGATATTTCCATGTTTATACAGATAGCTGTGTGGCTATTTCCAAATTTTTACAGATAGCTTTGGAGATATTTCCATGTTTATACAGATGGTGGTGTAGATATTTCCATGTTTATGCAGATGGCGGTGCAGATATTTCCATGTTTATACAGATAGCGGTGTACATATTTCCACATTTATAGAGATGACTGTGTAGTTATTTCCATTTTTATACAGATGGCGGTGAAGATATTTCCGTGTTTATACAGATAGCGGTGAAGATATTTCCATGTTTATACAGATGACTGTGTAGATATTTTCATATTTTTACTCATGTCGGTGTAGATATTTCCATGTTTATACAGATAGCGGTGTGGCTATTTCCAAGTTTATACATATAGCAGTGTAGATATTTCCATGTTTATAGAGATGGCTGTGTAGATATTTCCATGTTTATACAGATGGCAGTGTAGATATTTCCATGTTTGTACAGACAGTGGTGTAGATATTTCCATGTTTATACAGATTACTGTGTAGGTATTTCCATGTTTAGAGAGATCGCGGTGTAGATATTTCCATGTTTATACAGATAGCGGTGTGGCTATTTCCATGTTTATACAGATAGCGGTGTAGATATTTCCATGTTTATAGAGATGGCTGTGTAGATATTTACATGTTTATACTGATGGCAGTGTAGATATTTCCATGTTTATACAGATAGTGGTGTAGCTATTTCCAGGTTTATACAGATGAATGTGTAGGTATTTCCATGTTTATACAGATGGCGGGGTAGATATTTCCATGTTTATTGAGATAGCGATGTAGATATTTCCATGTTTATACAGGTAGCGGTGTAGACTTTCCATGTTTATAGAGATAGCGGTGTAGATATTTGCATATGTATACAGATAGCGGTGTCACTATTTCCATGTTTATACTGATAGCGGTGGAGATATATCCATGTTTATACAGATAGCGGTGGAGATATTTCCATGTTTATACAGATAGCGATGGAGATATTTCCATGTTTATAGAGATAGCGGTGTTGATATTTCCATGTTTATACAGATAGCTGTGTGGCTATTTCCATGTTTATACAGATAGCGGTGTAGATATTTCCATGTTTATAGAGATGGCTGTGTAGATATTTACATATTTATACAGAGAGCAGTGTAGATATTTCCATGTTTAGACAGATAATGGTGTAGATATTTCCATGTTTATACAGATTGAGGTATAGGTATTTCCATGTTTATAGAGATAGCGGTGTAGATATTTCCATGTTTATACAGATAGCTGTGTGGCTATGTCCATGTTTATACAGATAGCGTTGGAGTTATTTCCAAGTTTATAGAGATGGCGGTGTAGATTCTTCCATGTTTATGCAGAAGGCGGTGCAGATATTTCCATGTTTATACAGATAGCGGTGTACATATTTCCATATTTATACAGATGACTGTGTAGTTATTTCCATTTTTATACAGATGGCGGTGTAGATATTTCCATGTTTATGCAGATAGCGGTGGAGGTATTTCCATGTTTATACAGATGACTGTGTAGATATTTTCATATTTTTACACATGTCGGTGTAGATATTTCCATGTTTATACAGATAGCGGTGTGGCTATTTCCATGTTTATACAGATAGCAGTGTAGTTATTTCCATGTTTATAGAGATGGCTGTGTAGATATTTCCATGTTTATACAGATGGCAGTGTAGATATTTCCATGTTTGTACAGACAGTGGTGTAGATATTTCCATGTTTATACAGATGACTGTGTAGGTATTTCCATGTTTATACAGATGGCAGTGTAGACATTTCCATGTTTATACAGACAGCGGTGTGGCTACATCCGTGTTTATACAGATAGCAGTGCAGATATTTCCCTGATTATAGAGATGGCTGTGTAGATATTTACATGTTTATACAGATGGCACTGTAGTTACTTCCATGTTTATATAGATAGTGGTGTAGATATTTCCAGGTTTATACAGATGACTGTGTAGTTATTTCCATGTTTATACAGATGGCGGTGAAGATATTTCCATGTTAATAGAGACAGCCATGTAGATATGTCCATGTTTATACAGATAGCGGTGTAGACATTTCCATGTTTATAGAGATAGCGGTGTAGATATTTCCATGTTTATACAGATAGCTGTGTGGCTATTTCCATGTTTATACAGATAGCGTTGGAGATATTTCCATGTTTATACAGATAGCGGTGGAGATATTTCCATGTTTTTACAGATAGCGGTGGAGATATTTCCATGTTTATACAGATAGCGGTGGAGATATTTCCATGTTTATAGAGATAGCGGTGTAGATATTTCCATGTTTATACAGATAGCTGTGTGGCTATTTCCATGTTTATACAGATAGCGTTGGAGATATTTCCATGTTTATACAGATAGCGGTGGAGATATTTCCATGTTTATACAGATAGCGGTGGAGATATTTCCATGTTTATAGAGATAGCAGTGTATATATTTCCATTTTTATACAGATAGCTGTGTGGCTATTTCCCTGTTTATACAGATAGTGGTGTAGATATTTCCATGTTTATAGAGATGGCTGTGTAGATATTTACATATTTATACAGATGGCGGTGTAGATATTTCCATGTTTAGACAGATAATGGTGTAGATAGTTCCATGTTTATACAGATTGCGGTGTAGGTATTTCCCTGTTTATAGAGATAGCGGTGTAGAGATTTCCATGTTTATACAGATAACGGTGGAGATATTTCCGTGTTTATAGAGATAGCGGTGTAGATATTTCCATGTTTATACAGATAGTTGTGTGGCTATTTCCATGTTTATACAGATAGCGTTGGAGATATTTCCATGTTTATACAGATAGCGGTTTGGCTATTTCCATGTTTATACAGATAGCGGTGGAGATATTTCCATGTTTATACAGATAACGGTGGAGATATTTCCATGTTTATACAGATAGCTGTGGAGATATTTCCATGTTTATAGAGATAGCAGTGTATATATTTCCATGTTTATACAGATATCTGTGTGGCTATTTCCATGTTTATACAGATAGCGGTGTAGATATTTCCATGTTTATAGAGATGGCTGTGTAGATATCTACATATTTATACAGATGCCAGTGTAGATATTTCCATGTTTAGACAGATAATGGTGTAGATATTTCCATGTGTATACAGATTCCGGTGTAGGTATTTCCATGTTTACAGAGATAGCGGTGTAGATATTTCCATGTTTATACAGATGGCTGTGTAGATATTTCCATGTGCATACAGATGGCCGTGTAGATATTTCCATGTTTATAAAGATGGAGGTGTAGATATTTCCATGTTTATACAGATGACTGTGTAGATATTTCCATGTTTTTACAGATGGCGGTGTAGGTATTTCCATGTTTATACAGATAGCGGTGTGGCTATTCCTATGTTTATACAGATAGCGGTGTAGATATTTCCATGTTTATAGAAATGGCTGTGTAGATATTTTCATGTTTATACAGATGGCAGTGTATATATATTCATGTTTATACAGATAGTGGTGTAGATATTTCCAGGTTTATACAGATGACTGTGTAGTTATTTCCATGTTTATACAGATGGCGGTGAAGGTATTTCCATGTTTATAGAGACAGCCATGTAGATATTTCCATGTTTATACAGATAGCGGTGTAGACACTTCCATGTTTATAGAGATAGCGGTGTAGATACTTCCATATTTATACAGATAGCGGTGTGATTATTTCCATGTTTATACAGATAGCGGTGGAGATATTTCCATGTTTATACAGATAGCGGTGGAGATATTTCCATGTTAATAGAAATAGCGGTGTGGATATTTCCATGTTTATAGAGATAGCTGTGTGGCTATTTCCAAGTTTTTACAGACAGCTTTGGAGGTATTTCCATGTTTATACAGATGGCGGTGTAGATATTTCCATGTTTATGCAGATGAGGGTGCAGATATTTCCATGTTTATACAGATTGCGGTGTACATATTTCCATATTTATACAGATGACTGTGTAGTTATTTCCATTTTTATACAGATGGCGGTGAAGATATTTCCATGTTTTTACAGATAGCGGTGAAGATATTTCCATGTTTATACAGATTACTGTGTAGATATTTTCATATTTTTACACATGTCGGTGTAGATATTTCCATGTTTATACAGATAGCGGTGTGGGTATTTCCATGTTTATACAGATAGCGGTGTAGATATTTCCATGTTTATAGAGATGGCTGTGTAGATATTTACATGTTTATACTGATGGCAGTGTAGATATTTCCATGTTTATTCAGATAGTGGTGTAGCTATTTCCAGGTTTATACAGATGAAAGTGTAGGTATTTCCATGTTTATACAGATGGCGGGGTAGATAATTCCATGTTTATTGAGATAGCGATGTAGATATTTCCATGTTTATACAGATATCGGTGTAGACATTTCCATGTTTATAGAGATAGCGGTGTAGATATTTCCATATGTATACAGATAGCGGTGTCACTATTTCCATGTTTGTACTGATAGCGGTGGAGATATTTCCATGTTTATACAGATAGCGGTGGAGATATTTCCATGTTTATACAGATAGCGATGGAGATATTTACATGTTTATAGAGATAGCGGTGTTGATATTTCCATGTTTATACAGATAGCTGTGTGGCTATTTCCATGTTTATACAGATAGCGGTGTAGATATTTCCATGTTTATAGAGATGGCTGTGTAGATATTTACATATTTATACAGAGGGCAGTGAAGATATTTCCATGTTTAGACAGATAATGGTGTAGATATTTCCATGTTTATACAGATTGAGGTATAGGTATTTTCATGTTTATAGAGATAGCGGTGTAGATATTTCCATGTTTATACAGATAGCTGTGTGGCTATGTCCATGTTTATACAGATAGCGTTGGAGTTATTTCCAAGTTTATAGAGATGGCGGTGTAGATTCTTCCATGTTTATGCAGAAGGCGGTGCAGATATTTCCATGTTTATACAGATAGCGGTGTACTTATTTCCATATTTATACAGATGACTGTGTAGTTATTTCCATTTTTATACAGATGGCGGTGTAGATATTTCCATGTTTATGCAGATAGCGGTGGAGGTATTTCCATGTTTATACAGATGACTGTGTAGATATTTTCATATTTTTACACATGTCGGTGTAGATATTTCCATGTTTATACAGATAGCGGTGTGGCTATTTCCATGTTTATACAGATAGCAGTGTAGTTATTTCCATGTTTATAGAGATGGCTGTGTAGATATTTCCATGTTTATACAGATGGCAGTGTAGATATTTCCATGTTTGTACAGACAGTGGTGTAGATATTTCCATGTTTATACAGATGACTGTGTAGGTATTTCCATGTTTATACAGATGGCGGTGTAGACATTTCCATGTTTATACAGATAGCGGTTTGGCTATTTCCGTGTTTATACAGATAGCAGTGCAGATATTTCCATGATTATAGAGATGGCTGTGTAGATATTTATATGTGTATACAGATGGCACTGTAGTTACTTCCATGTTTATATAGATAGTGGTGTAGGTATTTCCAGGTTTATACAGATGACTGTGTAGTTATTTCCATGTTTATACAGATGGCGGTGAAGATATTTCCATGTTAATAGAGACAGCCATGTAGATATGTCCATGTTTATACAGATAGCGGTGTAGACATTTCCATGTTTATAGAGATAGCGGTGTAGATATTTCCATGTTTATACAGATAGCTGTGTGGCTACTTCCATGTTTATACTGATAGCGTTGGAGATATTTCCATGTTTATACAGATAGCGGTGGAGATATTTCCATGTTTTTACAGATAGCGGTGGAGATATTTCCATGTTTATACAGATAGCGGTGGAGATATTTCCATGTTTATAGAGATAGCGGTGTAGATATTTCCATGTTTATACAGATAGCTGTGTGGCTATTTACATGTTTATACAGATAGCGTTGGAGTTATTTCCATGTTTATACAGATAGCGGTGGATATATTTCCATGTTTATACAGATAGCGGTGGAGATATTTCCATGTTTATAGAGATAGCAGTGTATATATTACCATTTTTATACAGATAGATAGCTGTGTGTCTATTTCCATGTTTATACAGATAGCGGTGTAGATATTTCCATGGTTATAGTGATGGCTGTGTAGATGTTTACATATTTATACAGAGGCGGTGTAGATATTTCCATGTTTAGACAGATAATGGTGTAGATATTTCCATGTTTATACAGATTGTGGTGTAGGTATTTCCATGTTTATAGAGATAGCGGTGTAGATATTTCCATGTTTATACAGATGGCTGCGTAGATATTTCCAAGTGTATACAGATGGCAGTGTAGATATTTCCATGTTTATAAAGATGGAGATGTAGATATTTCCATGTTTATACAGATGATTGTGTAGATATTTCCATGTTTTTACAGATGGCGGTGTAGATATTTCCATGTTTATACAGATAGTGGTGTGGCTATTTCCATGTTTATACTGATAGCAGTGTAGATATTTCCATGTTTATAGAGATGGCTGTGTAGATATTTACATGTTTATACACATGGCAGTGTAGATATTTTCATGTTTATACAGATAGTGGTGTAAATATTTCCAGGTTTATACAGATGACTGTGTAGATGTTTCCATGTTTTTACAGATGGCGTTGTAGATATTTCCATGTTTATACAGATAGCGGTCTGGCTATTTCCATGTTTATACAGATAGCGGTGGAGATATTTCCATGTTTATAGAGATAGTGGTGTAGATATTTCCATGTTTATACAGATAGCTGTGTGGCTTTTTCCATGTTTATACAGATAGCGTTGGAGATATTTCAATGTTTACAGATAACGGTGGAGATATTTCCATGTTTATACAGATAGCGGTGGAGATATTTCCATGTTTATAGATTTAGCAGTGTATATATTTCCATGTTTAAACAGATATCTGTGTGTCTGTTTCCATGTTTATACAGATAGCGGTGTAGATATTTCCATGTTTATAGAGATGGCTGTGTAGATATTTACATATTTATACAGATGGCAGTGTAGATATTTCCATGTTTAGACACATAATGGTGTAGATATTTCCATGTGTTTACAGATTGCGGTGTAGGTTTTTCCAGGTTTATAGAGATAGCGGTGTAGATATTTCCATGTTTATACAGATGGCTGTGTAGATATTTCCATGTGCATACAGATGGCAGTGTAGATATTTCCATGTTTATGCAGATGGAGGTGTAGATATTTCCACGTTTATACAGCTGACTTTGTAGATATTTCCATGTTTTTACAGATGACAGTGTAGGTATTTCCGTGTTTATACAGATAGCGGTGTGGCTATTCCCATGTTTATACAGATAGCGGTGTAGATATTTCTATGTTTATAGACATGGCTGTGTAGATATTTTCATGTTTATACAGATGGCAGTGTAGATATTTTCATGTTTATACACATAGTGGTGTAGATATTTCCAGGTTTATACAGATGACTGTGTAGTTATTTCCATGTTTATACAGATGGCGGTGAAGGTATTTCCATGTTTATAGAGACAGCCATGTAGATATCTCCATGTTTATACAGATAGCGGTGTAAACATTTCCATGTTTATAGAGATAGCGGTGTAGATATTTCCAAATTTATACAGATAGCGGTGTCACTATTTCCATGTTTATACATATAGAGGTGGAGTTATTTCCATGTTTATACAGATAGCGGTGGAGATATTTCCATGTTTATAGAGATAGCGGTGTAGATATTTCCATGTTTATACTGATAGCTGTGTGGCTATTTCCATGTTTATACAGATAGCTTTGGAGATATTTCCATGTTTATACAGATGTTGGTGTAGGTATGTCCATGTTTATGCAGATGGCGGTGCAGATATTTCTATGTTTATACAGATAGCGGTGTACATATTTCCATATTTATACAGATGACTGTGTAGTTATTTCCATTTTTTTACAGATGGCGGTGTAGGTATTTCCATGTTTATACAGACAGCGGTGTAGATATTTCCATTTTTATAGAGATGGATGAGTAGATATTTACATGTTTATACAGATGGCAGTGTAGATATTTCCATGTTTATACAGATACTGGAGTTGATATTTCCAGGTTTATACAGATGACTGTGTAGATATTTCCATGTTTATAGAGATGGCTGTGTAGATATTCCCATGTTTATACAGATGGCTGTGTAGATATCTCCATGTTTGTACAGACAGTGGTGTAGATATTTCCATGTTTATACAGATGACTGTGTAGTTATTTCCATATATATACAGATGGCGGTGTAGACATTTCCATGTCCATACAGATAGCGGTGTGGCTATTTCCATGTTTATACAGATAGCGTTGTAGATATTACCATTTTTATAGAGATGGCTGTGTAGATATTTTCATGTTTATACAGATGGAAGTGTAGATATTTCCATGTTTATACAGATAGTGGTGTAGATATTTCCAGGTTTATACAGACGACTGTGTAGGTAATTCCATGTTTATACAGATGGCGGTGTAGATATTTCCATGTTTATAGAGATAGCCATGTAGATATTTCCATGTTTATACATATAGTGGTGTAGACATTTCCATGTTTATAGAGATAGCAGTGTAGATATTTCCATACTTATACAGATAGCGGTGTTCACTATTTCCATGTTTATACAGATAGCGGTGCAGATATTTCCATGTTTATACAGATAGCGGTTGAGATATTTCCATGTTTATACAGATAGCGGTGGAGATATTTCCATGTTTATAGAGATAGCGGTGTAGATATTTCCATGTTTATACAGATAGTGGTGTGGCTATTTCCATGTTTATACAGAGAGCGGTAAAGATATTTCCATGTTTATACAGATGGCTGTGTGGATATTTCCATGTGTATACAGATGGCAGTGTAGATATTTCCATGTTTAAACAGATGGAGATGTAGATATTTCCATGTTTATAGAGATGGCTGTGTCGATATTTACATGTTTATACAGATGGCAGTGTAGATATTTTCATGTTTATACAGATAGTGGTGTAGATATTCCCAGGATTATACAGATGGTGGTGAAGATATTTCCATGTTTATAGAGACAGCCATGTAGATATTTCCATGTTTATACAGATAGCGGTGTAGACATTTCCATATTTATAGAGATAGCGGTGTAGATATTTCCATATTTACACAGATAGCGGTGTCACTATTTTCATGTTTATAGAGATAGAGGTGGAGATATTTCCATGTTTATACAGATACCGGTGGAGATATTTCCATGTTTATAGAGATACCGGTGTAGATATTTCCAAGTGTATACAGATAGCTGTGTGGCAATTTCCATGTTTATACACATAGCTTTGGAGATATTTCCATGTTTATACAGATGGCGGTGTTGATTTGTCCATGTTTATGCAGATGGCGGTGCAGATATTTCCAGGTTTATACAGATAGCGGTGTGGCTATTTCCATATTTATACAGATAGCAGTGTAGATATTTCCATGTTTATAGAGATGGCTGTGTAGATATTACCAGGTTTATACAGATGGCAGTGTAGATATTTCCATGTTTGTACAGACAGTAGTGTAGATATTTCCATGATTTTACAGATGACTTTGTAGTTATTTCCATGTATATACAGATGGCGGTGTAGACATTTCCATGTTTATACAGATAGCGGTGTGGCTATTTCCATCTTTATACAGATAGCGTTGTAGATATTACCATTTTTATAGAGATGGCTGTGTTGATATTTACATGTTTATTCAGATAGCAGTGTAGATATTTCCATGTTTATACAGATAGTGGTGTAGATATTTCCAGGTTTATACAGATGACTGTGTAGGTATTTCCATGTTTATCCACATGGCGGTGTAGATATTTCCATGTTTATAGAGATAGCCATGTAGATATTTCCATGTTTATACAGATAGTGGTGTAGACATTTCCATGTTTATAGAGATAGCGGTGTAGATATTTCCATATTTATACAGATAGCGGTGTTCCCTATTTCCGTGTTTATACAGATAGCGGTGTAGAGATTTCCATGTTTATACAGATAGCGGTGGAGATATTTCCATGTTTATACATATAGCGGTGGAGATATTTCCATGTTTATAGAGATAGCGGTGTAGATATTTCCATGTTTATACAGATAGCTGTGTGGCTATTTCCATGTTTATACAGATAGCGGTAAAGATAATTCCATGTTTATAGAGATGGCTGTGTAGACATTTACATATTTATACAGATGGCAGTGTAGATATTTCCATGTTTATACAGATGGCAGTGTGGATAATTCCATGTGTATACAGATGGCAGTGTAGATATTTCCATGTTTATACAGATGGAGATGTAGATATTTCCATGTTTATAGAGATGTCTGTGTAGATATTTCCATGTTTTTACAGATGGCGGTGTAGATATTTCCATGTTTATTCAGATAGCGGTGTGGCTATTTCCATGTTTATACAGATAGCGGTGTAGATATTTCCATGTTTATAGAGATGGCTGTGTAGATATTTACATGTTTATACAGATGGCAGTGTAGATATTTTCATGTTTATACAGATAGTGGTGTAGATATTTCCAGGATTATACAGATGGCGGTGAAGATATTTCCATGTTTATAGAGACAGCCATGTAGATATTTCCATGTTTATACAGATAGCGGTGTAGACATTTCCATGGTTATAGACATAGCGGTGTAGATATTTCCATATTTATACAGATAACGGTGTCACTATTTCCATGTTTATACAGATAGCGGTGGAGATATTACGATGTTTATACAGATAGCGATGGAGATATTTCCATGTATATAGAGATAGCGGTGTAGACATTTCCATGTTTATACAGATAGCTATGTGGCTATTTCCATGTTTATACAGATAGCGTTGGAGATATTTCCATGTTTATACAGATAGCGTTGGAGATATTTCCATGTTTATACAGATAGCGGTGGAGATATTTCCATGTTTATAGAGATAGCAGTGTATATATTTCCATGTTTATACAGATAGCTTTGTGGCTATTTCCATGTTTATACAGATAGCGGTGTAGATATTTCCATGTCTATAGAGATGGCTGTGTAGATATTTACATATATATACAGATGGCAGTGTAGATATTTCCATGTTTAGACAGATAATGGTGTAGATATTTCCATGTTTATACAGATTTCGGTGTAGGTATTTCCATGTTTATAGAGATAGCGGTGTAGATATTTCCATGTTTATACAGATGGCTGTGTAGATATTTCCATGCGTATACAGATGGCAGTGTAGATATTTCCATGTTTATACAGATGGAGTTGTGGATATTTCCATATTTATACAGATGACTGTGTAGATATTTCCATGTTTTTACAGATGGCGGTGTAGATATTTCCATGTTTATACAGATAGCGGTGTGGCTATTTCCATGTTTAGACAGATAGCGGTGGAGATATTTCCATGTTTATAGAGATGGCTGTGTAGATATTTACATGTTTATACACATGGCAGTGTAGATATTTTCATGTTTATACAGATAGTGGTGTAAATATTTCCAGGTTTATACAGATGACTGTGTAGATGTTTCCATGTTTTTACAGATGGCGTTGTAGATATTTCCATGTTTATACAGATAGCGGTCTGGCTATTTCCATGTTTATACAGATAGCGGTGGAGATATTTCCATGTTTATAGAGATAGTGGTGTAGATATTTCCATGTTTATACAGATAGCTGTGTGGCTTTTTCCATGTTTATACAGATAGCGTTGGAGATATTTCAATGTTTACAGATAACGGTGGAGATATTTCCATGTTTATACAGATAGCGGTGGAGATATTTCCATGTTTATAGATTTAGCAGTGTATATATTTCCATGTTTATACAGATATCTGTGTGTCTGTTTCCATGTTTATACAGATAGCGGTGTAGATATTTCCATGTTTATAGAGATGGCTGTGTAGATATTTACATATTTATACAGATGGCAGTGTAGATATTTCCATGTTTAGACACATAATGGTGTAGATATTTCCATGTGTTTACAGATTGCGGTGTAGGTATTTCCAGGTTTATAGAGATAGCGGTGTAGATATTTCCATGTTTATACAGATGGCTGTGTAGATATTTCCATGTGCATACAGATGGCAGTGTAGATATTTCCATGTTTATGCAGATGGAGGTGTAGATATTTCCACGTTTATACAGCTGACTTTGTAGATATTTCCATGTTTTTACAGATGACAGTGTAGGTATTTCCATGTTTATACAGATAGCGGTGTGGCTATTCCCATGTTTATACAGATAGCGGTGTAGATATTTCTATGTTTATAGACATGGCTGTGTAGATATTTTCATGTTTATACAGATGGCAGTGTAGATATTTTCATGTTTATACACATAGTGGTGTAGATATTTCCAGGTTTATACAGATGACTGTGTAGTTATTTCCATGTTTATACAGATGGCGGTGAAGGTATTTCCATGTTTATAGAGACAGCCATGTAGATATCTCCATGTTTATACAGATAGCGGTGTAAACATTTCCATGTTTATAGAGATAGCGGTGTAGATATTTCCAAATTTATACAGATAGCGGTGTCACTATTTCCATGTTTATACATATAGAGGTGGAGTTATTTCCATGTTTATACAGATAGCGGTGGAGATATTTCCATGTTTATAGAGATAGCGGTGTAGATATTTCCATGTTTATACTGATAGCTGTGTGGCTATTTCCTTGTTTATACAGATAGCTTTGGAGATATTTCCATGTTTATACAGATGTTGGTGTAGGTATGTCCATGTTTATGCAGATGGCGGTGCAGATATTTCTATGTTTATACAGATAGCGGTGTACATATTTCCATATTTATACAGATGACTGTGTAGTTATTTCCATTTTTTTACAGATGGCGGTGTAGGTATTTCCATGTTTATACAGACAGCGGTGTAGATATTTCCATTTTTATAGAGATGGATGAGTAGATATTTACATGTTTATACAGATGGCAGTGTAGATATTTCCATGTTTATACAGATACTGGAGTTGATATTTCCAGGTTTATACAGATGACTGTGTAGATATTTCCATGTTTATAGAGATGGCTGTGTAGATATTCCCATGTTTATACAGATGGCTGTGTAGATATCTCCATGTTTGTACAGACAGTGGTGTAGATATTTCCATGTTTATACAGATGACTGTGTAGTTATTTCCATATATATACAGATGGCGGTGTAGACATTTCCATGTCCATACAGATAGCGGTGTGGCTATTTCCATGTTTATACAGATAGCGTTGTAGATATTACCATTTTTATAGAGATGGCTGTGTAGATATTTTCATGTTTATACAGATGGAAGTGTAGATATTTCCATGTTTATACAGATAGTGGTGTAGATATTTCCAGGTTTATACAGACGACTGTGTAGGTAATTCCATGTTTATACAGATGGCGGTGTAGATATTTCCATGTTTATAGAGATAGCCATGTAGATATTTCCATGTTTATACATATAGTGGTGTAGACATTTCCATGTTTATAGAGATAGCAGTGTAGATATTTCCATACTTATACAGATAGCGGTGTTCACTATTTCCATGTTTATACAGATAGCGGTGCAGATATTTCCATGTTTATACAGATAGCGGTTGAGATATTTCCATGTTTATACAGATAGCGGTGGAGATATTTCCATGTTTATAGAGATAGCGGTGTAGATATTTCCATGTTTATACAGATAGTGGTGTGGCTATTTCCATGTTTATACAGAGAGCGGTAAAGATATTTCCATGTTTATACAGATGGCTGTGTGGATATTTCCATGTGTATACAGATGGCAGTGTAGATATTTCCATGTTTAAACAGATGGAGATGTAGATATTTCCATGTTTATAGAGATGGCTGTGTCGATATTTACATGTTTATACAGATGGCAGTGTAGATATTTTCATGTTTATACAGATAGTGGTGTAGATATTCCCAGGATTATACAGATGGTGGTGAAGATATTTCCATGTTTATAGAGACAGCCATGTAGATATTTCCATGTTTATACAGATAGCGGTGTAGACATTTCCATATTTATAGAGATAGCGGTGTAGATATTTCCATATTTACACAGATAGCGGTGTCACTATTTTCATGTTTATAGAGATAGAGGTGGAGATATTTCCATGTTTATACAGATACCGGTGGAGATATTTCCATGTTTATAGAGATACCGGTGTAGATATTTCCAAGTGTATACAGATAGCTGTGTGGCAATTTCCATGTTTATACACATAGCTTTGGAGATATTTCCATGTTTATACAGATGGCGGTGTTGATTTGTCCATGTTTATGCAGATGGCGGTGCAGATATTTCCAGGTTTATACAGATAGCGGTGTGGCTATTTCCATATTTATACAGATAGCAGTGTAGATATTTCCATGTTTATAGAGATGGCTGTGTAGATATTACCAGGTTTATACAGATGGCAGTGTAGATATTTCCATGTTTGTACAGACAGTAGTGTAGATATTTCCATGATTTTACAGATGACTTTGTAGTTATTTCCATGTATATACAGATGGCGGTGTAGACATTTCCATGTTTATACAGATAGCGGTGTGGCTATTTCCATCTTTATACAGATAGCGTTGTAGATATTACCATTTTTATAGAGATGGCTGTGTTGATATTTACATGTTTATTCAGATAGCAGTGTAGATATTTCCATGTTTATACAGATAGTGGTGTAGATATTTCCAGGTTTATACAGATGACTGTGTAGGTATTTCCATGTTTATCCACATGGCGGTGTAGATATTTCCATGTTTATAGAGATAGCCATGTAGATATTTCCATGTTTATACAGATAGTGGTGTAGACATTTCCATGTTTATAGAGATAGCGGTGTAGATATTTCCATATTTATACAGATAGCGGTGTTCCCTATTTCCGTGTTTATACAGATAGCGGTGTAGAGATTTCCATGTTTATACAGATAGCGGTGGAGATATTTCCATGTTTATACATATAGCGGTGGAGATATTTCCATGTTTATAGAGATAGCGGTGTAGATATTTCCATGTTTATACAGATAGCTGTGTGGCTATTTCCATGTTTATACAGATAGCGGTAAAGATAATTCCATGTTTATAGAGATGGCTGTGTAGACATTTACATATTTATACAGATGGCAGTGTAGATATTTCCATGTTTATACAGATGGCAGTGTGGATAATTCCATGTGTATACAGATGGCAGTGTAGATATTTCCATGTTTATACAGATGGAGATGTAGATATTTCCATGTTTATAGAGATGTCTGTGTAGATATTTCCATGTTTTTACAGATGGCGGTGTAGATATTTCCATGTTTATTCAGATAGCGGTGTGGCTATTTCCATGTTTATACAGATAGCGGTGTAGATATTTCCATGTTTATAGAGATGGCTGTGTAGATATTTACATGTTTATACAGATGGCAGTGTAGATATTTTCATGTTTATACAGATAGTGGTGTAGATATTTCCAGGATTATACAGATGGCGGTGAAGATATTTCCATGTTTATAGAGACAGCCATGTAGATATTTCCATGTTTATACAGATAGCGGTGTAGACATTTCCATGGTTATAGACATAGCGGTGTAGATATTTCCATATTTATACAGATAACGGTGTCACTATTTCCATGTTTATACAGATAGCGGTGGAGATATTACGATGTTTATACAGATAGCGATGGAGATATTTCCATGTATATAGAGATAGCGGTGTAGACATTTCCATGTTTATACAGATAGCTATGTGGCTATTTCCATGTTTATGCAGATAGCGTTGGAGATATTTCCATGTTTATACAGATAGCGTTGGAGATATTTCCATGTTTATACAGATAGCGGTGGAGATATTTCCATGTTTATAGAGATAGCAGTGTATATATTTCCATGTTTATACAGATAGCTTTGTGGCTATTTCCATGTTTATACAGATAGCGGTGTAGATATTTCCATGTCTATAGAGATGGCTGTGTAGATATTTACATATATATACAGATGGCAGTGTAGATATTTCCATGTTTAGACAGATAATGGTGTAGATATTTCCATGTTTATACAGATTTCGGTGTAGGTATTTCCATGTTTATAGAGATAGCGGTGTAGATATTTCCATGTTTATACAGATGGCTGTGTAGATATTTCCATGCGTATACAGATGGCAGTGTAGATATTTCCATGTTTATACAGATGGAGTTGTGGATATTTCCATATTTATACAGATGACTGTGTAGATATTTCCATGTTTTTACAGATGGCGGTGTAGATATTTCCATGTTTATACAGATAGCGGTGTGGCTATTTCCATGTTTAGACAGATAGCGGTGGAGATATTTCCATGTTTATAGAGATGGCTGTGTAGATATTTACATGTTTATACAGATGGCAGTGTAGATATTTTCATGTTTATACAGATAGCGGTGTAGATATTACCAGGTTTATACAGATGACTTTGTAGTTATTTCCATGTTTATAGAGACAGCCTTGTAGATATTTCCATGTTTATACAGATAGCGGTGTAGACATTTCCATGTTTATAGAGATAGCGGTGTAGATATTTCCTTATTTATACAGATAGCGGTGTCACTATTTGCATGTTGATACAGATAGCGGAGGAGATATTTCCATGTTTATACAGATAGCGGTGGAGATATTTCCATGTTTATAGAGATAGCGGTGTAGATATTTCCTTGTTTATACAGATAGCTGTGTGGGTATTTCCATGTTTATGCAGATAGCGTTGGAGATATTTCCGTGTTTATACAGATGGCGGTGTAGATATTTCCATGTTTATGCAGATGGCGGTGCAGATATTTCCATGATTATACAGATAGCGGTGTACATATTTCCATATTTATACAGATGACTGTGTAGTTATTTCCATTTTTATACAGATGGCGGTGAAGATATTTCCATGTTTATACAGATAGCGGTGGAGGTATTTCCATGTTTATACAGATGTCTGTGTAGATATTTTCATATTTTTACACAGGTCGGTGTAGATATTTCCATGTTTATACAGATAGCGGTGTGGCTATTTCCATGTTTATACAGATAGCAGTGTAGATATTTCCATGTTTATAGAGATGGCTGTGTAGTTATTTCCATGTTTATACAGATGGCAGTGTAGATATTTCCATGTTTGTACAGACAGTGGTGTAGATATTTCCATGTTTATACAGATGACCGTGTAGATATTTCCATGTTTATACAGATGGCGGTGTAGACATTTCCATGTTTATACAGATAGCGGTGTGGATATTTCCATGTTTATACAGATAGCGGTGCAGATATTTCCATGTTAATAGAGATGGCTGTGTAGATATTTACATGTTTTTACAGATGGCAGTGTAGTTATTTCCATGTTTATACAGATACTCGTGTAGATATTTCCAGGTTTATACAGATGACTGTGTAGTTATTTCCATGTTTATACAGATGGCGGTGAAGATATTTCCATGTTTATAGAGACAGCCATGTAGATATTTCCATGTTTACACCGACAGCGGTGTAGACATTTCCAAGTTTATAGAGATAGCGGTGTAGATATTTCCATATTTATACAGATAGCGGTGTCACTATTTCCATGTTTGTACAGATAACGGTGGAGATATTTCCATGTTTATACAGATAGCGGTGGAGATGTTTCCATGTTTATAGAGATAGCAGTGTAGATATTTCCATGTTTATACAGATATCTGTGTGGCTATTTCCATGTTTATACAGATAGCGTTGGAGATATTTCCATGTTTATACAGATAGCGGTGGAGATCTTTCCATGTTTATAGTGATAGCAGTGTATATATTTCCATGTTTACAGATAGCTGTGTGGCTATTTCCATGATTATACAGATAGCCGTGTAGATATTTCCATGTTTATAGAGATGGCAGTGTAGATATTTACTGGTTTATACAGATGGCAGTGTAGATATTTTCATGTTTATACATATAGTGATGTAGATATATCCAGGTCTATGCAGATGACTGTGTAGTTATTTCCATGTTTATACAGATGGCGGTGAAGATATTTCCATGTTTATAGAGACAGCCATGTAGATATTTCCATGTTTATACAGATAGCGGTGTAGACATTTCCATGTTTATAGAGATAGCGGTGTAGTTATTTCCTTATGTATACAGATAGCGGTGTCACTATTTCCATGTTTATGCAGATAGCGGTGGAGATATTTCCATGTTTATACAGATAGCGGTGGAGATATTTCCATTTTTATAGAGATAGTGGTGTAGATATTTCCATGTTTATACAGATAGCTGTGTGGCTATTTCCATGTTTATATAGATAGCGTTGGAGATATTTCCATGTTTATACATATGGCGGTGTAGATATTTCCATGTTTATGCAGATGGCGGTGCAGATATTTCCATGTTTATACAGATAGCGGTGTACATATTTCCATATTTATACAGATGACTGTGTAGTTATTTCCATTTTTATACAGATGGCGGTGTAGATATTTCCATGTTTATACAGATAGCAGTGTGGCTATTTCCATGTTTATACAGACAGCAGTGTAGATATTTCCATGTTTATAGTGATGGCTGTGTAGATATTTCCATGTTTATACAGATGGCAGTGTAGATATTTCCATGTTTGTACAGACAGTGGTGTAGATATTTCCATGTTTATACAGATGACGGTTTAGTTATTTCCATGTTTATACTGATGGCGGTGTAGATATTTCCATGTCTATACAGATAGCGGTGTGGCTATTTCCATGTTTATACAGATATCGGTGTAGATATTTCCATGTTTATAGAGATGGATGTGTAGATATTTACATGTTTATACAGATGGCAGTGTAGAAATTTCCATGTTTATACAGATAGTGGTGTAGATATTTCCAAGTTTATACAGATGACTGTGTAGGTATTTCCATGTTTATACAGATGGCGGTGTAGATATTTCCATGTTTATAGAGACAGCCATGTAGATATTTCAATGTTTATACAGATAGCGGTGTAGATATTTCCATGTTTATAGAGATAGCGGTGTAGATATTTCCATATTTATACAGATAGCGGTGTCACTATTTCCATGTTTATACAGATAGCGGTGTAGATATTTCCATGTTTATACAGATAGCGGTGGAGATATATCCATGTTTAAACAGATAGCGGTGCAGATATTTCCATGTTTATAGAGACAGCCATGTAGATATTTCCATGTTTACACCGATAGCGGTGTAGACATTTCCATGTTTATAGAGATAGCGGTGTAGATATTTCCATATTTATACAGATAGCGGTGTCACTATTTCCATGTTTATACAGATAACGGTGGAGATATTTCCATGTTTATACAGATAGCGGTGGAGATGTTTCCATGTTTATAGAGATACCAGTGTAGATATTTCCATGTTTATACAGATAGCGGTGGAGATGTTTCCATGTTTATACAGATAGCGTTGGAGATATTTCCATGTTTATACAGATAGCGGTGGAGATATTTCCATGTTTATACAGATAGCGGTGGAGATATTTCCATGTTTATAGTGATAGCAGTGTATATATTTCCATGTTTATACAGATAGCTGTGTGGCTATTTCCATGTTTATACAGATAGCGGTGTAGATATTTCCATGTTTATAGAGATGGCTGTGTAGATATTTACATATTTATATAGATGGCAGTGTAGATATTTCCATGTTTAGACAGATAATGGTGTAGATATTTCCATGTTTATTCAGATTGCCGTGTAGGTATTTCCATGTTTGTAGAGATAGCGGTGTAGATATTTCCATGTTTATACAGATGGCTGTGTAGATATTTCCATGTGTATACAGATGGCAGTATAGATATTTCCATGTTTATAAAGATGAAGGTGTAGATATTTCTATGTTTATACAGATGACTGTGTAGATATTTCCATGTTTTTACAGATGGCGGTGTAGATATTTCCATGTTTATACAGATAGCGGTGTGGCTATTTCCATGTTTATACAGATAGCCGTGTAGATATTTCCATGTTTATAGAGATGGCTGTGTAGATATTTACATGTTTACAGATGGCAGTCTAGATATTTTCATATTTAAACATATAGTGATGTAGATATTTCCAGGTTTATGCAGATGACTGTGTAGTTATTTCCATGTTTATTCAGATGGTTGTGAAGATATTTCCATGTTTATAGAGACAGCCATGTAGATATTTCCGTGTTTATACAGATAGCGTTGTAGACATTTCCATGTTTATAGAGATAGCGGTGTAGATATTTCCTTATGTATACAGATAGCGGTGTCACTATTTCCATGTTTATGCAGATAGCGGTGGAGATATTTCCATGTATATAGAGATAGCGGTGTAGATATTTCCATGTTTTTACAGATAGCTGTGTGGCTATTTCCATGTTTATACAGTTAGCGTTGGAGATATTTCCATGTTTATACATATGGCGGTGTAGATATTTCCATCTTTATGCAGATGGCGGTGCAGATATTTCCATGTTTATACAGATAGCGGTGTACATATTTCCATATTTATACAGATGACTGTGTAGTTATTTCCATTTTTATACAGATGGCGGTGTAGATATTTCCATGTTTATACAGATCGCGGTGTGGCTATTTCCATGTTTATACAGAGAGCAGTGTAGATATTTCCATGTTTATAGTGATGGCTGTGTAGATATTTCCATGTTTATACAGATGGCAGTGTAGATATTTCCATGTTTGTACAGACAGTGGTGTAGATATTTCCATGTTTATACAGATGACTGTTTAGGTATTTCCATGTTTATACTGATGGCGGTGTAGATACTTCCATGTTTATAAAGATAGCGTTGTGGGTATTTCCATGTTTATACAGATATCGGCGTAGATATTTCCATGTTTATAGAGATGGATATGTAGACATTTACATGTTTATACAGATGGCAGTGTAGATATTTCCATGTTTATACAGATAGTGGTGTAGATATTTCCAAGTTTATACAGATGACTGTGTGGGTATTTCCATGTTCATACAGATGGCGGTGTAGATATTTCCATGTTTATAGAGATAGCCATGTAGATATTTCCATGTTTATACAGATAGCGTTGTAGACATTTCCATGTTTATAGAGATAGCGGTGTAGATATTTCCATATTTATACAGATAGCGGTGTCACTATTTCCATGTTTATACAGATAGCGGTGTAGATATTTCCATGTTTATACAGATAGCGGTGGAGATATATCCATGTTTATACAGATAGCGGTGCAGATATTTGCATGTTTATAGAGATAGCGGTGTAGATATTTCCATGTTTATACAGATAGCTGTGTGGCTATTTCCATGTTTATAAAGATAGCGGTGTACATATTTCCATGTTTATAGAGATGGCTGTGTAGATATTTACATATTTATACAGATGGCAGTGTAGATATTTCCATGTTTATACAGATGGAGGTGTAGATATTTCTATGTTTATACAGATGACTGTGTAGATATTTCCATGTTCATACAGATAGCGGTGTAGATATTTCCATGTTTATAGAGATGGCTGTGTCGATATTTACATGTTTATACAGATGGCAGTGTAGATATTTTCATGTTTATACAGATAGAGGTGTAGATATTTCCAGGTTTATACAGATGACTGTGTAGTTATTTCCATGTTTATACAGATAGCAGTGTAGATATTTCCATGTTTATAGAGATGGCTCTGTAGATATTTCCATGTTTATACAGATAGCAGTGTAGATATTTCCATGTTTGTACAGACAGTGGTGTAGATATTTCCATGTTTATACAGATGAGTGTTTAGGTATTTCCATGTTTATACAGATGGCGGTGAAGATATTTCTAAGTTTATACAGATAGCGGTGTGGCTATTTCCATGTTTATACAGATATCGGCGTAGATATTTCCATGTTTTTACAGATGGATGTGTAGATATATACATGTTTATACAGATGGCAGTGTAGATATTTCCATGTTTATACAGATAGTGGTGTAGATATTTCCAGGTTTATACAGATGACTGTGAAGGTATTTCCATGTTTATACAAATGGCGGTGAAGATATTTCCATGTTTATAGAGATAGCCATGTAGATATTTCCATGTTTACACAGATAGCTGTGTAGACATTACCATGTTTATAGAGATATCGGTGTAGATATTTCCATATTTATACAGATAGCGGTGTCACTATTTCCATGTTTATACAGATAGCGGTGTAGATATTTCAATGTTTATACAGATAGCGGTGGAGATATATCCATGTTTATACAGATGGCAGTGTAGATATTTCCATGTTTATACAGATGGAGGTGTAGATATTTCCATGTTTATACAGATGACTGTGTAGATATTTCCATGTTTTTACAGATGGCGGTGTAGATATTTCCACGTTTATACAGATAGCGGTGTGGCTATTTCCATGTTTATACAGATAGCGGTGTAGATATTTCCATGTTTATAGAGATGGCTGTGTAGATATTTACATATTTATACAGATGGCAGTGTAGATATTTCCATGTTTAGACAGATAATGGTTGTGTATATTTCAATGTTTATATAGATTGCAGTGTAGGTATTTCCATGTTTATAGAGATAGCGGTGTAGATATTTCCATGTTTATACAGATGGCTGTGTGGATATTTCCATGTGTATACAGATGGCATTGTAGATATTTCCATGTTTATACAGATAGCGGTGTGGCTATTTCCATGTTTATACAGATAGCGGTGGAGATATTTCCATGTTTATAGAGATGGCTGTGTAGATATTTACAGGTTTATACAGATGGCAGTGTAGATATTTCCATGTTTATGCAGATGGCGGTGCAGATATTTCCATGTTTATACAGATAGTTGTGTACATATTTCCATATTTATACAGATGACTGTGTAGTTATTTCCATTTTTATACAGATGGCGGTGTAGGTATTTCCATGTTTATAGAGATAGCGGTGGAGGTATTTCCATGTTTATACAGATGTCTGTGTAGATATTTTCATATTTTTACACAGGTCGGTGTAGATATTTCCATGTTTATACAGATAGCGGTGTGGCTATTTCCATGTTTATACAGATAGCTGTGTAGATATTTCCATGTTTATAGAGATGGCTGTATAGTTATTTCCATGTTTATACAGATGGCAGTGTAGATATTTCCATGTTTGTACAGACAGTGGTGTAGATATTTCCATGTTTATACAGATGACTGTGTAGACATTTCCATGTTTATACAGATAGCGGTGTCGATATTTCCATGTTTATACAGATGGCGGTGAAGATATTTCCATGTTTATAGAGACAGCCATGTAGATATTTCCATGTTTACACCGATAGCGGTGTAGACATTTCCATGTTTATAGAGATAGCGGTGTAGATATTTCCATATTTATACAGATAGCGGTGTCACTATTTCCATGTTTATACAGATAACGGTGGAGATATTTCCATGTTTATACAGATAGCGGTGGAGATGTTTCCATGTTTATAGAGATAGCAGTGTAGATATTTCCATGTTTATACAGATAGCTGTGTGGCTATTTCCATGTTTATACAGATAGCGGTGGAGATATTTCCATGTTTATACAGATAGCGGTTCAGATATTTCCATGTTTATAGTGATAGCAGTGTATATATTTCCATGTTTATACAGATAGCTGTGTGGCTATTTCCATTTTTATACAGACAGTGGTGTAGATATTTCCATGTTTATAGAGATGGCTGTGTAGATATTTACATATTTATATAGATGGCAGTGTAGATATTTCCATGTTTAGACAGATAATGGTGTAGATATTTCCATGTTTAGACAGATAATGGTGTAGATATTTCCATGTTTATACAGATGGCTGTGTAGATATTTCCATGTGTATACAGATGGCAGTATAGATATTTCCATGTTTATAAAGATGGAGGTGTAGATATTTCCATGTTTATACAGATGACTGTGTAGATATTTCCATGTTTTTACAGATGGCGGTGTAGATATTTCCATGTGTATACAGATAGCGGTGTGGCTATTTCCATGTTTATACAGATAGCGGTGTAGATATTTCCATGTTTATAGAGATGGCTGTGTAGATATTTACATGTTTATACAGATGGCAGTGTAGATATTTTCATGTTTATACAGATAGTGGTGTAGATATTTCCAGGTTTATGTAGATGACTGTGTAGTTATTTCCATGTTTATACAGATGGCGGTGAAGATATTTCCATGTTTATAGAGACAGCCATGTAGATATTTCCATGTTTATACAGATAGCGGTGTAGACATTTCCATGTTTATAGAGATAGCGGTGTAGATATTTCCTTATGTATACAGATAGCGGTGTCACTATTTCCATGTTTATACAGATAGCGGTGGAGATATTTCCATGTTTATACAGATATCGGTGGAGATATTCCCATGTTTATAGAAATAGCGGTGTAGATATTTCCATGTTTATACAGATAGATGTGTGGCTATTTCCATGTTTATACAGATAGCGTTGGAGTTATTTCCATGTTTATACAGATGGCGGTGTAGATATTTCCATGTTTATGCAGAAGGCGTTGAAGATATTTCCATGATTATACAGATAGCGGTGTACATATTTCCATATTTATACAGATGACTGTCTGGTTATTTCCATTTTTATACAGATGGCGGTGTAGATATTTCCATGTTTATACAGATAGCGGTGGAGATATTTCCATGTTTATACAGATGACTGTGTAGATATTTTCATATTTTTACACATGTCGGTGTAGATATTTCCGTGTTTATACAGATAGCGGTGTGGCTATTTCCATGTTTATACAGATAGCAGTGAAGATATTTCCATGTTTATAGAGATGGCTGTGTAGATATTTACATAGTTATACAGATGGCAGTGAAGATATTTCCATGTTTAGACAGATAATGGTGTAAATATTTCCATGTTTATATTGATTGCGGTGTAGGTATTTTCATGTTTATAGAGATAGCGGTGTAGATATTTCCATGTTTATACAGATGGCTGTGTGGTATTTCCATGTTTATACAGATTGCAGTGTAGATATTTCCATGTTTATACAGATGGAGGTGTAGATATTTCCATGTTTATACAGATGACTTTTTAGATATTTCCATGTTTTTACAGATGGCCGTGTAGATATTTCCATGTTTATACAGATGGCGGTGTGGCTATTTCCATGTTCATACAGATAGCGGTGTAGACATTTCCATGTTTATAGAGATGGCTGTGTAGATATTTACATGTTTATACAGATGGCAGTGTAGATATTTTCATGTTTATACAGATAGTGGTGTAGATATTCCCAGGTTTATACAGATGACTGTGTAGTTATTTCCATGTTTATACAGATGGCGGTGAAGATATTTCCATGTTTATGGAGATGGTTGTGTAGATATTTCCATGTTTATACAGATAGCGGTGTAGACATTTCCAAGTTTATAGAGATAGCGGTGTAGATATTTCCATATTTATACAGATAACGGTGTCACTATTTCCATGTTTATACAGATAGCGGTGGAGATATTTCCATGTTTATAGAGATAGCGGTGTAGACATTTCCATGTTTATACAGATAGCTGTGTGGCGATTTCCATGTTCATACAGATAGCGTTGGAGATATTTCCATGTTTATACAGATAGCGGTGGAGATATTTCCATGCTTATACAGATAGCGGTGGAGATATTTCCATGTTTAAAGAGATAGCAGTGTATATATTAACATGTTTATACAGATAGCTGTGTGGCTATTTCCATGTTTATACAGATCGCGGTGTAGATATTTCCATGTTTATAGAGATGGCTGTGTAGATATTTACATATTTATACAGATGGCAGTGAAGATATTTCCATGTTTAGACAGATAATGGTGTAGATATTTCCATGTTTATGGAGATTGCGGTGTAGGTATTTCCATGTTTATAGAGATAGCGGTGTAGATATTTCCATGTTTATACAGATGGCTGTATTGATATTTCCATGTGTATACAGATGGCAGTGTAGATATTTCCATGTTTATACAGATGGATGTGTAGATATTTCCATGTTTATACAGATGACTGTGTACATATTTCCATGTTTTTACAGATGGCAGTGTACATATTTCCATGCTTATACAGATAGCGGTGTGGCTACTTCCATGTTTATACAGATTGCGATGGAGTTATTTCCATGTTTATAGCGATAGCGTTGTAGATATTTCCATGTTTATACAGATAGCTGTGTGGCTATTTCCATGTTTATACAGATGGCGTTGGAGATATTTCCATGTTTATTCAGATGGAGGTGTAGATATTTCCATGTTTATACAGATGACTGTGTAGATATTTCCATGTTTTTACAGATGGCGGTGTAGATATTTCCATGCTTATACAGATAGCGGTGTGGCTACTTCCATGTTTATACTGATAGCTGTGGAGATATTTCCATGTTTATAGAGATAGCGGTGTAGATATTTCCATGTTTATACAGATAGCTGTGTGGCTATTTCCATGTTTATACAGATAGCGTTGGAGATATTTCCGTGTTTATACACATAGCGGTGGAGTTATTTCCATGTTTATAGAGATGGCTTTGTACATATTTACATGTTTATACAGATGGCAGTGTAGATATTTTCATGTTTATACAGATAGTGGTGTAGATATTTCCAGGTTTATACCGATGACTGTGTAATTATTTCCATGTTTATACAGATGGCGGTGAAGATATTTCCATGTTTATAGAGACAGCCATGTAGATATTTCCATGTTTATACAGATAGCGGTGTAGACATTTCCATGTTTATACAGGTAGCGGTGTAGGTCTTTCCATATTTATACAGATAGCGTTGTCACTATTTCCATGATTATACAGATAGCGGTGGAGATATTTCCATGTTTATACAGATAGCGGTGGAGATATTTCCATGTTTATACAGATAGCGGTGTAGGTATTTCCATGTTTATAAAGATAGCTGTGGGGCTATTTCCATGTTTATACAGATAGCGTTGGAGATATTTCCATGTTTATAGAGATGGCGGTGTAGATATTTCCATGTTTATGCAGATGACGGTGCAGATATTTCCATGTTTATACAGATAGCGGTGTACATATTTCCATATTTATACAGATGACTGTGTAGTTATTTCCATTTTATACAGATGGCGGTGTAGTTATTTCCATGTTTATACAGATAACGGTGGAGATATTTCCATGTTTATACAGATGACTGTGTAGTTATTTCCACGTTTATACAGATAGTGGTGGAGATATTTCCATGTTTATAGAGATAGCGGTGTAGATATTTCCATGTTTATACAGATATCGGTTTAGATATTTCCATGTTTATAGACATGTCTGTGTATATATTTACAAATTTATACAGATGGCAGTGTAGATATTTCCATGTTTAGACAGATAATGTTGTAGATATTTCCATGTTTATACAGATTGCGGTGTAGGTATTTCCATGTTTATAGAGATAGCGATGTAGATATGTCCATGTTTATACAGATGGCTGTGTGGATATTTCCATGTGTATACAGATGGCCGTGTAGATATTTCCATGTTTATACAAATGGAGGTGTAGATATTTCCATGTGTATACAGATGACTGTGTAGATATTTCCATGTTTTTACAGATGGCGGTGTATATATTTCCATGTTTATACAGATAGCGGTGTGGCTATTTCCATGTTCATACAGATAGCGGTGTAGATATTTCCATGTTTATAGAGATGGCTGTGTAGATATTTACATGTTTATACAGATGGCAGTGTAGATATTTTCATGTTTATACAGATAGTGGTGTAGATATTTCCAGGTTTATACAGATGACAGTGTAGTTATTTCCATGTTTATACAGATGGCAGTGAAGGTATTTCCATGTTTATAGAGACAGCCATGTAGATATTTCCATGTTTATACAGATAGCGGTGTAGACATTTCCATATTTATAGAGATAGCAGTGTAGATATTTCCATATTTATACAGATAGCGGTGTCACTATTTCCATGTTTATACAGATAGCGGTGTCACTATTTCCATGTTTATACAGATAGCGGTGGAGATATTTCCAGGTTTATACAGATAGCGGTGGATATATTTCCATGTTTATAGAGATAGCGGTGTAGATATTTCCATGTTTATACAGATAGCTGTGTGGCTATTTCCATGTTTATACCGATAGCGTTGGAGATATTTCCATGTTTATACAGATAGCGGTTTGGCTATTTCCATGTTTATACAGATAGCGGTGGAGATATTTCCATGGTTATAGAGATAGTGGTGTAGATATTTCCATGTTTATACAGATAGCTCTGTGGCTTTTTCCATGTTTATACAGATAGCGTTGGAGATATTTCCATGTTTATACAGATAACGGTGGAGATATTTCCATGTTTATACAGATAGCGGTGGAGATATTTCCATGTTTATAGAGATAGCAGTGTATATATTTCCATGTTTATACAGATATCTGTGTGGCTATTTCCATGTTTTTACAGATAGCGGTGTAGATATTTCCATGTTTATAGAGATGGCTGCGTAGATATTTACATATTTATACAGATGGCAGTGTAGATATTTCCATGTTTAGACAGATAATGGTGTAGATATTTCCATGTGTATACAGACTGCGGTGTAGGTATTTCCATGTTTATAGAGATAGCGGTGTAGATATTTCCATGTTTATACAGATGGGTGTGTAGATATTTCCATGTGCATACAGATGGCAGTGTAGATATTTCCATGTTTATACAGATGGAGGTTTAGATATTTCCATGTTTATACAGATGACTGTGTAGATATTTCCATGTTTTTAACAGATGGCGGTGTAGGTATTTCCATGTTTATACAGATAGCGGTGTGGCTATTCCTATGTTTATACAGATAGCGGTGTAGATATTTCCATGTTTATAGAGATGGCTGTGTAGATATTTTCATGTTTATACAGATGGCAGTGTAGATATTTTCATGTTTATACAGATAGTGGTGTAGATATTTCCAGGTTTATACAGATGACTGTGTAGTTATTTCCATGTTTATACAGATGGCGGTGAAGGTATTTCCATGTTTATAGAGACAGCCATGTAGATATTTCCATGTTTATACAGATAGCGGTGTAGACATTTCCATGTTTATAGAGATAGCGGTGTAGATACTTCCATATTTATACAGATAGCGGTGTGATTATTTCCATGTTTATACAGATAGCGGTGGAGATATTTCCATGTTTATACAGATAGCGGTAGAGATATTTCCATGTTAATAGAGGTAGCGGTGTAGATATTTCCATGTTTATACAGATAGCTGTGTGGCTATTTCCAAGTTTTTACAGATAGCTTTGGAGATATTTCCATGTTTATACAGATGGCGGTGTAGATATTACCATGTTTATGCAGATGGCGGTGCAGATATTTCCATGTTTATAGAGATAGCGGTGTACATGTTTCCATATTTATACAGATGACTGTGTAGTTATTTCCATTTTTATACAGATGGCGGCAAAGATATTTCCATGTTTATACAGATAGCGGTGAAGATATTTCCATGTTCATACAGATGACTGTGTAGATATTTTCATATTTTTACACATGTCGGTGTAGATATTTCCATGTTTATACAGATAGCGGTGTGGCTATTTCCATGTTTAAACATATAGCAGTGTAGATATTTCCATGTTTATAGAGATGGCTGTGTAGATATTTCCATGTTTATACAGATGGCAGTGTAGATATTTCCATGTTTGTACAGACAGTGGTGTAGATATTTCCATGTTTATAGAGATGGCTGTGTAGATATTTACATGTTTATACTGATGGCAGTGTAGATATTTCCATGTTTATACAGATAGTGGTGTAATTATTTCCAGGTTTATACAGATGAATGTGTAGGTATTTCCATGTTTATACAGATGCCGGGGTAGATATTTCCATGTTTATTGAGATTGCGATGTAGATATTTCCATGTTAATACTGATAGCGGTGTAGACATTTCCATGTTTATAGACATAGCGGTGTAGATATTTCCATATGTATACAGATAGCGGTGTCACTATTTCCATGTTTATACTGATAGCGGTGGAGATATTTCCATGTTTATACAGATAGCGGTGGAGATATTTCCATGTTTATACAGACAGCGATGGAGATATTTCCATGTTTATAGAGATAGCGGTGTAGATATTTCCATGTTTATACAGATAGCTGTGTGGCTATTTCCATGTTTATACAGATAGCGGTGTAGATATTTCCATGTTTATAGAGATGGCTGAGTAGAAATTTACATATTTATACAGATGGCAGTGTAGATATTTCCATGTTTAGACAGATAATGGTGTAGATATTTCCATGTTTATACAGATTGAGGTATAGGTATTTCCATGTTTATAGAGATAGCGGTGTAGATATTTCCCTGTTTATACAGATAGCTGTGTGGCTATGTCCATGTTTATACAGATAGCGTTGGAGATATTTCCAAGTTTATACAGATGGCGGTGTAGATACTTCCATGTTTATGCAGAAAGTGGTGCAGATATTTCCATGTTTATACAGATAGCTGTGTACATATTTCCATATTTATACAGATGACTGTGTAGTTATTTCCATTTTTATACAGATGGCAGTGTAGATATTTCCATGTTTATGCAGATAGCGGTGGAGGTATTTCCATGTTTATACAGATGACTCTGTAGTTATTTTCATATTTTTACACATGTCGGTGTAGATATTTTCATGTTTATACAGATAGCGGTGTGGCTATTTCCATGTTTATACAGATAGCAGTGTAGTTATTTCCATGTTTATAGAGATGGCTGTGTAGATATTTCCATGTTAATACAGATGGCAGTGTAGATATTTCCATGTTTGTACAGACAGTGGTGTAGATATTTCCATGTTTATACAGATGACTGTGTAGGTATTTCCATGTTTATACAGATGGCGGTGTAGACATTTCCATGTTTATACAGATAGCGGTGTGGCTATTTCCGTGTTTATACAGATAGCAGTGCAGATATTTCCATGTTTATAGAGATGGCTGTGTAGATATTTACATGTTTATACAGATGGCACTGTAGTTATTTCCATGTTTATATAGATAGTGGTGTAGATATTTCCAGGTTTATACAGATGACTGTGTAGTTATTTCCATGTTTATACAGATGGCGGTGAAGATATTTCCATGTTAATAGGGACAGCCATGTAGATATTTCCATGTTTATACAGATAGCGGTGTGGACATTTCCATGTTTATAGAGATAGCGGTGGAGATATTTCGATGGTTATAGAGATAGTGGTGTAGATATTTCCATGTTTATACAGATAGCTCTGTGGCTTTTTCCATGTTTACACAGATAGCGTTGGAGATATTTCCATGTTTATACAGATAACGGTGGAGATATTTCCATGTTTATACAGATAGCGGTGGAGATATTTCCATGTTTATAGAGATAGCAGTGTATATATTTCCATGTTTATACAGATATCTGTGTGGCTATTTCCATGTTTTTACAGATAGCGGTGTAGATATTTCCATGTTTATAGAGATGGCTGCGTAGATATTTACATATTTATACAGATGGCAGTGTAGGTATTTCCATGTTTAGACAGATAATGGTGTAGATATTTCCATGTGTATACAGACTGTGGTGTAGGTATTTCCATGTTTATAGAGATAGCGGTGTAGATATTTCCATGTTTATACAGATGGCTGTGTAGATATTTCCATGTGCATACAGATGGCAGTGTAGATATTTCCATGCTTATACAGATGGAGGTTTAGATATTTCCATGTTTATACAGATGACTGTGTAGATATTTCCATGTTTTTACAGATGGCGGTGTAGGTATTTCCATGTTTATACAGATAGCGGTGTGGCTATTCCTATGTTTATACAGATAGCGGTGTAGATATTTCCATGTTTATAGAGATGGCTGTGTAGATATTTTCATGTTTATACAGATGGCAGTGTAGATATTTTCATGTTTATTCAGATAGTGGTGTAGATATTTCCAGGTTTATACAGATGACTGTGTAGTTATTTCCATGTTTATACAGATGGCGGTGAAGGTATTTCCATGTTTATAGAGACAGCCATGTAGATATTTCCATGTTTATACAGATAGCGGTGTAGACACTTCCATGTTTATAGAGATAGCGGTGTAGATACTTCCATATTTATACAGATAGCGGTGTGATTATTTCCATGATTATAGAGATAGCGGTGGAGATATTTCCATGTTTATACAGATAGCGGTAGAGATATTTCCATGTTAATAGAGGTAGCGGTGTAGATATTTCCATGTTTATACAGATAGCTGTGTGGCTATTTCCAAGTTTTTACAGATAGCTTTGGAGATATTTCCATGTTTATACAGATGGCGGTGTAGATATTTCCATGTTTATGCAGATGGCGGTGCAGATATTTCCATGTTAATACTGATAGCGGTGTAGACATTTCCATGTTTATAGACATAGCGGTGTAGATATTTCCATATGTATACAGATAGCGGTGTCACTATTTCCATGTTTATACTGATAGCGGTGGAGATATTTCCATGTTTATACAGATAGCGGTGGAGATATTTCCATGTTTATACAGACAGCGATGGAGATATTTCCATGTTTATAGAGATAGCGGTGTAGATATTTCCATGTTTATACAGATAGCTGTGTGGCTATTTCCATGTTTATACAGATAGCGGTGTAGATATTTCCATGTTTATAGAGATGGCTGAGTAGAAATTTACGTATTTATACAGATGGCAGTGTAGATATTTCCATGTTTAGACAGATAATGGTGTAGATATTTCCATGTTTATACAGATTGAGGTATAGGTATTTCCATGTTTATAGAGATTGCGGTGTAGATATTTCCCTGTTTATACAGATAGCTGTGTGGCTATGTCCATGTTTATACAGATAGCGTTGGAGATATTTCCAAGTTTATACAGATGGCGGTGTAGATACTTCCATGTTTATGCAGAAAGTGGTGCAGATATTTCCATGTTTATACAGATAGCTGTGTACATATTTCCATATTTATACAGATGACTGTGTAGTTATTTCCATTTTTATACAGATGGCAGTGTAGATATTTCCATGTTTATGCAGATAGCGGTGGAGGTATTTCCATGTTTATACAGATGACTCTGTAGTTATTTTCATATTTTTACACATGTCGGTGTAGATATTTTCATGTTTATACAGATAGCGGTGTGGCTATTTCCATGTTTATACAGATAGCAGTGTAGTTATTTCCATGTTTATAGAGATGGCTGTGTAGATATTTCCATGTTAATACAGATGGCAGTGTAGATATTTCCATGTTTGTACAGACAGTGGTGTAGATATTTCCATGTTTATACAGATGACTGTGTAGGTATTTCCATGTTTATACAGATGGCGGTGTAGACATTTCCATGTTTATACAGATAGCGGTGTGGCTATTTCCGTGTTTATACAGATAGCAGTGCAGATATTTCCATGTTTATAGAGATGGCTGTGTAGATATTTACATGTTTATACAGATGGCACTGTAGTTATTTCCATGTTTATATAGATAGTGGTGTAGATATTTCCAGGTTTATACAGATGACTGTGTAGTTATTTCCATGTTTATACAGATGGCGGTGAAGATATTTCCATGTTAATAGGGACAGCCATGTAGATATTTCCATGTTTATACAAATAGCGGTGTGGACATTTCCATGTTTATAGAGATAGCGGTGGAGATATTTCCATGGTTATAGAGATAGTGGTGTAGATATTTCCATGTTTATACAGATAGCTCTGTGGCTTTTTCCATGTTTACACAGATAGCGTTGGAGATATTTCCATGTTTATACAGATAACGGTGGAGATATTTCCATGTTTATACAGATAGCGGTGGAGATATTTCCATGTTTATAGAGATAGCAGTGTATATATTTCCATGTTTATACAGATATCTGTGTGGCTATTTCCATGTTTTTACATATAGCGGTGTAGATATTTCCATGTTTATAGAGATGGCTGCGTAGATATTTACATATTTATACAGATGGCAGTGTAGGTATTTCCATGTTTAGACAGATAATGGTGTAGATATTTCCATGTGTATACAGACTGTGGTGTAGGTATTTCCATGTTTATAGAGATAGCGGTGTAGATATTTCCATGTTTATACAGATGGCTGTGTAGATATTTCCATGTGCATACAGATGGCAGTGTAGATATTTCCATGCTTATACAGATGGAGGTTTAGATATTTCCATGTTTATACAGATGACTGTGTAGATATTTCCATGTTTTTACAGATGGCGGTGTAGGTATTTCCATGTTTATACAGATAGCGGTGTGGCTATTCCTATGTTTATACAGATAGCGGTGTAGATATTTCCATGTTTATAGAGATGGCTGTGTAGATATTTTCATGTTTATACAGATGGCAGTGTAGATATTTTCATGTTTATTCAGATAGTGGTGTAGATATTTCCAGGTTTATACAGATGACTGTGTAGTTATTTCCATGTTTATACAGATGGCGGTGAAGGTATTTCCATGTTTATAGAGACATTCATGTAGATATTTCCATGTTTATACAGATAGCGGTGTAGACACTTCCATGTTTATAGAGATAGCGGTGTAGATACTTCCATATTTATACAGATAGCGGTGTGATTATTTCCATGTTTATACAGATAGCGGTGGAGATATTTCCATGTTTATACAGATAGCGGTAGAGATATTTCCATGTTAATAGAGGTAGCGGTGTAGATATTTCCATGTTTATACAGATAGCTGTGTGGCTATTTCCAAGTTTTTACAGATAGCTTTGGAGATATTTCCATGTTTATACAGATGGCGGTGTAGATATTTCCATGTTTATGCAGATGGCGGTGCAGATATTTCCATGTTTATAGAGATAGCGGTGTACATATTTCCATATTTATACAGATGACTGTGTAGTTATTTCCATTTTTATACAGATGGCGGCGAAGATATTTCCATGTTTATACAGATAGCGGTGAAGATATTTCCATGTTCATACAGATGACTGTGTAGATATTTTCATATTTTTACACATGTCGGTGTAGATATTTCCATGTTTATACAGATAGAGGTGTGGCTATTTCCATGTTTAAACATATAGCAGTGTAGATATTTCCATGTTTATAGAGATGGCTGTGTAGATATTTCCATGTTTATACAGATGGCAGTGTAGATATTTCCATGTTTGTACAGACAGTGGTGTAGATATTTCCATGTTTATAGAGATGGCTGTGTAGATATTTACATGTTTATACTGATGGCAGTGTAGATATTTCCATGTTTATACAGATAGAGGTGTAGTTATTTCCAGGTTTATACAGATGAATGTGTAGGTATTTCCATGTTTATACAGATGCCGGGGTAGATATTTCCATGTTTATTGAGATTGCGATGTAGATATTTCCATGTTAATACTGATAGCGGTGTAGACATTTCCATGTTTATAGACAAAGCGGTGTAGATATTTCCATATGTATACAGATAGCGGTGTCACTATTTCCATGTTTATACTGATAGCGGTGGAGATATTTCCATGTTTATAAAGATAGCGGTGGAGATATTTCCATGTTTATACAGACAGCGATGGAGATATTTCCATGTTTATAGAGATAGCGGTGTAGATATTTCCATGTTTATACAGATAGCTGTGTGGCTATTTCCATCTTTATACAGATAGCGGTGTAGATATTTCCATGTTTATAGAGATGGCTGAGTAGAAATTTACATATTTATACAGATGGCAGTGTAGATATTTCCATGTTTAGACAGATAATGGTGTAGATATTTCCATGTTTATACAGATTGAGGTATAGGTATTTCCATGTTTATAGAGATAGCGGTGTAGATATTTCCCTGTTTATACAGATAGCTGTGTGGCTATGTCCATGTTTATACAGATAGTGTTGGAGATATTTCCAAGTTTATACAGATGGCGGTGTAGATACTTCCATGTTTATGCAGAAAGTGGTGCAGATATTTCCATGTTTATACAGATAGCTGTGTACATATTTCCATATTTATACAGATGACTGTGTAGTTATTTCCATTTTTATACAGATGGCAGTGTAGATATTTCCATGTTTATGCAGATAGCGGTGGAGGTATTTCCATGTTTATACAGATGACTCTGTAGTTATTTTCATATTTTTACACATGTCGGTGTAGATACTTTCATGTTTATACAGATAGCGGTGTGGCTATTTCCATGTTTATACAGATAGCAGTGTAGTTATTTCCATGTTTATAGAGATGGCTGTGTAGATATTTCCATGTTAATACAGATGGCAGTGTAGATATTTCCATGTTTGTACAGACAGTGGTGTAGATATTTCCATGTTTATACAGATGACTGTGTAGGTATTTCCATGTTTATACAGATGGCGGTGTAGACATTTCCATGTTTATACAGATAGCGGTGTGGCTATTTCCGTGTTTATACAGATAGCAGTGCAGATATTTCCATGTTTATAGAGATGGCTGTGTAGATATTTACATGTTTATACAGATGGCACTGTAGTTATTTCCATGTTTATATAGATAGTGGTGTAGATATTTCCAGGTTTATACAGATGACTGTGTAGTTATTTCCATGTTTATACAGATGGCGGTGAAGATATTTCCATGTTAATAGGGACAGCCATGTAGATATTTCCATGTTTATACAGATAGCGGTGTGGACATTTCCATGTTTATAGAGATAGCGGTGTAGATATTTCCATGTTTATACAGATAGCTGTGTGGCTATTTCCATGTTTATACTGATAGCGTTGGAGATATTTCCATGTTTATACAGATAGCGGTGGAGATATTTCCATGTTTTTACAGATAGCGGTGGAGATATTTCCATGTTTATACAGATAGCGGTGGAGATATTTCCATGTTTACAGAGATAGCGGTGTAGATATTTCCATGTTTATACAGATAGCTGTGTGGCTATTTACATGTTTATACAGATAGCGTTGGAGTTATTTCCATGTTTATACAGATAGCGGTGGATATATTTCCATGTTTATACAGATAGCGGTGGAGATATTTCCATGTTTATAGAGATAGCAGTGTATATATTACCATTTTTATACAGATAGATAGCTGTGTGGCTATTTCCATGTTTATACAGATAGCGGTGTAGATATTTCCATGTTTAGACAGATAATGGTGTAGATATTTCCATGTGTTTACAGATTGCGGTGTAGGTATTTCCAGGTTTATAGAGATAGCGGTGTAGATATTTCCATGTTTATACAGATGGCTGTGTAGATATTTCCATGTGCATACAGATGGCAGTGTAGATATTTCCATGTTTATGCAGATGGAGGTGTAGATATTTCCATGTTTATACAGCTGACTTTGTAGATATTTCCATGTTTTTACAGATGGCAGTGTAGATATTTCCATGTTTATAAAGATGGAGGTGTAGATATTTCCATGTTTATACAGATGATTGTGTAGATATTTCCATGTTTTTACAGATGGCGGTGTAGATATTTCCATGTTTATACAGATAGTGGTGTGGCTATTTCCATGTTTATACTGATAGCAGTGTAGATATTTCCATGTTTATAGAGATGGCTGTGTAGATATTTACATGTTTATACACATGGCAGTGTAGATATTTTCATGTTTATACAGATAGTGGTGTAAATATTTCCAGGTTTATACAGATGACTGTGTAGTTATTTCCATGTTTATACAGATGGCGGTGAAGATATTTCCAAGTTTATAGAGACAGCCATGTAGATATTTCCATGTTTATACAGATGGAGGTGTAGATATTTCAATGTTTAAACAGATGACTGTGTAGATGTTTCCATGTTTTTACAGATGGCGGTGTAGATATTTCCATGTTTATACAGATAGCGGTTTGGCTATTTCCATGTTTATACAGATAGCGGTGGAGATATTTCCATGTTTATAGAGATAGTGGTGTAGATATTTCCATGTTTATACAGATAGCTGTGTGGCTTTTTCCATGTTTATACAGATAGCGTTGGAGATATTTCAATGTTTACAGATAACGGTGGAGATATTTCCATGTTTATACAGATAGCGGTGGAGATATTTCCATGTTTATAGAGATAGCAGTGTATATATTTCCATGTTTATACAGATATCTGTGTGTCTATTTCCATGTTTATACAGATAGCGGTGTAGATATTTCCATGTTTATAGAGATGGCTGTGTAGATATTTACATATTTATACAGATGGCAGTGTAGATATTTCCATGTTTAGACAGATAATGGTGTAGATATTTCCATGTGTTTACAGATTGCGGTGTAGGTATTTCCAGGTTTATAGAGATAGCGGTGTAGATATTTCCATGTTTATACAGATGGCTGTGTAGATATTTCCATGTGCATACAGATGGCAGTGTAGATATTTCCATGTTTATGCAGATGGAGGTGTAGATATTTCCATGTTTATACAGCTGACTTTGTAGATATTTCCATGTTTTTACAGATGACAGTGTAGGTATTTCCATGTTTATACAGATAGCGGTGTGGCTATTCCCATGTTTATACAGATAGCGGTGTAGATATTTCTATGTTTATAGAGATGGCTGTGTAGATATTTTCATGTTTATACAGATGGCAGTGTAGATATTTTCATGTTTATACAGATAGTGGTGTAGATATTTCCAGGTTTATACAGATGACTGTGTAGTTATTTCCATGTTTATACAGATGGCGGTGAAGGTATTTCCATGTTTATAGAGACAGCCATGTAGATATCTCCATGTTTATACAGATAGCGGTGTAAACATTTCCATGTTTGTAGAGATAGCGGTGTAGATATTTCCATATTTATACAGATACCGGTGTCACTATTTCCATGTTTATACATATAGAGGTGGAGATATTTCCATGTTTATACAGATAGCGGTGGAGATATTTCCATGTTTATAGAGATAGCGGTGTAGATATTTCCATGTTTATAATGATAGCTGTGTGGCTATTTCCATGTTTATACAGATAGCTTTGGAGATATTTCCATGTTTATACAGATGTTGGTGTAGATATATCCATGTTTATGCAGATGGCGGTGCAGATATTTCTATGTTTATACAGATAGCGGTGTACATATTTCCATATATATACAGATCACTGTGTAGTTATTTCCATTTTTATACAGATGGCGGTGTAGATATTTCCATGTTTATGCAGATAGCGGTGGAGGTATTTCCATGTTTATACAGATGACTCTGTAGATATTTTCATATTTTTACACATGTCGGTGTAGATATTTTCATGTTTATACAGATAGCGGTGTGGCTATTTCCATGTTTATACAGATAGCAGTGTAGTTATTTCCATGTTTATAGAGATGGCTGTGTAGATATTTCCATGTTAATACAGATGGCAGTGTAGATATTTCCATGTTTGTACAGACATTGGTGTAGATATTTCCATGTTTATACAGATGACTGTGTAGGTATTTCCATGTTTATACAGATGGCGGTGTAGACATTTCCATGTTTATACAGATAGCGGTGTGGCTATTTCCGTGTTTATACAGATAGCAGTGCAGATATTTCCATGTTTATAGAGATGGCTGTGTAGATATTTACATGTTTATGCAGATGGCACTGTAGTTATTTCCATGTTTATATAGATAGTGGTGTAGATATTTCCAGGTTTATACAGATGATTGTGTAGTTATTTCCATGTTTATACAGATGGCGGTGAAGATATTTCCATGTTAATAGGGACAGCCATGTAGATATTTCCATGTTTATACAGATAGCGGTGTGGACATTTCCATGTTTATAGAGATAGCGGTGTAGATATTTCCATGTTTATACAGATAGCTGTGTGGCTATTTCCATGTTTATACTGATAGCGTTGGAGATATTTCCATGTTTATACAGATAGCGGTGGAGATATTTCCATGTTTTTACAGATAGCGGTGGAGATATTTCCATGTTTATACAGATAGCGGTGGAGATATTTCCATGTTTACAGAGATAGCGGTGTAGATATTTCCATGTTTATACAGATAGCTGTGTGGCTATTTACATGTTTATACAGATAGCGTTGGAGTTATTTCCATGTTTATACAGATAGCGGTGGATATATTTCCATGTTTATACAGATAGCGGTGGAGATATTTCCATGTTTATAGAGATAGCAGTGTATATATTACCATTTTTATACAGATAGATAGCTGTGTGGCTATTTCCATGTTTATACAGATAGCGGTGTAGATATTTCCATGTTTAGACAGATAATGGTGTAGATATTTCCATGTGTTTACAGATTGCGGTGTAGGTATTTCCAGGTTTATAGAGATAGCGGTGTAGATATTTCCATGTTTATACAGATGGCTGTGTAGATATTTCCATGTGCATACAGATGGCAGTGTAGATATTTCCATGTTTATGCAGATGGAGGTGTAGATATTTCCATGTTTATACAGCTGACTTTGTAGATATTTCCATGTTTTTACAGATGGCAGTGTAGATATTTCCATGTTTATAAAGATGGAGGTGTAGATATTTCCATGTTTATACAGATGATTGTGTAGATATTTCCATGTTTTTACAGATGGCGGTGTAGATATTTCCATGTTTATACAGATAGTGGTGTGGCTATTTCCATGTTTATACTGATAGCAGTGTAGATATTTCCATGTTTATAGAGATGGCTGTGTAGATATTTACATGTTTATACACATGGCAGTGTAGATATTTTCATGTTTATACAGATAGTGGTGTAAATATTTCCAGGTTTATACAGATGACTGTGTAGTTATTTCCATGTTTATACAGATGGCGGTGAAGATATTTCCAAGTTTATAGAGACAGCCATGTAGATATTTCCATGTTTATACAGATGGAGGTGTAGATATTTCAATGTTTAAACAGATGACTGTGTAGATGTTTCCATGTTTTTACAGATGGCGGTGTAGATATTTCCATGTTTATACAGATAGCGGTTTGGCTATTTCCATGTTTATACAGATAGCGGTGGAGATATTTCCATGTTTATAGAGATAGTGGTGTAGATATTTCCATGTTTATACAGATAGCTGTGTGGCTTTTTCCATGTTTATACAGATAGCGTTGGAGATATTTCAATGTTTACAGATAACGGTGGAGATATTTCCATGTTTATACAGATAGCGGTGGAGATATTTCCATGTTTATAGAGATAGCAGTGTATATATTTCCATGTTTATACAGATATCTGTGTGTCTATTTCCATGTTTATACAGATAGCGGTGTAGATATTTCCATGTTTATAGAGATGGCTGTGTAGATATTTACATATTTATACAGATGGCAGTGTAGATATTTCCATGTTTAGACAGATAATGGTGTAGATATTTCCATGTGTTTACAGATTGCGGTGTAGGTATTTCCAGGTTTATAGAGATAGCGGTGTAGATATTTCCATGTTTATACAGATGGCTGTGTAGATATTTCCATGTGCATACAGATGGCAGTGTAGATATTTCCATGTTTATGCAGATGGAGGTGTAGATATTTCCATGTTTATACAGCTGACTTTGTAGATATTTCCATGTTTTTACAGATGACAGTGTAGGTATTTCCATGTTTATACAGATAGCGGTGTGGCTATTCCCATGTTTATACAGATAGCGGTGTAGATATTTCTATGTTTATAGAGATGGCTGTGTAGATATTTTCATGTTTATACAGATGGCAGTGTAGATATTTTCATGTTTATACAGATAGTGGTGTAGATATTTCCAGGTTTATACAGATGACTGTGTAGTTATTTCCATGTTTATACAGATGGCGGTGAAGGTATTTCCATGTTTATAGAGACAGCCATGTAGATATCTCCATGTTTATACAGATAGCGGTGTAAACATTTCCATGTTTGTAGAGATAGCGGTGTAGATATTTCCATATTTATACAGATACCGGTGTCACTATTTCCATGTTTATACATATAGAGGTGGAGATATTTCCATGTTTATACAGATAGCGGTGGAGATATTTCCATGTTTATAGAGATAGCGGTGTAGATATTTCCATGTTTATAATGATAGCTGTGTGGCTATTTCCATGTTTATACAGATAGCTTTGGAGATATTTCCATGTTTATACAGATGTTGGTGTAGATATATCCATGTTTATGCAGATGGCGGTGCAGATATTTCTATGTTTATACAGATAGCGGTGTACATATTTCCATATATATACAGATCACTGTGTAGTTATTTCCATTTTTATACAGATGGCGGTGTAGATATTTCCATGTTTATGCAGATAGCGGTGGAGGTATTTCCATGTTTATACAGATGACTCTGTAGATATTTTCATATTTTTACACATGTCGGTGTAGATATTTTCATGTTTATACAGATAGCGGTGTGGCTATTTCCATGTTTATACAGATAGCAGTGTAGTTATTTCCATGTTTATAGAGATGGCTGTGTAGATATTTCCATGTTAATACAGATGGCAGTGTAGATATTTCCATGTTTGTACAGACATTGGTGTAGATATTTCCATGTTTATACAGATGACTGTGTAGGTATTTCCATGTTTATACAGATGGCGGTGTAGACATTTCCATGTTTATACAGATAGCGGTGTGGCTATTTCCGTGTTTATACAGATAGCAGTGCAGATATTTCCATGTTTATAGAGATGGCTGTGTAGATATTTACATGTTTATGCAGATGGCACTGTAGTTATTTCCATGTTTATATAGATAGTGGTGTAGATATTTCCAGGTTTATACAGATGATTGTGTAGTTATTTCCATGTTTATACAGATGGCGGTGAAGATATTTCCATGTTAATAGGGACAGCCATGTAGATATTTCCATGTTTATACAGAAAGCGGTGTGGACATTTCCATGTTTATAGAGATAGCGGTGTAGATATTTCCATGTTTATACAGATAGCTGTGTGGCTATTTCCATGTTTATACTGATAGCGTTGGAGATATTTCCATGTTTATACAGATAGCGGTGGAGATATTTCCATGTTTTTACAGATAGCGGTGGAGATATTTCCATGTTTATACAGATAGCGGTGGAGATATTTCCATGTTTATAGAGATAGCGGTGTAGATATTTCCATGTTTATACAGATAGCTGTGTGGCTATTTACATGTTTATACAGATAGCGTTGGAGTTATTTCCATCTTTATACAGATAGCGGTGGATATATTTCCATGTTTATACAGATAGCGGTGGAGATATTTCCATGTTTATAGAGATAGCAGTGTATATATTACCATTTTTATACAGATAGATAGCTGTGTGGCTATTTCCATGTTTATACAGATAGCGGTGTAGATATTTCCATGGTTATAGTGATGGCTGTGTAGATATTTACATATTTATACAGAGGCGGTGTAGATATTTCCATGTTTAGACAGATAATGGTGTAGATATTTCCATGATTATACAGTTTGCGGTGTAGGTATTTCCATGTTTATACAGATAGCGGTGTAGATATTTCCATGTTTATACAGATGGCTGTGTAGATATTTTCACGTGTATACAGATGGCAGTGTAGATATTTCCATGGTTATACAAATGGAGGTGTAGATATTTCCATGTTTATACAGATGACTGTGTAGATATTTCCATGTTTTTACAGACGGCGGTGTAGATATTTCCATGTTTATACAGATAGCGGTGTGGCTATTTCCATGTTCATACAGATAGCGGTGTAGATATTTCCATGTTTATAGAGATGGCTGTGTAGATATTTACATGTTTATACAGATGGCAGTGTAGATATTTTCATGTTTATGCAGATAGTGGTGTAGATATTTCCAGGTTTATACAGATGAGTGTGTAGGTATTTCCATGTTTATACAGACAGTGGTGTAGATATTTCCATGTTTATAGAGATGGCTGTGTATATATTTACATATTTATACAGATGGCAGTGAGGATATTTCCATGTTTAGACAGATAATGGAGTAGATATTTCCATGTTTATACAGATTGCGGTGTAGGTATTTCCATGTTTATAGAGATAGCGGTGTAGATATTTCTATGTTTATACAGATGGCTCTGTGGATATTTCCATGTGTATACAGATGGCAGTGTAGATATTTCCATGTTTATACAGATGGAGGTGTAGATATTTCCATGTGTATACAGATGACTGTGTCGATATTTCCATGTTCATACAGATAGCGGTGTAGATATTTCAATGTTTATAGAGATGGCTGTGTAGATATTTACATGTTTATACCGATGGCAGTGTAGATATTTTCATGTTTATACAGATAGTGGTGTAGATATTTCCAGGTTTATACAGATGACTGTGTAGTTATTTCCATGTTTATACAGATGGCGGTGAAGATATTTCCATTTTTATAGAGACAGCCATGTAGATGTTTCCATGTTTATACAGATAGCGGTGTAGACATTTCCATGTTTATAGAGATAGCGGTGTAGATATTTCCATATTCATACAGATAGCGGTGTCACTATTTCCATGTTTATACAGATAGCGGTGGAGATATTTCCATGTTTATACAGATAGCGGTGAAGATATTTCCATGTTTATAGATATAGCGGTGTAGATATTTCCATGTTTATTCAGATAGCGTTGTGGCTATTTCCATGTTTATACAGATATCGGTGTAGATATTTCCATGTTTATAGAGATGGCTGTGTAGATATTTACATATTTATACAGATGGCAGTGTAGTTATTTCCATGTTTAGACAGATAATGGTGTAGATATTTCCATGTTTATACAGATTGCGGTGTAGGTATTTCCATGTTTATAGAGATAGCGGTGTAGACATTTCCATGTTTCTTCAGATGGCTGTGTGGATATTTCAATGTGTATACAGAAGGCAGTGTAGATATTTCTATGTTTATACAGATGGAGGTGTAGATATTTCCATGTTTATACTGATTGCGGTGTAGGTATTTCCATGTGTATACAGATGGCAGTATAGATATTTCCATGTTTATACAGATGGAGGTGTAGATATTTCCATGTTTATACAGATGTCTGTGTAGATATTTCCATGTTTTTGCAGATGGCGGTGTAGATATTTCCATGTATATACAGATAGCGGTGTGGCTATTTCCATGTTTATACAGATAGCGGTGGAGATATTTCCATGTTTATAGAGATAGCGGTGTAGATATTTCCATGTTTATACAGATAGCTGTGTGGCTATTTCCATGTATATACAGATAGCGTTGGAGATATTTCCATGTTTATACAGATAGCGGTGGAGATATTTCCATGTTTATACAGATAGCGGTGGAGATATTTCCATGTTTATAGAGATAGCAGTGTGTATATTTCCATGTTTATACAGATATATGTGTGGCTATTTCCATGTTTATAAAGATAGCGGTGTAGATATTTCCATGTTTATAGAGATGGCTGTGTAGATATTTACATATGTATACAGATGGCGGTGTAGATATTTCCATGTTTAGACAGATAATGGTGTAGATGTTTCCATGTTTATACAGATTGCGGTGTAGGTATTTCCATGTTTATACAGATAGCGGTGTAGTTATTTCCATGTTTATACAGATGGCTGTGTAGATATTTCCACGTGTATACAGATGGCAGTGTAGATATTTCCATGTTTATACAGATGGAGGTGTAGATATTTCCTTGTTTATACAGATGACTGTGTAGATATTTCCATGTTTTTAAGATGGCGGTGTAGATATTTCCATGTTTATACAGATAGCGGTGTGGCTATTTCCATGTTTATACAGATAGCGGTGGAGGTTTTTACATGTTTATAGAGATGGCTGTGTAGATATTTACATGTATATACAGATGGCAGTTTAGTTATTTCCATGTTTATACAGATAGTGGTGTAGATATTTCCAGGTTTATGCAGATGACTGTGTTGTTATTTCCATGTTTACACAGATGGCGGTGAAGATATTTCCATGTTCATAGAGACAGCCATGTAGATATTTCCATGTTTATACCGATAGTGGTGTAGACATTTCCATGTTTATAGAGATAGCGGTGTAGATAATTCCTTATTTATACAAATAGAGGTGTCACTATTTCAATTTTTATACAGATAGCAATGTAGATATTTCCATGTTAATAGAGCTGGCTGTGTAGATATTTACACGTTTATACTGATGGCAGTGTAGATATTTCCATGTTTATACAGATAGTGGTGTAGATATTTCCATGTTTATACAGATTGCGGTGTAGGTATTTCCATGTTTATAGAGATAGCGGTGTAGATATTTCCATGTTTATACAGATAGTTGTGTGGCTATTTCCATGTTTATGCAGATAGCGTTGGAGATATTTCCATGTTTATACAGATAGCGGTGGAGATATTTCCATGTTTATAGAGATAGCAGTGTACATATTTCCATGTTTATACAAATAGCTGTGTGGCTATTTCCCTGTTTATACAGATAGCGGTGTAGATATTTCCATGTGTATAGAGATGGCTGTGTAGATATTTACATATTTACATAGATGGCAGTGTAGATATTTCCATGTTTAGACAGATAATGGTGTAGATATTTCCATGTTTACACAGATGGCTGTGTAGATATTTCCATGTGTATACAGATGGCAGTATAGATATTTCCATGTTTATAAAGATGGAGGTGTAGATATTTCCATGTTTATACAGATGACTGTGTAGATATTTCCATGTTTTTACAGATGGCGGTGTAGATATTTCCATGTTTATACAGATAGCGGTGTGGCTATATCCATGTTTATACAGATAGCGGTGTAGATATTTCCATGTTTATAGAGATGGCTGTGTAGATATTTACATGTTTATACAGATGGCAGTGTAGATATTTTCATGTTTATACAGATAGTGGTGTAGATATTTCCAGGTTTATGCAGATGACTGTGTAGTTATTTCCATGTTTATACAGATGGCGGTGAAGATATTTCCATGTTTATAGAGACAGCCATGTAGATATTTCCATGTTTTCACAGATAGCGGTGTAGACATTTCCATGTTTATAGAGATAGCGGTGTAGATATTTCCTTATGTATACAGATAGCGGTGTCACTATTTCCATGTTTATACCGATAGCGGTGGAGATATTTCCATGTTTATACAGATATCGGTGGAGATATTCTCATGTTTATAGAAATAGTGGTGTAGATATTTCTATGTTTATACAGATAGCTGTGTGCCTATTTCCAAGTTTATACAGATAGCGTTGGAGATATTTCCATGTCTATACAGATGGTGGTGTAGATATTTCCATGTTTATGCAGATGGCGGTGCAGATATTTCCATGTTTATACAGATAGCGGTGTACATATTTCCATATTTATACAGATGACTGTCTAGTTATTTCCATTTTTATACAGATGGCGGTGTAGATATTTCCATGTTTATACAGATAGCGGTGGAGATATTTCCATGTTTATACAGATGACTGTGTAGATATTTTCATACTTTTACACATGTCGGTGTAGATATTTCCGTGTTTATACAGATAGCAGTGTAGATATTTCCATGTTTATAGAGATGGCTGTGTAGATATTTCCATGATTATACAGATGGCAGTGTAGATATTTCCATGTTTGTACAGACAGTGGTGTAGATATTTCCATGTTTATACAGATGACTGTGTAGGTATTTCCATGTTTATACAGATGGCGGTGTAGATATTTCCATGTTTATACAGATAGCGGTGTGGCTATTTCCATGTTTATACAGATAGCGGCGTAGATATTTCCATGTTTATAGAGATGGATGTGTAGATATTTACATGTTTATACAGATGGCGTTGGAGACATTTCCATGTTTATACAGATGGCGGTGTAGATATTTCCATGTTTATACAGATAGCGGTGTGGCTATTTCCATGTTTATACAGATAGCGGCGTAGATTTTTCCATGTTTATAGAGATGGATGTGTAGATATTTACATGTTTATACAGATGGCTGTGTAGATATTTCCATGTTTATACAGATAGTGGTGTAGATATTTCCAGGTTTATACCGATGACTGTGTAGGTATTTCCATGTTTATACAGATGGTGGTGTAGATATTTCCATGTTTATACAGATAGCGGTGTGGCTATTTCCATGTTCATACAGATAGCGGTGTAGATATTTCCATGTTTATAGAGATGGCTGTGTAGATATTTACATGTTTATTCAGATGGCAGTGTAGATATATTCATGTTTATACAGATACTGGTGTAGATATTTCCAGGTTTATACAGATGATTGTGTAGTTATTTCCATGTTTATACAGATGGCGGTGTAGGTATTTACATGTGTATACAGATGGCAGTATAGATATTTCCATGTTTATACAGATGGAGGTGTAGATATTTCCATGTTTAGGCAGATGACTGTGTAGATATTTCCATGTTTTTACAGATGGCGGTTTAGATATTTCCATGATTATACAGATAGCGGTGTGGCGATTTCCATGTTTATACAGATAGCGGTGGAGATATTTCCATGTTTATAGAGATAGCGGTGTAGATATTTCCATGTTTATACAGATAGCTGTGTGGCTATTTCCATGTTTATACAGATCGCGTTGGAGATATTTCCATGTTTATACAGATGACTGTGTAGTTATTTCCATGTTTATACAGATGGCTGTGAATGTATTTCCATGTTTATAGAGACAGCCATGTAGATATTTCCATGTTTATACAGATAGCGGTGTAGAAATTTCCATGTTTATAGAGATAGCGGTGTAGATATTTCCATATTTATACAGATAGCGGTGTCACTATTTCCATATTTATACAGATAGCGGTGGCGATATTTCCATGTTTATACAGATAGAGGCGGAGATATTTCCATGTTTATAGAGATAGCGGTGTAGGTATTTCCATGTTTATAAAGATAGCTGTGTGGCTATTTCCATGTTTATACAGATAGCGTTGGAGATATTTGCATGTTTATACAGATAGCAGTGGAGATATTTCCATTTTTACACAGATAGTGGTGGAGATATTTCCATGTTTATAGAGATAGCAGTGTAGATATTTCCATGTTTATACAGATATCTGTGTGGCTATTTCCATGTTTATAAAGATAGCGGTGTAGATATTTCCATGTTTATAGAGATGGCTGTGTAGATATTTACATATTTTTACAGATGGCAGTGTAGATATTTCCATGTTTAGACAGATAATGGTGTAGATATTTCCATGATTATACAGGTTGCGGTGTAGGTATTTCCATGTTTATACAGATAGCGGTGTAGATATTTCCATGTTTATACAGATGGCTGTGTAGATATTTCCACGTGTATACAGATGGCAGTGTAGATATTTCCATGTTTATACAAATGGAGGTGTAGATATTTCCATGTTTATACAGATGACTGTGTAGATATTTCCATGTTTTTACAGATGGCGGTGTAGATATTTCCATGTTTATATAGACAGCGGTGTGGCTATTTCCATGTTTATACAGATAGAGGTGGAGATATTTCCATGTTTATAGAGATGGCTGTGTACATATTTACATGTTTATACAGATGGCAGTGTAGATATTTTCATGTTTATATAGATAGTGGTGTAGATATTTCCAGGTTTATACAGATGACTGTGTAGTTATTTCCATGTTTATACAGATGGCTGTGAAGATATTTCCATGTTTATAGAGACAGCCATGTAGATATTTCCATGTTTATACAGATAGCGGTGTAGAAATTTCCATGTTTATAGAGATAGCGGTGTAGATATTTCCATATTTGTACAGATAGCGGTGTCACTATTTCCATGTTTATATAGATAGCGGTGGAGATTTTTCCATGTTTATAAAGATAGCGGTGGAGATATTTCCATGTTTATAGAGATAGCGGTGTAGGTATTTCCATATTTATACAGATAGCGGTGTCACTATTTCCATGTTTATACAGATAGAGGTGGAGATATTTCCATGTTTATACAGATATCGGTGTAGATATTTCCATGTTTATGCAGATGGCGGTGCAGATATTTCCATGTTTATACAGATAGCGGTGTACATATTTCCATATTTATACAGATGACTGTGTAGTTATTTGCATTTTTATACAGATGACGGTGTAGTTATTTCCATGTTTATACACATAGCGGTGGAGATATTTCCATGTTTGTACAGATGACTGTGTAGATATTTCCATGTTTATACAGATAGCGGTGGAGATATTTCCATGTGTATAGAGATAGCGGTGTAGATATTTCCATGTTTATACAGATAGCGGTGTAGATATTTCCATGTTTATAGAGATGGCTGAGTATATATTTACATATTTATACAGATGGCAGTGTAGATATTTCCATGTTTAGACAGATAATGGTGTAGATATTTCCATGTTTATACAGATTGCGGTGTAGGTATTTCCATGTTTATAGAGATAGCGGTGTAGATATTTCCATGTTTATACAGATGGCTGTGTGGATATTTCCATGTGTATACAGATGGCAGTGTAGATATTTCCATGATTATACAGATGGAGGTGTAGATATTTCCATGTGTATACAGATGACTGTGTAGATATTTCCATGTTTTTACAGATGGCGGTGTAGATATTTCCATGTTTATACAGATAGCGGTGTGGCTATTTCCATGTTTATACAGATAGCGGTGGAGATATTTCCATGTTTATAGAGATGGCTGTGTAGATATTTACATGTTTATACAGATGGCAGTGTAGATATTTTCATGTTTATACAGATAGTGGTGTAGATATTTCCAGGTTTATACAGATGACTGTGTAGTTATTTCCATGTTTATACAGATGGCGGTGAAGATATTTCCATGTTTATAGAGACAGCCATGTAGATGTTTCCATGTTTATACAGATAGCGGTGTAGACATTTCCATGTTTATAGAGATAGCGGTGTAGATATTTCCATATTCATACACATAGCGGTGTCACTATTTCCATGTTTATACAGATAGCGGTGGAGATATTTCCATGTTTATACAGATAGCGGTGAAGATATTTCCATGTTTATAGATATAGCGGTGTAGATATTTCCATGTTTATTCAGATAGCGTTGTGGCTATTTCCATGTTTATACAGATAGCGGTGTAGATATTTCCATGTTTATAGAGATGGCTGTGTAGATATTTACATATTTATACAGATGGCAGTGTAGTTATTTCCATGTTTAGACAGATAATGGTGTAGATATTTCCATGTTTATACAGATTGCGGTGTAGGTATTTCCATGTTTATTGAGATAGCGGTGTAGACATTTCCATGTTTCTTCAGATGGCTGTGTGGATATTTCCATGTGTATACAGATGGCAGTGTAGATATTTCTATGTTTATACAGATGGAGGTGTAGATATTTCCATGTTTATACTGATTGCGGTGTAGGTATTTCCATGTGTATACAGATGGCAGTATAGATATTTCCATGTTTATACAGATGGAGGTGTAGATATTTCCATGTTTATACAGATGTCTGTGTAGATATTTCCATGTTTTTGCAGATGGCGGTGTAGATATTTCCATGTATATACAGATAGCGGTGTGGCTATTTCCGTGTTTATACAGATAGCAGTGGAGATATTTCCATGTTTATAGAGATAGCGGTGTAGATATTTCCATGTTTATACAGATAGCTGTGTGGCTATTTCCATGTATATACAGATAGCGTTGGAGATATTTCCATGTTTATACAGATAGCGGTGGAGATATTTCCATGTTTATACAGATAGTGGTGGAGATATTTCCATGTTTATAGAGATAGCAGTGTGTATATTTCCATGTTTATACAGATATATGTGTGGCTATTTCCATGTTTATAAAGATAGCGGTGTAGATATTTCCATGTTTATAGAGATGGCTGTGTAGATATTTACATATGTATACAGATGGCGGTGTAGATATTTCCATGTTTAGACAGATAATGGTGTAGATATTTCCATGTTTATACAGATTGCGGTGTAGGTATTTCCATGTTTATACAGATAGCGGTGTAGTTATTTCCATGTTTATACAGATGGCTGTGTAGATATTTCCACGTGTATACAGATGGCAGTGTAGATATTTCCATGTTTATACAGATGGAGGTGTAGATATTTCCTTGTTTATACAGATGACTGTGTAGATATTTCCATGTTTTTAAGATGGCGGTGTAGATATTTCCATGTTTATACAGATAGCGGTGTGGCTATTTCCATGTTTATGCAGATAGCGGTGGAGATATTTCCATGTTTATAGAGATGGCTGTGTAGATATTTACATGTTTATACAGATGGCAGTTTAGTTATTTCCATGTTTATACAGATAGTGGTGTAGATATTTCCAGGTTTATGCAGATGACTGTGTTGTTATTTCCATGTTTACACGGATGGCGGTGAAGATATTTCCATGTTCATAGAGACAGCCATGTAGATATTTCCATGTTTATACCGATAGTGGTGTAGACATTTCCATGTTTATAGAGATAGCGGTGTAGATAATTCCTTATTTATACAAATAGAGGTGTCACTATTTCAATGTTTATACAGATAGCGATGTAGATATTTCCATGTTTATAGAGCTGGCTGTGTAGATATTTACATGTTTATACTGATGGCAGTGTAGATATTTCCATGTTTATACAGATAGTGGTGTAGATATTTCCATGTTTATACAGATTGCGGTGTAGGTATTTCCATGTTTATAGAGATAGCGGTGTAGATATTTCCATGTTTATACAGATAGTTGTGTGGCTATTTCCATGTTTATGCAGATAGCGTTGGAGATATTTCCATGTTTATACAGATAGCGGTGGAGATATTTCCATGTTTATAGAGATAGCAGTGTACATATTTCCATGTTTATACAAATAGCTGTGTGGCTATTTCCCTGTTTATACAGATAGCGGTGTAGATATTTCCATGTGTATAGAGATGGCTGTGTAGATATTTACATATTTACATAGATGGCAGTGTAGATATTTCCATGTTTAGACAGATAATGGTGTAGATATTTCCATGTTTACACAGATGGCTGTGTAGATATTTCCATGTGTATACAGATGGCAGTATACATATTTCCATGTTTATAAAGATGGAGGTGTAGATATTTCCATGTTTATAGAGATGGCTGTGTAGATATTTACATATGTATACAGATGGCGGTGTAGATATTTCCATGTTTAGACAGATAATGGTGTAGATGTTTCCATGTTTATACAGATTGCGGTGTAGGTATTTCCATGTTTATACAGATAGCGGTGTAGTTATTTCCATGTTTATACAGATGGCTGTGTAGATATTTCCACGTGTATACAGATGGCAGTGTAGATATTTCCATGTTTATACAGATGGAGGTGTAGATATTTCCTTGTTTATACAGATGACTGTGTAGATATTTCCATGTTTTTAAGATGGCGGTGTAGATATTTCCATGTTTATACAGATAGCGGTGTGGCTATTTCCATGTTTATACAGATAGCGGTGGAGGTTTTTACATGTTTATAGAGATGGCTGTGTAGATATTTACATGTTTATACAGATGGCAGTTTAGTTATTTCCATGATTATACAGATAGTGGTGTAGATATTTCCAGGTTTATGCAGATGACTGTGTTGTTATTTCCATGTTTACACAGATGGCGGTGAAGATATTTCCATGTTCATAGAGACAGCCATGTAGATATTTCCATGTTTATACCGATAGTGGTGTAGACATTTCCATGTTTATAGAGATAGCGGTGTAGATAATTCCTTATTTATACAAATAGAGGTGTCACTATTTCAATTTTTATACAGATAGCAATGTAGATATTTCCATGTTAATAGAGCTGGCTGTGTAGATATTTACACGTTTATACTGATGGCAGTGTAGATATTTCCATGTTTATACAGATAGTGGTGTAGATATTTCCATGTTTATACAGATTGCGGTGTAGGTATTTCCATGTTTATAGAGATAGCGGTGTAGATATTTCCATGTTTATACAGATAGTTGTGTGGCTATTTCCATGTTTATGCAGATAGCGTTGGAGATATTTCCATGTTTATACAGATAGCGGTGGAGATATTTCCATGTTTATAGAGATAGCAGTGTACATATTTCCATGTTTATACAAATAGCTGTGTGGCTATTTCCCTGTTTATACAGATAGCGGTGTAGATATTTCCATGTGTATAGAGATGGCTGTGTAGATATTTACATATTTACATAGATGGCAGTGTAGATATTTCCATGTTTAGACAGATAATGGTGTAGATATTTCCATGTTTACACAGATGGCTGTGTAGATATTTCCATGTGTATACAGATGGCAGTATAGATATTTCCATGTTTATAAAGATGGAGGTGTAGATATTTCCATGTTTATACAGATGACTGTGTAGATATTTCCATGTTTTTACAGATGGCGGTGTAGATATTTCCATGTTTATACAGATAGCGGTGTGGCTATATCCATGTTTATACAGATAGCGGTGTAGATATTTCCATGTTTATAGAGATGGCTGTGTAGATATTTACATGTTTATACAGATGGCAGTGTAGATATTTTCATGTTTATACAGATAGTGGTGTAGATATTTCCAGGTTTATGCAGATGACTGTGTAGTTATTTCCATGTTTATACAGATGGCGGTGAAGATATTTCCATGTTTATAGAGACAGCCATGTAGATATTTCCATGTTTTCACAGATAGCGGTGTAGACATTTCCATGTTTATAGAGATAGCGGTGTAGATATTTCCTTATGTATACAGATAGCGGTGTCACTATTTCCATGTTTATACCGATAGCGGTGGAGATATTTCCATGTTTATACAGATATCGGTGGAGATATTCTCATGTTTATAGAAATAGTGGTGTAGATATTTCTATGTTTATACAGATAGCTGTGTGCCTATTTCCAAGTTTATACAGATAGCGTTGGAGATATTTCCATGTCTATACAGATGGTGGTGTAGATATTTCCATGTTTATGCAGATGGCGGTGCAGATATTTCCATGTTTATACAGATAGCGGTGTACATATTTCCATATTTATACAGATGACTGTCTAGTTATTTCCATTTTTATACAGATGGCGGTGTAGATATTTCCATGTTTATACAGATAGCGGTGGAGATATTTCCATGTTTATACAGATGACTGTGTAGATATTTTCATACTTTTACACATGTCGGTGTAGATATTTCCGTGTTTATACAGATAGCAATGTAGATATTTCCATGTTTATAGAGATGGCTGTGTAGATATTTCCATGATTATACAGATGGCAGTGTAGATATTTCCATGTTTGTACAGACAGTGGTGTAGATATTTCCATGTTTATACAGATGACTGTGTAGGTATTTCCATGTTTATACAGATGGCGGTGTAGATATTTCCATGTTTATACAGATAGCGGTGTGGCTATTTCCATGTTTATACAGATAGCGGCGTAGATATTTCCATGTTTATAGAGATGGATGTGTAGATATTTACATGTTTATACAGATGGCGTTGGAGACATTTCCATGTTTATACAGATGGCGGTGTAGATATTTCCATGTTTATACAGATAGCGGTGTGGCTATTTCCATGTTTATACAGATAGCGGCGTAGATTTTTCCATGTTTATAGAGATGGATGTGTAGATATTTACATGTTTATACAGATGGCTGTGTAGATATTTCCATGTTTATACAGATAGTGGTGTAGATATTTCCAGGTTTATACCGATGACTGTGTAGGTATTTCCATGTTTATACAGATGGTGGTGTAGATATTTCCATGTTTATACAGATAGCGGTGTGGCTATTTCCATGTTCATACAGATAGCGGTGTAGATATTTCCATGTTTATAGAGATGGCTGTGTAGATATTTACATGTTTATTCAGATGGCAGTGTAGATATATTCATGTTTATACAGATACTGGTGTAGATATTTCCAGGTTTATACAGATGATTGTGTAGTTATTTCCATGTTTATACAGATGGCGGTGTAGGTATTTACATGTGTATACAGATGGCAGTATAGATATTTCCATGTTTATACAGATGGAGGTGTAGATATTTCCATGTTTAGGCAGATGACTGTGTAGATATTTCCATGTTTTTACAGATGGCGGTTTAGATATTTCCATGATTATACAGATAGCGGTGTGGCGATTTCCATGTTTATACAGATAGCGGTGGAGATATTTCCATGTTTATAGAGATAGCGGTGTAGATATTTCCATGTTTATACAGATAGCTGTGTGGCTATTTCCATGTTTATACAGATCGCGTTGGAGATATTTCCATGTTTATACAGATGACTGTGTAGTTATTTCCATGTTTATACAGATGGCTGTGAATGTATTTCCATGTTTATAGAGACAGCCATGTAGATATTTCCATGTTTATACAGATAGCGGTGTAGAAATTTCCATGTTTATAGAGATAGCGGTGTAGATATTTCCATATTTATACAGATAGCGGTGTCACTATTTCCATATTTATACAGATAGCGGTGGCGATATTTCCATGTTTATACAGATAGAGGCGGAGATATTTCCATGTTTATAGAGATAGCGGTGTAGGTATTTCCATGTTTATAAAGATAGCTGTGTGGCTATTTCCATGTTTATACAGATAGCGTTGGAGATATTTGCATGTTTATACAGATAGCAGTGGAGATATTTCCATTTTTACACAGATAGTGGTGGAGATATTTCCATGTTTATAGAGATAGCAGTGTAGATATTTCCATGTTTATACAGATATCTGTGTGGCTATTTCCATGTTTATAAAGATAGCGGTGTAGATATTTCCATGTTTATAGAGATGGCTGTGTAGATATTTACATATTTTTACAGATGGCAGTGTAGATATTTCCATGTTTAGACAGATAATGGTGTAGATATTTCCATGATTATACAGGTTGCGGTGTAGGTATTTCCATGTTTATACAGATAGCGGTGTAGATATTTCCATGTTTATACAGATGGCTGTGTAGATATTTCCACGTGTATACAGATGGCAGTGTAGATATTTCCATGTTTATACAAATGGAGGTGTAGATATTTCCATGTTTATACAGATGACTGTGTAGATATTTCCATGTTTTTACAGATGGCGGTGTAGATATTTCCATGTTTATATAGACAGCGGTGTGGCTATTTCCATGTTTATACAGATAGAGGTGGAGATATTTCCATGTTTATAGAGATGGCTGTGTACATATTTACATGTTTATACAGATGGCAGTGTAGATATTTTCATGTTTATATAGATAGTGGTGTAGATATTTCCAGGTTTATACAGATGACTGTGTAGTTATTTCCATGTTTATACAGATGGCTGTGAAGATATTTCCATGTTTATAGAGACAGCCATGTAGATATTTCCATGTTTATACAGATAGCGGTGTAGAAATTTCCATGTTTATAGAGATAGCGGTGTAGATATTTCCATATTTGTACAGATAGCGGTGTCACTATTTCCATGTTTATATAGATAGCGGTGGAGATTTTTCCATGTTTATAAAGATAGCGGTGGAGATATTTCCATGTTTATAGAGATAGCGGTGTAGGTATTTCCATATTTATACAGATAGCGGTGTCACTATTTCCATGTTTATACAGATAGAGGTGGAGATATTTCCATGTTTATACAGATATCGGTGTAGATATTTCCATGTTTATGCAGATGGCGGTGCAGATATTTCCATGTTTATACAGATAGCGGTGTACATATTTCCATATTTATACAGATGACTGTGTAGTTATTTGCATTTTTATACAGATGACGGTGTAGTTATTTCCATGTTTATACACATAGCGGTGGAGATATTTCCATGTTTGTACAGATGACTGTGTAGATATTTCCATGTTTATACAGATAGCGGTGGAGATATTTCCATGTGTATAGAGATAGCGGTGTAGATATTTCCATGTTTATACAGATAGCGGTGTAGATATTTCCATGTTTATAGAGATGGCTGAGTATATATTTACATATTTATACAGATGGCAGTGTAGATATTTCCATGTTTAGACAGATAATGGTGTAGATATTTCCATGTTTATACAGATTGCGGTGTAGGTATTTCCATGTTTATAGAGATAGCGGTGTAGATATTTCCATGTTTATACAGATGGCTGTGTGGATATTTCCATGTGTATACAGATGGCAGTGTAGATATTTCCATGATTATACAGATGGAGGTGTAGATATTTCCATGTGTATACAGATGACTGTGTAGATATTTCCATGTTTTTACAGATGGCGGTGTAGATATTTCCATGTTTATACAGATAGCGGTGTGGCTATTTCCATGTTTATACAGATAGCGGTGGAGATATTTCCATGTTTATAGAGATGGCTGTGTAGATATTTACATGTTTATACAGATGGCAGTGTAGATATTTTCATGTTTATACAGATAGTGGTGTAGATATTTCCAGGTTTATACAGATGACTGTGTAGTTATTTCCATGTTTATACAGATGGCGGTGAAGATATTTCCATGTTTATAGAGACAGCCATGTAGATGTTTCCATGTTTATACAGATAGCGGTGTAGACATTTCCATGTTTATAGAGATAGCGGTGTAGATATTTCCATATTCATACACATAGCGGTGTCACTATTTCCATGTTTATACAGATAGCGGTGGAGATATTTCCATGTTTATACAGATAGCGGTGAAGATATTTCCATGTTTATAGATATAGCGGTGTAGATATTTCCATGTTTATTCAGATAGCGTTGTGGCTATTTCCATGTTTATACAGATAGCGGTGTAGATATTTCCATGTTTATAGAGATGGCTGTGTAGATATTTACATATTTATACAGATGGCAGTGTAGTTATTTCCATGTTTAGACAGATAATGGTGTAGATATTTCCATGTTTATACAGATTGCGGTGTAGGTATTTCCATGTTTATTGAGATAGCGGTGTAGACATTTCCATGTTTCTTCAGATGGCTGTGTGGATATTTCCATGTGTATACAGATGGCAGTGTAGATATTTCTATGTTTATACAGATGGAGGTGTAGATATTTCCATGTTTATACTGATTGCGGTGTAGGTATTTCCATGTGTATACAGATGGCAGTATAGATATTTCCATGTTTATACAGATGGAGGTGTAGATATTTCCATGTTTATACAGATGTCTGTGTAGATATTTCCATGTTTTTGCAGATGGCGGTGTAGATATTTCCATGTATATACAGATAGCGGTGTGGCTATTTCCGTGTTTATACAGATAGCAGTGGAGATATTTCCATGTTTATAGAGATAGCGGTGTAGATATTTCCATGTTTATACAGATAGCTGTGTGGCTATTTCCATGTATATACAGATAGCGTTGGAGATATTTCCATGTTTATACAGATAGCGGTGGAGATATTTCCATGTTTATACAGATAGTGGTGGAGATATTTCCATGTTTATAGAGATAGCAGTGTGTATATTTCCATGTTTATACAGATATATGTGTGGCTATTTCCATGTTTATAAAGATAGCGGTGTAGATATTTCCATGTTTATAGAGATGGCTGTGTAGATATTTACATATGTATACAGATGGCGGTGTAGATATTTCCATGTTTAGACAGATAATGGTGTAGATATTTCCATGTTTATACAGATTGCGGTGTAGGTATTTCCATGTTTATACAGATAGCGGTGTAGTTATTTCCATGTTTATACAGATGGCTGTGTAGATATTTCCACGTGTATACAGATGGCAGTGTAGATATTTCCATGTTTATACAGATGGAGGTGTAGATATTTCCTTGTTTATACAGATGACTGTGTAGATATTTCCATGTTTTTAAGATGGCGGTGTAGATATTTCCATGTTTATACAGATAGCGGTGTGGCTATTTCCATGTTTATGCAGATAGCGGTGGAGATATTTCCATGTTTATAGAGATGGCTGTGTAGATATTTACATGTTTATACAGATGGCAGTTTAGTTATTTCCATGTTTATACAGATAGTGGTGTAGATATTTCCAGGTTTATGCAGATGACTGTGTTGTTATTTCCATGTTTACACGGATGGCGGTGAAGATATTTCCATGTTCATAGAGACAGCCATGTAGATATTTCCATGTTTATACCGATAGTGGTGTAGACATTTCCATGTTTATAGAGATAGCGGTGTAGATAATTCCTTATTTATACAAATAGAGGTGTCACTATTTCAATGTTTATACAGATAGCGATGTAGATATTTCCATGTTTATAGAGCTGGCTGTGTAGATATTTACATGTTTATACTGATGGCAGTGTAGATATTTCCATGTTTATACAGATAGTGGTGTAGATATTTCCATGTTTATACAGATTGCGGTGTAGGTATTTCCATGTTTATAGAGATAGCGGTGTAGATATTTCCATGTTTATACAGATAGTTGTGTGGCTATTTCCATGTTTATGCAGATAGCGTTGGAGATATTTCCATGTTTATACAGATAGCGGTGGAGATATTTCCATGTTTATAGAGATAGCAGTGTACATATTTCCATGTTTATACAAATAGCTGTGTGGCTATTTCCCTGTTTATACAGATAGCGGTGTAGATATTTCCATGTGTATAGAGATGGCTGTGTAGATATTTACATATTTACATAGATGGCAGTGTAGATATTTCCATGTTTAGACAGATAATGGTGTAGATATTTCCATGTTTACACAGATGGCTGTGTAGATATTTCCATGTGTATACAGATGGCAGTATACATATTTCCATGTTTATAAAGATGGAGGTGTAGATATTTCCATGTTTATAGAGATGGCTGTGTAGATATTTACATATGTATACAGATGGCGGTGTAGATATTTCCATGTTTAGACAGATAATGGTGTAGATGTTTCCATGTTTATACAGATTGCGGTGTAGGTATTTCCATGTTTATACAGATAGCGGTGTAGTTATTTCCATGTTTATACAGATGGCTGTGTAGATATTTCCACGTGTATACAGATGGCAGTGTAGATATTTCCATGTTTATACAGATGGAGGTGTAGATATTTCCTTGTTTATACAGATGACTGTGTAGATATTTCCATGTTTTTAAGATGGCGGTGTAGATATTTCCATGTTTATACAGATAGCGGTGTGGCTATTTCCATGTTTATACAGATAGCGGTGGAGGTTTTTACATGTTTATAGAGATGGCTGTGTAGATATTTACATGTTTATACAGATGGCAGTTTAGTTATTTCCATGATTATACAGATAGTGGTGTAGATATTTCCAGGTTTATGCAGATGACTGTGTTGTTATTTCCATGTTTACACAGATGGCGGTGAAGATATTTCCATGTTCATAGAGACAGCCATGTAGATATTTCCATGTTTATACCGATAGTGGTGTAGACATTTCCATGTTTATAGAGATAGCGGTGTAGATAATTCCTTATTTATACAAATAGAGGTGTCACTATTTCAATTTTTATACAGATAGCAATGTAGATATTTCCATGTTAATAGAGCTGGCTGTGTAGATATTTACATGTTTATACTGATGGCAGTGTATATATTTCCATGTTTATACAGATAGTGGTGTAGATATTTCCATGTTTATACAGATTGCGGTGTAGGTATTTCCATGTTTATAGAGATAGCGGTGTAGATATTTCCATGTTTATACAGATAGTTGTGTGGCTATTTCCATGTTTATGCAGATAGCGTTGGAGATATTTCCATGTTTATACAGATAGCGGTGGAGATATTTCCATGTTTATAGAGATAGCAGTGTACATATTTCCATGTTTATACAAATAGCTGTGTGGCTATTTCCCTGTTTATACAGATAGCGGTGTAGATATTTCCATGTGTATAGAGATGGCTGTGTAGATATTTACATATTTACATAGATGGCAGTGTAGATATTTCCATGTTTAGACAGATAATGGTGTAGATATTTCCATGTTTACACAGATGGCTGTGTAGATATTTCCATGTGTATACAGATGGCAGTATAGATATTTCCATGTTTATAAAGATGGAGGTGTAGATATTTCCATGTTTATACAGATGACTGTGTAGATATTTCCATGTTTTTACAGATGGCGGTGTAGATATTTCCATGTTTATACAGATAGCGGTGTGGCTATATCCATGTTTATACAGATAGCGGTGTAGATATTTCCATGTTTATAGAGATGGCTGTGTAGATATTTACATGTTTATACAGATGGCTGTGTAGATATTTCCAGGTTTATGCAGATGACTGTGTAGTTATTTCCATGTTTATACAGATGGCGGTGAAGATATTTCCATGTTTATAGAGACAGCCATGTAGATATTTCCATGTTTTCACAGATAGCGGTGTAGACATTTCCATGTTTATAGAGATAGCGGTGTAGATATTTCCTTATGTATACAGATAGCGGTGTCACTATTTCCATGTTTATACCGATAGCGGTGGAGATATTTCCATGTTTATACAGATATCGGTGGAGATATTCTCATGTTTATAGAAATAGTGGTGTAGATATTTCTATGTTTATACAGATAGCTGTGTGCCTATTTCCAAGTTTATACAGATAGCGTTGGAGATATTTCCATGTTTATACAGATGGTGGTGTAGATATTTCCATGTTTATGCAGATGGCGGTGCAGATATTTCCATGTTTATACAGATAGCGGTGTACATATTTCCATATTTATACAGATGACTGTCTAGTTATTTCCATTTTTATACAGATGGCGGTGTAGATATTTCCATGTTTATACAGATAGCGGTGGAGATATTTCCATGTTTATACAGATGACTGTGTAGATATTTTCATACTTTTACACATGTCGGTGTAGATATTTCCGTGTTTATACAGATAGCAGTGTAGATATTTCCATGTTTATAGAGATGGCTGTGTAGATATTTCCATGATTATACAGATGGCAGTGTAGATATTTCCATGTTTGTACAGACAGTGGTGTAGATATTTCCATGTTTATACAGATGACTGTGTAGGTATTTCCATGTTTATACAGATGGCGGTGTAGATATTTCCATGTTTATACAGATAGCGGTGTGGCTATTTCCATGTTTATACAGATAGCGGCGTAGATATTTCCATGTTTATAGAGATGGATGTGTAGATATTTACATGTTTATACAGATGGCGTTGGAGACATTTCCATGTTTATACAGATGGCGGTGTAGATATTTCCATGTTTATACAGATAGCGGTGTGGCTATTTCCATGTTTATACAGATAGCGGCGTAGATTTTTCCATGTTTATAGAGATGGATGTGTAGATATTTACATGTTTATACAGATGGCTGTGTAGATATTTCCATGTTTATACAGATAGTGGTGTAGATATTTCCAGGTTTATACCGATGACTGTGTAGGTATTTCCATGTTTATACAGATGGTGGTGTAGATATTTCCATGTTTATACAGATAGCGGTGTGGCTATTTCCATGTTCATACAGATAGCGGTGTAGATATTTCCATGTTTATAGAGATGGCTGTGTAGATATTTACATGTTTATTCAGATGGCAGTGTAGATATATTCATGTTTATACAGATACTGGTGTAGATATTTCCAGGTTTATACAGATGATTGTGTAGTTATTTCCATGTTTATACAGATGGCGGTGTAGGTATTTACATGTGTATACAGATGGCAGTATAGATATTTCCATGTTTATACAGATGGAGGTGTAGATATTTCCATGTTTAGGCAGATGACTGTGTAGATATTTCCATGTTTTTACAGATGGCGGTTTAGATATTTCCATGATTATACAGATAGCGGTGTGGCGATTTCCATGTTTATACAGATAGCGGTGGAGATATTTCCATGTTTATAGAGATAGCGGTGTAGATATTTCCATGTTTATACAGATAGCTGTGTGGCTATTTCCATGTTTATACAGATCGCGTTGGAGATATTTCCATGTTTATACAGATGACTGTGTAGTTATTTCCATGTTTATACAGATGGCTGTGAATGTATTTCCATGTTTATAGAGACAGCCATGTAGATATTTCCATGTTTATACAGATAGCGGTGTAGAAATTTCCATGTTTATAGAGATAGCGGTGTAGATATTTCCATATTTATACAGATAGCGGTGTCACTATTTCCATATTTATACAGATAGCGGTGGCGATATTTCCATGTTTATACAGATAGAGGCGGAGATATTTCCATGTTTATAGAGATAGCGGTGTAGGTATTTCCATGTTTATAAAGATAGCTGTGTGGCTATTTCCATGTTTATACAGATAGCGTTGGAGATATTTGCATGTTTATACAGATAGCAGTGGAGATATTTCCATTTTTACACAGATAGTGGTGGAGATATTTCCATGTTTATAGAGATAGCAGTGTAGATATTTCCATGTTTATACAGATATCTGTGTGGCTATTTCCATGTTTATAAAGATAGCGGTGTAGATATTTCCATGTTTATAGAGATGGCTGTGTAGATATTTACATATTTTTACAGATGGCAGTGTAGATATTTCCATGTTTAGACAGATAATGGTGTAGATATTTCCATGATTATACAGGTTGCGGTGTAGGTATTTCCATGTTTATACAGATAGCGGTGTAGATATTTCCATGTTTATACAGATGGCTGTGTAGATATTTCCACGTGTATACAGATGGCAGTGTAGATATTTCCATGTTTATACAAATGGAGGTGTAGATATTTCCATGTTTATACAGATGACTGTGTAGATATTTCCATGTTTTTACAGATGGCGGTGTAGATATTTCCATGTTTATATAGACAGCGGTGTGGCTATTTCCATGTTTATACAGATAGAGGTGGAGATATTTCCATGTTTATAGAGATGGCTGTGTACATATTTACATGTTTATACAGATGGCAGTGTAGATATTTTCATGTTTATATAGATAGTGGTGTAGATATTTCCAGGTTTATACAGATGACTGTGTAGTTATTTCCATGTTTATACAGATGGCTGTGAAGATATTTCCATGTTTATAGAGACAGCCATGTAGATATTTCCATGTTTATACAGATAGCGGTGTAGAAATTTCCATGTTTATAGAGATAGCGGTGTAGATATTTCCATATTTGTACAGATAGCGGTGTCACTATTTCCATGTTTATATAGATAGCGGTGGAGATTTTTCCATGTTTATAAAGATAGCGGTGGAGATATTTCCATGTTTATAGAGATAGCGGTGTAGGTATTTCCATATTTATACAGATAGCGGTGTCACTATTTCCATGTTTATACAGATAGAGGTGGAGATATTTCCATGTTTATACAGATATCGGTGCAGATATTTCCATGTTTATACAGATAGCGGTGTACATATTTCCATATTTATACAGATGACTGTGTAGTTATTTGCATTTTTATACAGATGGCGGTGTAGTTATTTCCATGTTTATACACATAGCGGTGGAGATATTTCCATGTTTGTACAGATGACTGTGTAGATATTTCCATGTTTATACAGATAGCGGTGGAGATATTTCCATGTGTATAGAGATAGCGGTGTAGATATTTCCATGTTTATACAGATAGCGGTGTAGATATTTCCATGTTTATAGAGATGGCTGAGTATATATTTACATATTTATACAGATGGCAGTGTAGATATTTCCATGTTTAGACAGATAATGTTGTAGATATTTCCATGTTTATACAGATTGCGGTGTAGGTATTTCCATGTTTATAGAGATAGCGGTGTAGATATTTCCATGTTTATACAGATGGCTGTGTGGATATTTCCATGTGTATACAGATGGCAGTGTAGATATTTCCATGATTATACAGATGGAGGTGTAGATATTTCCATGTGTATACAGATGACTGTGTAGATATTTCCATGTTTTTACAGATGGCGGTGTAGATATTTCCATGTTTATACAGATAGCGGTGTGGCTATTTCCATGTTTATACAGATAGCGGTGGAGATATTTCCATGTTTATAGAGATGGCTGTGTAGATATTTACATGTTTATACAGATGGCAGTGTAGATATTTTCATGTTTATACAGATAGTGGTGTAGATATTTCCAGGTTTATACAGATGACTGTGTAGTTATTTCCATGTTTATACAGATGGCGGTGAAGATATTTCCATGTTTATAGAGACAGCCATGTAGATGTTTCCATGTTTATACAGATAGCGGTGTAGACATTTCCATGTTTATAGAGATAGCGGTGTAGATATTTCCATATTCATACACATAGCGGTGTCACTATTTCCATGTTTATACAGATAGCGGTGGAGATATTTCCATGTTTATACAGATAGCGGTGAAGATATTTCCATGTTTATAGATATAGCGGTGTAGATATTTCCATGTTTATTCAGATAGCGTTGTGGCTATTTCCATGTTTATACAGATAGCGGTGTAGATATTTCCATGTTTATAGAGATGGCTGTGTAGATATTTACATATTTATACAGATGGCAGTGTAGTTATTTCCATGTTTAGACAGATAATGGTGTAGATATTTCCATGTTTATACAGATTGCGGTGTAGGTATTTCCATGTTTATTGAGATAGCGGTGTAGACATTTCCATGTTTCTTCAGATGGCTGTGTGGATATTTCCATGTGTATACAGATGGCAGTGTAGATATTTCTATGTTTATACAGATGGAGGTGTAGATATTTCCATGTTTATACTGATTGCGGTGTAGGTATTTCCATGTGTATACAGATGGCAGTATAGATATTTCCATGTTTATACAGATGGAGGTGTAGATATTTCCATGTTTATACAGATGTCTGTGTAGATATTTCCATGTTTTTGCAGATGGCGGTGTAGATATTTCCATGTATATACAGATAGCGGTGTGGCTATTTCCATGTTTATACAGATAGCGGTGGAGATATTTCCATGTTTATAGAGATAGCGGTGTAGATATTTCCATGTTTATACAGATAGCTGTGTGGCTATTTCCATGTATATACAGATAGCGTTGGAGATATTTCCATGTTTATACAGATAGCGGTGGAGATATTTCCATGTTTATACAGATAGTGGTGGAGATATTTCCATGTTTATAGAGATAGCAGTGTGTATATTTCCATGTTTATACAGATATATGTGTGGCTATTTCCATGTTTATAAAGATAGCGGTGTAGATATTTCCATGTTTATAGAGATGGCTGTGTAGATATTTACATATGTATACAGATGGCGGTGTAGATATTTCCATGTTTAGACAGATAATGGTGTAGATATTTCCATGTTTATACAGATTGCGGTGTAGGTATTTCCATGTTTATACAGATAGCGGTGTAGTTATTTCCATGTTTATACAGATGGCTGTGTAGATATTTCCACGTGTATACAGATGGCAGTGTAGATATTTCCATGTTTATACAGATGGAGGTGTAGATATTTCCTTGTTTATACAGATGACTGTGTAGATATTTCCATGTTTTTAAGATGGCGGTGTAGATATTTCCATGTTTATACAGATAGCGGTGTGGCTATTTCCATGTTTATGCAGATAGCGGTGGAGATATTTCCATGTTTATAGAGATGGCTGTGTAGATATTTACATGTTTATACAGATGGCAGTTTAGTTATTTCCATGTTTATACAGATAGTGGTGTAGATATTTCCAGGTTTATGCAGATGACTGTGTTGTTATTTCCATGTTTACACGGATGGCGGTGAAGATATTTCCATGTTCATAGAGACAGCCATGTAGATATTTCCATGTTTATACCGATAGTGGTGTAGACATTTCCATGTTTATAGAGATAGCGGTGTAGATAATTCCTTATTTATACAAATAGAGGTGTCACTATTTCAATGTTTATACAGATAGCGATGTAGATATTTCCATGTTTATAGAGCTGGCTGTGTAGATATTTACATGTTTATACTGATGGCAGTGTAGATATTTCCATGTTTATACAGATAGTGGTGTAGATATTTCCATGTTTATACAGATTGCGGTGTAGGTATTTCCATGTTTATAGAGATAGCGGTGTAGATATTTCCATGTTTATACAGATAGTTGTGTGGCTATTTCCATGTTTATGCAGATAGCGTTGGAGATATTTCCATGTTTATACAGATAGCGGTGGAGATATTTCCATGTTTATAGAGATAGCAGTGTACATATTTCCATGTTTATACAAATAGCTGTGTGGCTATTTCCCTGTTTATACAGATAGCGGTGTAGATATTTCCATGTGTATAGAGATGGCTGTGTAGATATTTACATATTTACATAGATGGCAGTGTAGATATTTCCATGTTTAGACAGATAATGGTGTAGATATTTCCATGTTTACACAGATGGCTGTGTAGATATTTCCATGTGTATACAGATGGCAGTATACATATTTCCATGTTTATAAAGATGGAGGTGTAGATATTTCCATGTTTATACAGATGACTGTGTAGATATTTCCATGTTTTTACAGATGGCGGTGTAGATATTTCCATGTTTATACAGATAGCGGTGTGGCTATATCCATGTTTATACAGATAGCGGTGTAGATATTTCCATGTTTATAGAGATGGCTGTGTAGATATTTACATGTTTATACAGATGGCAGTGTAGATATTTTCATGTTTATACAGATAGTGGTGTAGATATTTCCAGGTTTATGCAGATGACTGTGTAGTTATTTCCATGTTTATACAGATGGCGGTGAAGATATTTCCATGTTTATAGAGACAGCCATGTAGATATTTCCATGTTTTCACAGATAGCGGTGTAGACATTTCCATGTTTATAGAGATAGCGGTGTAGATATTTCCTTATGTATACAGATAGCGGTGTCACTATTTCCATGTTTATACCGATAGCGGTGGAGATATTTCCATGTTTATACAGATATCGGTGGAGATATTCTCATGTTTATAGAAATAGTGGTGTAGATATTTCTATGTTTATACAGATAACTGTGTGCCTATTTCCAAGTTTATACAGATAGCGTTGGAGATATTTCCATGTTTATACAGATGGTGGTGTAGATATTTCCATGTTTATGCAGATGGCGGTGCAGATATTTCCATGTTTATACAGATAGCGGTGTACATATTTCCATATTTATACAGATGACTGTCTAGTTATTTCCATTTTTATACAGATGGCGGTGTAGATATTTCCATGTTTATACAGATAGCGGTGGAGATATTTCCATGTTTATACAGATGACTGTGTAGATATTTTCATACTTTTACACATGTCGGTGTAGATATTTCCGTGTTTATACAGATAGCAGTGTAGATATTTCCATGTTTATAGAGATGGCTGTGTAGATATTTCCATGATTATACAGATGGCAGTGTAGATATTTCCATGTTTGTACAGACAGTGGTGTAGATATTTCCATGTTTATACAGATGACTGTGTAGGTATTTCCATGTTTATACAGATGGCGGTGTAGATATTTCCATGTTTATACAGATAGCGGTGTGGCTATTTCCATGTTTATACAGATAGCGGCGTAGATATTTCCATGTTTATAGAGATGGATGTGTAGATATTTACATGTTTATACAGATGGCGTTGGAGACATTTCCATGTTTATACAGATGGCGGTGTAGATATTTCCATGTTTATACAGATAGCGGTGTGGCTATTTCCATGTTTATACAGATAGCGGCGTAGATATTTCCATGTTTATAGAGATGGATGTGTAGATATTTACATGTTTATACAGATGGCTGTGTAGATATTTCCATGTTTATACAGATAGTGGTGTAGATATTTCCAGGTTTATACCGATGACTGTGTAGGTATTTCCATGTTTATACAGATGGTGGTGTAGATATTTCCATGTTTATACAGATAGCGGTGTGGCTATTTCCATGTTCATACAGATAGCGGTGTAGATATTTCCATGTTTATAGAGATGGCTGTGTAGATATTTACATGTTTATTCAGATGGCAGTGTAGATATATTCATGTTTATACAGATACTGGTGTAGATATTTCCAGGTTTATACAGATGATTGTGTAGTTATTTCCATGTTTATACAGATGGCGGTGTAGGTATTTACATGTGTATACAGATGGCAGTATAGATATTTCCATGTTTATACAGATGGAGGTGTAGATATTTCCATGTTTAGGCAGATGACTGTGTAGATATTTCCATGTTTTTACAGATGGCGGTTTAGATATTTCCATGATTATACAGATAGCGGTGTGGCGATTTCCATGTTTATACAGATAGCGGTGGAGATATTTCCATGTTTATAGAGATAGCGGTGTAGATATTTCCATGTTTATACAGATAGCTGTGTGGCTATTTCCATGTTTATACAGATCGCGTTGGAGATATTTCCATGTTTATACAGATGACTGTGTAGTTATTTCCATGTTTATACAGATGGCTGTGAATGTATTTCCATATTTATAGAGACAGCCATGTAGATATTTCCATGTTTATACAGATAGCGGTGTAGAAATTTCCATGTTTATAGAGATAGCGGTGTAGATATTTCCATATTTATACAGATAGCGGTGTCACTATTTCCATATTTATACAGATAGCGGTGGCGATATTTCCATGTTTATACAGATAGAGGCGGAGATATTTCCATGTTTATAGAGATAGCGGTGTAGGTATTTCCATGTTTATAAAGATAGCTGTGTGGCTATTTCCATGTTTATACAGATAGCGTTGGAGATATTTGCATGTTTATACAGATAGCAGTGGAGATATTTCCATTTTTACACAGATAGTGGTGGAGATATTTCCATGTTTATAGAGATAGCAGTGTATATATTTCCATGTTTATACAGATATCTGTGTGGCTATTTCCATGTTTATAAAGATAGCGGTGTAGATATTTCCATGTTTATAGAGATGGCTGTGTAGATATTTACATATTTTTACAGATGGCAGTGTAGATATTTCCATGTTTAGACAGATAATGGTGTAGATATTTCCATGATTATACAGGTTGCGGTGTAGGTATTTCCATGTTTATACAGATAGCGGTGTAGATATTTCCATGTTTATACAGATGGCTGTGTAGATATTTCCACGTGTATACAGATGGCAGTGTAGATATTTCCATGTTTATACAAATGGAGGTGTAGATATTTCCATGTTTATACAGATGACTGTGTAGATATTTCCATGTTTTTACAGATGGCGGTGTAGATATTTCCATGTTTATATAGACAGCGGTGTGGCTATTTCCATGTTTATACAGATAGAGGTGGAGATATTTCCATGTTTATAGAGATGGCTGTGTACATATTTACATGTTTATACAGATGGCAGTGTAGATATTTTCATGTTTATATAGATAGTGGTGTAGATATTTCCAGGTTTATACAGATGACTGTGTAGTTATTTCCATGTTTATACAGATGGCTGTGAAGATATTTCCATGTTTATAGAGACAGCCATGTAGATATTTCCATGTTTATACAGATAGCGGTGTAGAAATTTCCATGTTTATAGAGATAGCGGTGTAGATATTTCCATATTTGTACAGATAGCGGTGTCACTATTTCCATGTTTATATAGATAGCGGTGGAGATTTTTCCATGTTTATAAAGATAGCGGTGGAGATATTTCCATGTTTATAGAGATAGCGGTGTAGGTATTTCCATATTTATACAGATAGCGGTGTCACTATTTCCATGTTTATACAGATAGAGGTGGAGATATTTCCATGTTTATACAGATATCGGTGTAGATATTTCCATGTTTATGCAGATGGCGGTGCAGATATTTCCATGTTTATACAGATAGCGGTGTACATATTTCCATATTTATACAGATGACTGTGTAGTTATTTGCATTTTTATACAGATGGCGGTGTAGTTATTTCCATGTTTATACACATAGCGGTGGAGATATTTCCATGTTTGTACAGATGACTGTGTAGATATTTCCATGTTTATACAGATAGCGGTGGAGATATTTCCATGTGTATAGAGATAGCGGTTTAGATATTTCCATGTTTATACAGATAGCGGTGTAGATATTTCCATGTTTATAGAGATGGCTGAGTATATATTTACATATTTATACAGATGGCAGTGTAGATATTTCCATGTTTAGACAGATAATGGTGTAGATATTTCCATGTTTATACAGATTGCGGTGTAGGTATTTCCATGTTTATAGAGATAGCGGTGTAGATATTTCCATGTTTATACAGATGGCTGTGTGGATATTTCCATGTGTATACAGATGGCAGTGTAGATATTTCCATGATTATACAGATGGAGGTGTAGATATTTCCATGTGTATACAGATGACTGTGTAGATATTTCCATGTTTTTACAGATGGCGGTGTAGATATTTCCATGTTTATACAGATAGCGGTGTGGCTATTTCCATGTTTATACAGATAGCGGTGGAGATATTTCCATGTTTATAGAGATGGCTGTGTAGATATTTACATGTTTATACAGATGGCAGTGTAGATATTTTCATGTTTATACAGATAGTGGTGTAGATATTTCCAGGTTTATACAGATGACTGTGTAGTTATTTCCATGTTTATACAGATGGCGGTGAAGATATTTCCATGTTTATAGAGACAGCCATGTAGATGTTTCCATGTTTATACAGATAGCGGTGTAGACATTTCCATGTTTATAGAGATAGCGGTGTAGATATTTCCATATTCATACACATAGCGGTGTCACTATTTCCATGTTTATACAGATAGCGGTGGAGATATTTCCATGTTTATACAGATAGCGGTGAAGATATTTCCATGTTTATAGATATAGCGGTGTAGATATTTCCATGTTTATTCAGATAGCGTTGTGGCTATTTCCATGTTTATACAGATAGCGGTGTAGATATTTCCATGTTTATAGAGATGGCTTTGTAGATATTTACATATTTATACAGATGGCAGTGTAGTTATTTCCATGTTTAGACAGATAATGGTGTAGATATTTCCATGTTTATACAGATTGCGGTGTAGGTATTTCCATGTTTATAGAGATAGCGGTGTAGACATTTCCATGATTCTTCAGATGGCTGTGTGGATATTTCCATGTGTATACAGATGGCAGTGTAGATATTTCTATGTTTATACAGATGGAGGTGTAGATATTTCCATGTTTATACTGATTGCGGTGTAGGTATTTCCATGTGTATACAGATGGCAGTATAGATATTTCCATGTTTATACAGATGGAGGTGTAGATATTTCCATGTTTATACAGATGTCTGTGTAGATATTTCCATGTTTTTGCAGATGGCGGTGTAGATATTTCCATGTATATACAGATAGCGGTGTGGCTATTTCCATGTTTATACAGATAGCGGTGGAGATATTTCCATGTTTATAGAGATAGCGGTGTAGATATTTCCATGTTTATACAGATAGCTGTGTGGCTATTTCCATGTATATACAGATAGCGTTGGAGATATTTCCATGTTTATACAGATAGCGGTGGAGATATTTCCATGTTTATACAGATAGTGGTGGAGATATTTCCATGTTTATAGAGATAGCAGTGTGTATATTTCCATGTTTATACAGATATATGTGTGGCTATTTCCATGTTTATAAAGATAGCGGTGTAGATATTTCCATGTTTATAGAGATGGCTGTGTAGATATTTACATATGTATACAGATGGCGGTGTAGATATTTCCATGTTTAGACAGATAATGGTGTAGATATTTCCATGTTTATACAGATTGCGGTGTAGGTATTTCCATGTTTATACAGATAGCGGTGTAGTTATTTCCATGTTTATACAGATGGCTGTGTAGATATTTCCACGTGTATACAGATGGCAGTGTAGATATTTCCATGTTTATACAGATGGAGGTGTAGATATTTCCTTGTTTATACAGATGACTGTGTAGATATTTCCATGTTTTTAAGATGGCGGTGTAGATATTTCCATGTTTATACAGATAGCGGTGTGGCTATTTCCATGTTTATGCAGATAGCGGTGGAGATATTTCCATGTTTATAGAGATGGCTGTGTAGATATTTACATGTTTATACAGATGGCAGTTTAGTTATTTCCATGTTTATACAGATAGTGGTGTAGATATTTCCAGCTTTATGCAGATGACTGTGTTGTTATTTCCATGTTTACACAGATGGCGGTGAAGATATTTCCATGTTCATAGAGACAGCCATGTAGATATTTCCATGTTTATACCGATAGTGGTGGAGACATTTCCATGTTTATAGAGATAGCGGTGTAGATAATTCCTTATTTATACAAATAGAGGTGTCACTATTTCAATGTTTATACAGATAGCGATGTAGATATTTCCATGTTTATAGAGCTGGCTGTGTAGATATTTACATGTTTATACTGATGGCAGTGTAGATATTTCCATGTTTATACAGATAGTGGTGTAGATATTTCCATGTTTATACAGATTGCGGTGTAGGTATTTCCATGTTTATAGAGATAGCGGTGTAGATATTTCCATGTTTATACAGATAGTTGTGTGGCTATTTCCATGTTTATGCAGATAGCGTTGGAGATATTTCCATGTTTATACAGATAGCGGTGGAGATATTTCCATGTTTATAGAGATAGCAGTGTACATATTTCCATGTTTATACAAATAGCTGTGTGGCTATTTCCCTGTTTATACAGATAGCGGTGTAGATATTTCCATGTGTATAGAGATGGCTGTGTAGATATTTACATATTTACATAGATGGCAGTGTAGATATTTCCATGTTTAGACAGATAATGGTGTAGATATTTCCATGTTTACACAGATGGCTGTGTAGATATTTCCATGTGTATACAGATGGCAGTATAGATATTTCCATGTTTATAAAGATGGAGGTGTAGATATTTCCATGTTTATACAGATGACTGTGTAGATATTTCCATGTTTTTACAGATGGCGGTGTAGATATTTCCATGTTTATACAGATAGCGGTGTGGCTATATCCATGTTTATACAGATAGCGGTGTAGATATTTCCATGTTTATAGAGATGGCTGTGTAGATATTTACATGTTTATACAGATGGCAGTGTAGATATTTTCATGTTTATACAGATAGTGGTGTAGATATTTCCAGGTTTATGCAGATGACTGTGTAGGTATTTCCATGTTTATACAGATGGCGGTGAAGATATTTCCATGTTTATAGAGACAGCCATGTAGATATTTCCATGTTTTCACAGATAGCGGTGTAGACATTTCCATGTTTATAGAGATAGCGGTGTAGATATTTCCTTATGTATACAGATAGCGGTGTCACTATTTCCATGTTTATACCGATAGCGGTGGAGATATTTCCATGTTTATACAGATATCGGTGGAGATATTCTCATGTTTATAGAAATAGTGGTGTAGATATTTCTATGTTTATACAGATAGCTGTGTGCCTATTTCCAAGTTTATACAGATAGCGTTGGAGATATTTCCATGTTTATACAGATGGTGGTGTAGATATTTCCATGTTTATGCAGATGGCGGTGCAGATATTTCCATGTTTATACAGATAGCGGTGTACATATTTCCATATTTATACAGATGACTGTCTAGTTATTTCCATTTTTATACAGATGGCGGTGTAGATATTTCCATGTTTATACAGATAGCGGTGGAGATATTTCCATGTTTATACAGATGACTGTGTAGATATTTTCATACTTTTACACATGTCGGTGTAGATATTTCCGTGTTTATACAGATAGCAGTGTAGATATTTCCATGTTTATAGAGATGGCTGTGTAGATATTTCCATGATTATACAGATGGCAGTGTAGATATTTCCATGTTTGTACAGACAGTGGTGTAGATATTTCCATGTTTATACAGATGACTGTGTAGGTATTTCCATGTTTATACAGATGGCCGTGTAGATATTTCCATGTTTATACAGATAGCGGTGTGGCTATTTCCATGTTTATACAGATAGCGGCGTAGATATTTCCATGTTTATAGAGATGGATGTGTAGATATTTACATGTTTATACAGATGGCGGTGGAGACATTTCCATGTTTATACAGATGGCGGTGTAGATATTTCCATGTTTATACAGATAGCGGTGTGGCTATTTCCATGTTTATACAGATAGCGGCGTAGTTATTTCCATGTTTATAAAGTTGGAGGTGTAGATATTTCCATGTTTATACAGATGACTGTGTAGATATTTCCATGTTTTTACAGATGGCGGTGGAGATATTTCCATGTTTATACAGATAGCGGTGTGGCTATTTCCATGTTTATACAGAGAGCGGTGTAGATATTTCCATGTTTATAGAGATGGCTATGTAGATATTTACATGTTTATACAGATGGCAGTGTAGATATT